>NC_042615.1:39589479-39901264 GCF_901001135.1 Rhinatrema bivittatum
AAACTGGCTTCCTGACCAAATCAGATGGTCGTCCAAGACGATGAACAATTTTAAAATCACCAAACAATAGAATACAAATAAAACAAAACAGACATCACAGTGTCACCAAGCAAAATTACCAGCATGCCTTGAGAAACCCACTGAAGGGAACAACCACGACGTCACCGTCCAATAATAAGATGGAAGAAATTAAGCATCCTTTTCACATTTAGCGGCCAAAATACCTAGGTTATAAGGGTTATTGCTCAGGTTCAGAAAACAACTCCAGTTTTGGTGGGGGTCATTAATGACTCCTTATGGAAAGGAATTCTGCCAACTAAATTAAAAACTGCAGTAGTTCGTCCTTTACTTAAAAGGGGATCTAATAATAATGAATCAACTACCATCCAGTGTGGAAGCTGCCCCTTTTGTCTAAGATTATTTAGATTTCGCTCATGCCTTTACATTGATAGGGCAAGGCAGGTTACATTCAGGCACAGTTGGTATTTCCCTGTCCCCAGAGGGCTTACAAGAGTGGTTCCCATGTTATGGAGGCAGTGCATGCAGATTTTCTCTCATGCATATTCATTGTGGGTATCCTGAAAACCCGACTGGCGGGGGGGGGGGGGGGGGGTGTTCCCCAGGACAGGTTTGGGAACCACTGGCTTACAATCTAAGGGATCTATTTACTAAATGTTTTCTTCCATTTTGTGTCTATATGAAAAGTGCTTAGTAAATTGGCCCTAAGTTTGTACCTGAGACAATGTAGGAGTTTGGGAGTGGTTTTGAATTTGTATTGACCTTTCATGGGCAGATATTGTCAGTGATCCAGAAAACCTTTTCTTTTTTTTTTTTTTTTTCCATTTGTGGTTCATCTGTCAACTTAAGAGTATATTTGGATTACAAAGATCTGGCAACAGTAGTCCATTCTTTGGTTTCTAATACCTTGGACTATTATAATTCTCTTTAATTGTGGGTTACCAAAATGGGTCTTGCTAAGAATACAGATGAAACAGAATAAATGTAGTGAGGTTGTCGTTTGGTTTGAAGAGAAATAAGATCAGACCGAGGGTTCCTCAAGCCCAGTATCCCGTTTCCAACAGTAGCCAATCCAGGTCACAAGGACCTGGCAAGATTTCAAACAATAAATAGAACTCATGCTGCTATCACAGTGATAAGTAGTAACTATTTCTTAAGTCTACTTGGTTAATAACAGTTTAATGACCTCCTCCAAGCAGTTTTTAAATCCAGGTAGGTTGCCCTAACCACATCCTCTGGTAATGAATTTCACAGGTTAATTGTGCATCAAGTTAAAAAGAATTTTCCTTTGATACGTACTAACTTCATGGAGTGCCTCCTAGTCTTTGTATTTTTTTGAAAGAGTAAATAACCGATTTATATTTACCTGTTCTATTCTACTCATGATTTTATAGACCTCTATTATATCCCTCTCAACCGTCTCTTCTCCAACAGATCCAATCTCTTTAGCCTTTCCTCATAGGCAGCCATAATCAGAAAAAATTCTTTTTCACTCAACACATAATTCAACTCTGGAATTCATTGCCAGAGGATGTGGTCATGGCAGTTAGTGTAACTGGGTTTAAAAAAGGTTTGGATAATTCCCTGGAGCAGAAGTCCATAAACTGCTATTGATCAAATAGGATTAGTAGTTTGGGATCTATTCATTTAATGTTTGGATGCTTGCCAGGTACTTGTGACTTGATTGGCCACTGTTGGACACAGGATACTCGGTTTGTTGGACCCTTGGTCTGACCCAGTATGGCATTTCTTAAATTTAACATCCTATCCCTAATATTTAACTGCTTCTTCCAAGGCTTACCAGAGCCTAGTAGACAGTTAAGATCATCACAATAGCTACTACTTGCCATTCCAGCACCACCAGTAGATGGATGGCATTTAGCTATTTTGAGCCTAACCTTTGTTCCTTTGGAGACTAGGAATGAACTGATGGATAATTGATCAGAAATGTAATATTCTAGAGGCACTGATCTCACCGTTATTGCGTCAATGTTATTACAATACTATTGTCTTGTGATGTGGGGATGTCTGTTTTATTATTATTGTACCAGAGGGTTGGGTGTAGGGATTGGTGGATACGGTAGGGATAGTTGTTTTATTTGTTAATCTATTCTTGTGGGAATCAGCAGGGTTGGGGAAAGAGTTTAGTTGAAATGTACATTGCTCTGATGTGTTAAAGGAAGAGAAGTTAATCAAGTCATAAACAAACTGAACAAGGTATTTAATGGTTCTTGTCCAGTACCAGGGCCTCCCCACACATCTTGGGAAGCTTCTGTGCATTCCTGGAGAATTATCATGATAATCTGCTATTTTTTCAGGGGATGGGAGAAGGGAGGTGCTACATCTAAAGTAAGAGAGATGCTAATGCTGACGATGGATGGCAAAATACAACTTATGCACTAAGGGGGAGATTTAGCAAGTTGTGATATTTTATCGCACAAGGGGTGAAATATCGCAGTGGCGGGGGAGAGCATTCCTGTGATATTTAGTCTCTTCCAGGGAAAATATTGCAGCGTTTTCATGGCCATATTCTTAGCGTGGGAGAAAACCCATGATAAGAAATAGCACTACGGAAAAGTAAAACACACACACAATGGCGGCCCAATTTGTACAGGGCTTCCATTGTTTTAAAGAGCTACGTGGCCGTGAAAACCCCCCTCATGCAAAACCCCAAACTCCCCAGGGGGTCAAGCGAGAGCCCTGTCCAACCCTCCCCACCACCTGAAATGGCATAAAAGTTAAAAAAATAAAATAATTACAGTTAAGTGTCACTCAATGCCCTGCTTCCCTTCACAAACCCCTACCTTTAGCATAAACATTGCCCCCACCCCCAAGCATCCAATGTCCCCCCCATAAATCTAGTCCCTGGTGTATAGGGTCCCCCCTTCAGTCCCTGCCTAGTTTACAAAAAAAATCCCTGATAGTCTACAGGTGACCCCTGACCCCCCCCCCCCCCCCCCCACTTACCTCTAGAATAACCTATGGTGGTATACTGGCGGCCCAGAGCCTAGCCCCAAGCCAGTTAACGCCATTTTCCAATATGGTACTGGCCCGGCTATTGCCCCTTCCTTTCTAATCTTTTTTTCTAAATCTAAGCAGCAAGAAGCAAAAAAGCAATGCAAAATAAGGTTTCAGCAGTTGAATTCAAGCCAGGAAAATGACCTGTTTTTAGACCCAGCTCCTTCAAGAATATCTATCCCCATGTGTCCAATATGTGTGAAAAACACTTTGAATACTGACCTAAAGAATGTAATATGTCAGCTGGCCTAGACATATATTAAATAATATAGGAGAAAAGAGAAATCTGTGAGGGAACTTGCACTCCAAAATTTCTGGGGCTAAAATTTGATCTTTCTTAAGCACTTTGTTATCTATTCTCTAAAGAAAAAGCAAAACCAGTGAGCAGCTTCTCCTTTCAAACCCACATCAGATAGCATTTTTATTAAAATCCTTGCAATCAACAGTCCTGAAGGCTGCTGTCAGATCTAATAAGATTAGTGAAGATGAAATCCCTTTATCTAAATCTTGACTAAGGTCTTCCACAAGGGCAACCAGTGCCATCTCGCTACTTAATCTAGGTCTAAAGCCAGATATAGCAATTGCTGTTGAATTGCCCTTTCAGTTTACTTGAAAACAGCAGAGTTTATTTGGATCCACAGAGGTATTTTTTTTTTTAAGAGATGGAAAGTACATTTTTTAATGCCAGAAGTATTGTCCCCTCTTTATGGGAAGCTTTTAATTACACCTTCATCTGTTTGAACATCCCTTTAATAATTGAGAGAGACAACGAACCAAGATACAAGAAGATTTTTTTTTAAATAAAACATCTCCACATCCTTGCAGGTCTGGATTCAAGCACAGACAACTGCCTCCGGCACCATATTTTGATAGGCACTGAAGCGTTGCCGCTGTGTCTT
Source organism: Rhinatrema bivittatum (assembly GCF_901001135.1). Classification (NCBI taxonomy): domain Eukaryota; kingdom Metazoa; phylum Chordata; class Amphibia; order Gymnophiona; family Rhinatrematidae; genus Rhinatrema; species Rhinatrema bivittatum. The sequence continues at coordinate 39,593,415 of NC_042615.1, forward strand.
GATCCAGGCTTACCTCCCACATGCTCCCTTAAAGCGGAGCTACCCTAAATTGCACAGAGGTGGCAGCAGCAACCTGAAAAATTCACCACTGGGCCTGCAGCCGCTTGCTCAAGGCCCTGCCTCTCACACGGGTTTCCATAGTAACAGGAAGCCCATGTGGAAGAAGGCGGCAGGGCCTTGAGCCTGCAGCCACAGGGTACAGGCCCCAAACTGAATTGCTTTTAGGTTGCTGCTGCTGCCGCCATCGTGCAGAATTGAGACAGCTCCGTTTTAGGTAAGTGGCTGGGCCCTCCCATCAGGATCTCAGTAGAGGGGGAGGGAGGGAGGGAAGGGGGTACTCCCCCATATTTATGGGTGCTGGCAACATAAATCCGGCCCTGCTTCTTTACAATTAATTTAAAAGACAACGATGAAGCAAAGCCATTCAAAGAACTGGTGCCGCTTCAAACATTTGTCCCAACAGAACATATCCACTCTTGCCAAATTAAAGCAATTTTGAAAACTGATTGCAAATAAGAGCAGAATCAGATCTAGGCAAATCATGAGACGGTGGACACAGTCCCTTAACTTAACCTGTCCTGGGAGACCCCCAGCCAGTCAGGTATGCATGAGATAAATGTGTATGCACTGCCTCCATTGCATGCAAATTTGTATTTCATGCATATTCATTGGGGATACCCCGGAAACCTGACTGGCTGGGGGTGTGTCCCCCCAGGACAGGTTTGGGAACCACTGCTCTAGAGTCATTCGGAGCTTGCTTACTAGTAGCTGAAAAAAAATCTTTGCTTAGCAGGTTCCATTGCCACCTCGTAGACCTTCATGTGATCTAAACACTTCAATTTGCCTGCTTCCAATCTCGCCTCTCACGAACATCTTTCAAGACACCAAGCAGCACACTCCTTGTACTGCATTTCAGCTGTAGACCATGCAAGCCACCTTGGATGAGCATACAAACCACACAGGATCAATCTAACCCTCCATTACTTAACAAGCTCATCAGCTGCAGCTCCTTAATCAAGAATAAAATCTTCTAGGCTACTTGCAAATGGAAGTAGGTCTATTTTTATCAAGAAAGTGACTATGTTTAGCTACAGCACCATCATATAAAATAAAAAAAAAAGGAAACCCGGTTAAAAGAAAATTAACTAAATAATGCTCAGACCAAGGACCTGGCATTACTTTAACATCTGAAACAAGGAGGTTGGCGGCACCCTGTAGACCCAACTGATTTATTGCAGCGTGAGTTTTCGAGGACTAGTGTCCACTTTGTCAGATGCACCTCAAGGTCTGTGAGTGCCTTTTCATTTTGCCACCAAAATCGCCCTCTTTTAGATGAGTTGACTTAGAAATACAAGGAAAGGAGTGGAATCCTGCCTCCCCCATTCGTTTTCTCTTGCCGATCTACATTTTTCTCTGCCCTTTGAGAATGCTAATTAGTGGAACCTTTGCTATTTTCGCTTGAAATTTTTTGCGAGCTGGCAACCCGCAAGCCCAGTAGAAAATCTATCACCTTTAACAACTGAAAAGAAGGCAAGGCAATGTGGTCACATAAACAGAAACAAACTTTCCCGGCTGTGCTGTGCATTGTTTTTAGCCATAGATATTTTATCCACACGCATAAGCACTGCATCTTTTTTTTCCCCCATTCAGGAATTTGACAATTCTGTTCATTTTCAACTATACAATCAAAACTTTCTGGGTCAATTGTTCAGCACAGGTAGAATGAATCATTTAGTAGCTGACTTGTAATCGACAGAGACCAGTGAGTGAAATGACCAGCCCTGGGCAAGCACTGCCCGGAAAAATGCAGCGTCTCTTTCCCAGAAGGACTCCTAGCTGTGGACCCCCATCCGCAGCTGACCAAACAGGGAAGACAAAAGCTTTGGCTGAACCAGGAGAACTGAACTTTTATCCTAGCATGTCCTCGAACTGCGTGGCAAAGTCACCTTGTCTGCTTTGCATCGTTGTCCTGTCTGTCTCGTGGGGGGACTGCACACTCTTAACTTATATCAAAACACATACACCATAAAGGACTACTCTGCCCCTATTTTGAAAGAGGGAAATGGCCCTTTCAACACACAGAGGTTTTCTACAAAACAAACGGAAGCCAAAAAGCCTAGCTCCCACAATCAGGAGGCTGGTCTTCACCTGCCAAGCCTACAAACTTCTCTCAGCAGGGTTTTCTTACTTAACAGGACTTGGTTGAGGCTTTCTTAGTTTACAATCTAGGACTAGGCCATACAGTTCAGCCAGCCACAGCTGCTTATCGGCTGCTCAGCAGCAGCACTCTGTACCGTTTCTCCTGGCAATTTCCGCACTGCAGCCCTCAATCTCGCCCTATGGAGCTCCCACTGCAGGTCCCCTCGGCCCTCCAGGACTCCCTCTCAACCCCTCCCCCATGGGAAGCTTACTCTCTGCCACTTTTCCTGACAGGGAACAAGCTCGCCTCTGAAGCGTTTTTTTTTGTTTTTTTTTTAAATGCTCCTTGCCCTGCCCTTCACGTAATTAATTAGCAGACACGTGCTGCAGATCAGGCTCCCCTGTCAGCCCAGAGATAGCACGTGCTGCTGCTTCCTGTTGGCTGACCCTGTCATCATTCCTGGTACAGCTCAGTTGTATGGCTAATGGGTTCTGGGAGACCATCTTTTTCAGCTAAACCATTTTAGATTGGGGAAATCAGTCATACTGATTAGAATTTGATCATCCTGCCTTTTTTACCCCCATACGTTGACGGTCACCAGAGCAACCAAGGGGTTCTGTAATAGCCTGCCATAAACGCCTCTCTCCTACCATACCAACAGCACGTTGCTGAGATTCCCCACGTCTCCTGGCCTTGTCCAAGATGAGACAGATACATGTATAAACACATCATAATGGAATGAGCCATTGTTAGGGAAAATAAGGCTTAATCTGCAGATATCACACAAAGAGTGGGACTGGTGCTAGATTTCTACCGGTCCCCGAATGCATTCGTCTTGAGCTCGAATATGGAAAGGCGTGAATTCAAGTCCTAATCCAAACAGTGATTAGCAAGGAAATACTGCCATAGCTGGTTACCCTACAGATCAGGTCTGCGAACAATCTTTTGGGATGCGATTCTGAAATTTTTTCCTGCACATCATGCTCATGGCAACGGTCCAAGTAAAAAAATGCTTGAGAAGGTTTTGAGGACACTGCGTGTGAAACTGGGAAACAAGTGCATGAGAATTTCCAGTAAATTGCATGGGAATGGCTAAATCTATGAAACACGCTGGGGCTTCTGGACTTTTTTTTTTTTTTTTTTTTAACAATCCAGACCTATTTTAAGTTTCTAATGAAATGAGTTTGGAAACTGGTACCAAGCTATGCAATGTCAGGAGACGCACTAATGGGGAGACTGCCTAGCGTGCATCCTTTTACCATGGGAAATTTAACTCCTGGTCAGAGAAAGGAATTATAACCTGCAGTGAAGAGGAGGGCACATCAGGGCCGAGTCAGATCAGCTGGCCGAGTCCTTCCTCCCTCCCTTCCTTAGTGCACCGACCCCCCCCCCCCCCCCCACCTTAAAAATATTTTCCCCAACCCAGGCATCCCTCCCTCTCACCTTAAAAAAAAAATTAACGGGTCTGGAGTAGACTTCCTCCCACCTTTACGAACCTCTTCCTACCCATAAACTGTCCAGCATCTTCCAAATCCCCCACCTGGGAGCCCAAGCTGAACCGGCAGAGCTGTTCCCTCCCTAGCAGCTGATTGGTCCCGCCATCGTTACATATCTCTGAAAGGACAGCCTTCTGAAAAGGGATTGGTACTTTCACGGACAGTGGAGGGACCAATCAGCAGACAATGAAGTGAATAAATTAATATTAAGTGCCCACTTAATATTAATTTATTCACTGTTATATTATTCGCCTTGATCACATTCTCTAGCAACAGATTTGTTTTGAATCTGCTGGTTGCTGTGTCTCGTTTTAGTATTATGAAAAAGGGTAAAATAACCATCTTATTTACCTGTTCCAAACCACTCATGTCCCCTCGCAGCCATCTCTTTTCCAAGCTAAAGAGCCCTTGCCTGAGTAGCCTCTAATCAGAGAAGAGATGTTCCATCCCTTTTATCATCTTTGTCATCTTCTTCTGCATCGTTTCTAGTTATGCTATGTCTTTCTTGAGATGGGGCAATCGTTCCTTGAGTACTGTGCACAGTTCTGGTCGCACCATGGCATGATGCAGCGGCAATACGATATTTTTCCATTTTATTCTCCATTCCCAACATTCTATTTGCTTTCTTGATCACCACCGTGCACCGAGCCGAGGATTTCAATGTATTGTCCACAAAGACTCCAAGGTCCTTTTCCTGGGTAGTGGCTCTCAATATAGAACACAGCATCATGGACCTGAGGTTGGGATTATTTTTCCCTAACTGCATGACTTTGTACTTTTCTACATTAAATTTCCTCTGTGACTCCGAGGCCCAGTCTCTTGGTCTCACAAGGTTCTTCTGCAGTTCCTTGCAATCTGTCATTTTAACAGCTTTGAATAATTTTGAGTCATCTGCAGATTTGATTACCTCACTTGTTCGCTTTTCCAGATCAGTTATGAATATGTTAAACAGCACAGGTCCCAGTACTGATCTATGTGCTACTCCACTAATGACTTTTCTCCATTTGGAAAACCAATCACTGACTACCCTCTATTGTCAGCTTTTTAACCTGTTACCAATCCAAACAGAAAACAGCATCCTATCCCATCAATCTCTCATGGGAGGACTATGTCAAATGCCTTCTGAAAGTCCAAATACACCTGCATGTTTATTTACACCTTCCAAAACTTCTAAAAGATTGGTTAAAACAAGACTTCCCCTTGCTAAAACCATGTTGACTCTTCCCCATTAAGCCAGGTCTAGTTTGTTTTTAAGAATGGCTTCTACCATTTTGCCCGGCACCGATGTCAGATTCACTGATCTATAGTTTCATGCATCTCCCCAGGAGACCTTTTTAAAAATTGGCATCACAATGGCCACCTTCCAGTCTTCAGAAATCATGGCTGCAATATTTTATTTTAAATATTTTATTGCACTTCAGTTTTAACACAAATATCAACTTGCTCCAGGAATCCAATTTATCTCAATGATGAAAAAAGCAAAAGGATAAATATTCTATTACATTTACAAGACTACAAGAAAGGAGAGATCCAATTAGGTTCTGAGCATAGCATTAAATAAATTAACACACAAAGAAAACTAACTTTAGATGAACAGCAGCATTATATCTAATTGTCGGTTGGAATAACAATATACCAGATATTACCAAATTATGGTCTTCTGTAGTTTCTTAGAATCTAAAAAGAAAAAGTAGTGAAGGCTCAAAAAATAAATGTAATATTATTCAACAGTAGAATACATTTACATGGAAAATGTACAACAAACATTGCACTTCCCGCCAAGGCTTCTTGGAACATTGCCAAAACTTTCCTCCTACGATCTTGGGTAGTTTTAGAAACATCTGGAAATAACCAAACTTTTTGGCCATGAAATAAAGCTGATCTATTCCGAAAAAAGTTTCATAATAGCATCTCAATCCTGGGGAAAAACAAAAGTTACAAGCGTCCTTCTAATAGTTACTTCAGCATCACTGGGTTCCTCTATTATACCAGTGATATCCAAACTGTCAACAGTAAGATGTCCTTCTTCATACAAAACGTTTTGAATAAATACTCTGCCCTTTCTATCCACTGGCAAGGAAAAAAAGCCTTACTTATAGGCGGAAAGGTCTCAAATGGGGCATGTAATATCTCCAGAAGATATTCCCTAAATATACCCATAGGAGTATTAGTAACAATTTTAAGAAAATTAATAGCACAAACGTTAAAGTATTTAGCATAATTTTCAAGCTTTTCAGTCTTACAAACATATTGCCTTAGATCATTCCATCCTGTTCTAAAGGCACCAAACCCTCCCACAGGGAATCCAATGTAATAACAGGTGGCGTATTCAAAGGGGGATTTGAAGTGGGTTCAGCCAATGCCATCGAGATGACTCTCCCTGTCTGGGGAACCACCCCCATCCGCATTTCCCTGATCAACTTGGGTTGCCAAACTCTCCGGCTCTTGCTGCCTTTTCCTGCCGTCACCATGGTGAACTCCTGCAAGAGTAAACGGGGGGTTCTCCTTCATATGCTGCTCTAGCCTATGCTTCTCCAGGTGTCATCAGGAGCGATGAAAACACACTGCAATTCTCTTTGCTGCCCGAAGGAACAGGAACCATCAAAGTGCCTGGCTCAATAATGTATCGAAATGTGACCTATGAGCTGATCTGGTCACTCACAGCCATTGACTCTCCACTGGGCTCTTCTGCTGCCGCTGTTAGCTTTCTTGCACTATCTTCCAAGAGAGCTGGGGGGGGGGGGGGGGAAGGGAACTCCCCATATCTTTCCTTTCCACCTTGTTAGGCAAAAAACAAGAAAAAATGTGAAGAAAGAGAAAACTCTGGCGGGATTTCATATTTTAGGTCCCTTAGAACTCTGGGGTGGATGCCATCTGGTGCCGGTGATTTCTTTTACTCTTTAGTTTGACAATCTGAAGAGTAATAAATCATCCTGATCCTTATCCAATAAGGCATAGCAGGCACCCTTCCAGTTGATTATCAAGAAAAAGATTATTCTTTAGATGACCTGAAGGTAATTTAGCAAGTCAATGTAATAAAGCAACAGGGAAAGTTAACAGTATGCTTGGTTGCAAAAGCAGAGGTATTATGAGCAGGAAAAGGAAGATAATATTGCCTATATATAGGTCTAGAAGCTCTACCTTCATAAGAACATCAAGAAGATGAAAGCAGTACAGAGACAGCTATAACAATGGTACAATATCTGCAACATAAATCCAACAAAGAAAAGTTTGACACTCAAAATTTACTCACAAGAGCAAGGAGGAGAGAGTGGATATGATATAAACATTCAGTTGACAAGCTTCAATAAATCAAAAGGAGACATTTTCTAAGGAAAAGAAAATTCGAGAATAAAGGGTCAGGATATCAATTTTGAGGAGAAAGGCTCAGAGAAAACATGAAAAAATATTATTTTACTCAGGATGATGATAGGTTCCTCGAATAACCTACCAACAGAGATATTAGAAACCAATACTGTAACGGAATTCAAGTAGGACAAATACAGAGGGCAGTAGTAGAAAAGGGTTCGGAGGTTGAAGTATTGAATGCAACCTATTTACCCTCTAAAAATCAGAGGCAAGGAGAAGAAAACAAAGGGTGGGTTAAGGAAGCCCAATCTAGAGCCACTGCAGGCCATGGGGTAGCTAGGTCAGAGCATGTGGGCTACAACTTCCCAGAAGTTAACCAGGTTGGCGATGGATGGGTACCGACCAACAAGGTCACGAGGACTGAAGAGAATGGATACTGGGGCAATAGCCTCACTCATTTTGACAGCCATTTATATAATTACAAAATTTGGTGAAGCAGGAGAAGATAGGCTGTGTAACAGATTAAGATTGAGAACTTGTATGTTCATCTGGTCAGGATAGTAGAGAACCAAAGAGGAAGAAAACAAAAACTGACTTGTATAAAAAGCAATACCTTACAACTGCTCAAATCTCTACAGCTGGAAGTTATCTTTTGCAGTTACAACAAAAATAAATGGGTAGGCTGGATGGGCCAACTGGTCTTTGTCTGCCATCTTCTACTAAGATACTATGTATCCAAATGATCAAAGGCACCTAGATACTTGAGAGTCTGTAATATCCCATGCCAGAGGTCCAGCTAAGGAGAATCCTGTTTATTATGGGCAAAGAATATGCAGTTTTTTGCTCTTTCCCATGCTTGGTGACTAGGTATGGATGGCTAGCTGAACTGTAATGTGTGCACTTGCTCATGTAAAAACGATGGCCATAGATGCAAAATGATTAATTTATTTGACTGCTTTGGTAATGTGGACACTGTAATATAGTGTAATACACGGAAGCCTATAGAACGTCTGTTCAGAGCTTCTCCCTTATGGCATAGAATTCTGTTCAAAAGTCTGTGTTAATTGAACCACTTACAAATACAAGACCGTGCGGACTGCACTGTGAAGATGTACCTTTATTTATAGTCCTAGGAAGAATCTATTACTGCAGCTGCACTTCCTATCCATTATAGGAGCTGTAAGCATGCAATTACTAGGAGCTGTGACTGGCCCGTCACCTCTCGAGAGCTCTGACATGGATTAACTTCTTTGGGATTTTTATACAGTTTTGCTCCCATATCTGCCTGCTTTCTGGTACTTTCCCACTTACTCAACAGTCCCTTTCCTTCCAAGAGTTCAGCAAATCAACTATTACTATTGTAAGCTGCAGCAGAGGTAGATGCTTGCTAATTAATCACTTGGCAGCCAATGAAGTAATTGTGCGCACAAAATGGGTGCTGTGCTGAGCGCCCGTTTTCCTGACGGGCGCCCAGCCACCTCTCCTGAATGCACGATTCAATGTTTAAATGAGGGGTCGCGCTAAAAAGGAAACGCTAGGGAAAAATGTGCATCGCTAGTGCCTCCTCGGCACTGGGCGCACAGGAGAGGTGGCGGTCAAGTGGGTTAGGAAAACGGATGCACAATCTACGAGAGTCTGCCTTCTTCCGCTACCTGCATAGGCACGCACAAAATACACGGCCTGGACCGTGCATCTTGTGTGGGCATTGGGCGCCCCGAATTATTTATTTATTTTTAACGAAATACTGCTCTATTTGCTTCCTCCTCCTCAGTACTGCAACAATACAGGAGGAAACATAAAAAGCAGTATTTTTCTTTTTTTTTTTTTCAATGCGCCCTTGAGTGTGGCATACCTTTCTGCCAGCCCCGGGCCGGCGTAAAATTTGCCGCGTTGCAAGGGCGCATTGGCCGTGCGGAAAATGTATTGGATTGCGGGGATTAGCTAGAAGCCTCATCTACGTGAATTTGCATGCGATGAGCGCTATTAGCTACGTGGTGATTCGGATGCACCAATCCCTGTATTGGATCAGGGGTTATGGATGCGTGTCAAGCCGTGGGCAGCGGCCACACGCGGTATTGCGTTGGCCCCCTTGCACCTAGAGCTCCAGAACAGGCTGCTGAGCCAGCCCAACTGAGCAGCTGCACCCAGAACCTCAGGCCAGCTGCAAGGAGGGGTGAAGTGCTGCCCAATTCCACAGGAGAGGTAAATCAAAGGGAGTCACCCCTTTAGGAGCCACCTCGGGAGTGACTGGTATTATTATTCTACCTGGTCTCTCGTTGGCACAAAGCGGACTTTGTTATTTGGTGGGCAAGACAGTGGGATTCTTGTTCTTGCCCTTTTATTGCGGAGGGGGCGTGGTTGGATAAGGATTGTATTGGTGCTATTATTGTATTTTATATTATATTTTTATTGATTTGAAATATTTAATTATTGTCAAGAGTATGACAGAGAGAGGGGGAGGAGTAAAGATGTGGCAACAGCAGCGTCTCCATGTTCTGCTCAGAGTTCATTTGCCTTGTCTATGCCCTCCAAATGCTTTGGGAACGTTTGGCCTTACCTCTCAGTGACCACCCAGTCTTTGTACTTCAGCAAAGAATCATGGATTTTGCCATCTTCAGAAAGACTGGTATAGAGGGACGTGAGGCAAGCCCCGACGAAATGCAGCGTTTGGAAGCGAATGGTGCTTCTGGGGCGGACATCTCCTTGACCCCCCACCCGAGAGCAGACTACCTGCGTTCAGACGGCTGCAGTGAATCACTTGCTATGCAGAAAGAGAAATCGAGCGCCTACGCGGATGAAAGAGAGGGATCAGCTCACCTTCTCTGTCTTCTTGTGTCAATATGACTGCTCAAAGATGAGCGGGAGGGGAATTAGTGGCGAGTGGGATTTTGAAGGAGGAAAGATGGGTACTGGAAGTTACCCATGCAGTGTTGAGTAGACGTGATAATGTGATACTAGCAAATTCACTCCCTCCTTGCTGCCGGTCAAGCCACAGATGGTCACACCAGATTCCGTACGGGAGGACTTGTTAAAGTTACATCTATTTGTGCAGAAATCCCTTAATGATGGGGTTATCGAATTCCAGAGTCCTTCACTGCGGGAATTAACCACTTGAATGGAAACCTTGGAAAAAGAAATTGAGGACCTCAAAGCAATTCATTCTCAGATAATACAGGATAAGCTTTTTCTTCATCAAAAAGTGGAACAGTTTGAAAAGGTTATTAGGTCACTGAATCTTCGTTTATTGAACTTTCCAAGAATACGGGGCTTTTCTCCAAAATACTGATTTAAAAAAATATCTTACAGAGATATTAGAGCTCTCTCCTGAAGCGATGCATCCAGTTAACAAAATCTGCTATCTCCAGTATAAGAGGACTGGAGAGAGTCCCAGAGAGGGAAGTGGAAGTAGTTCAGATTTCTACTGATAGCTTAAATATCTCTGCTGTTTTGGAGCAATCTGTTGTGGAAACACAGGAGAGGATCACATTACTTGTGAAATTTGTTTTTGAACAAGACTTATGTTCCATTATGAGATTATATTTCAAAAAAAGATCAATTGCTGCAGTATGGTCGGCAGATCTGGATTTTCTCTGATGTGACTAAAAGCACACAAGAAAGAAGAAAATTATTCCTCAAGATGAGAGAAGCTCAAGCTTTGTCGTCTTATTTTTATTTGCATTATCCTTGTAAATGCTTAATTCTTTTTTTGAAAGTGAACTATGTTTTTTATGTACCTGAGCAATTTAGGATTTTTTTTGGATTCCAAAATAATCGCAGGGCAATCCCAGGTTTGAGAAAAAGATGGAATCTAAGTGTGAGCAAATGGGTGTTAGAGAGAGTCCAACTTTTTTCCACTGATTTTTCTCCCAGGTTTGTTACAATGAATACTGAGAAATTCCTGAGCAACTATAAATTGAAAACCAAAAACGAAAATCTCCGGTCCTAGCATATTTGTAGATGACTGGAGACGAAAGCGTGAGGGAACAGTTTTTGGTTTCTTGCTCATACTTTGTGCTCACTCATGAGCATGCTCTGTGCACTTCTCCACCCCTTCCAGATGTTGTCAGCAGAGTACGTTGCATTATCTGAAAAGGAATACTGAACATGAATTGCTAGGAAGCACAGATCCATAGAACACAATGAGGAAAAAAGCAGCAGCAAAACATACAGAAAACCACTTATGTACCTTACATAAAAAAAAAAATAAATGACTTATGAAGGTACAAAGCACGATGAACTGCAGTCAAGATGTATCCAAAAGCAAATCCTCCCACTCTGTCCATAGCTATGCTCTGCTTGCTCCTTAATTAACGACTCTCCTGCCCACAAGGATGTAATGCTGAAACTCAGTTCCCAAAGAAACTCTTTTGTTTACTCAGTGACGAACCCCTGCAATGTTTTCATGGCCTGATTGCTCACAAAACTGTGCAAGGGAGGAATGCAGAATGGCAGGGGTGGGGCAATGGGGAAAAGCAGACTCATCCGCGCCCCACAAGGACTCCAACCCTGGTAAAGGGGCAAAATACCACGCTCGTACTTGCATGGGGGCTCTGTCTTCATGTGGGCCACTCGTGGCAGGTAGGAACCAGGGGTAACTCACAGGCAACGTCCATCGCCAACAAAAGCAGAGCACAAACGAAAATAAATAAATAAAGAGGCATTGGGAAACCTTGCCCCTAGGCTCCTCTCACCTTCTCCTTGTTCAGCTCTGTAGAGGGATCCTCATTTTGTAAGAAATGTAGGCAACCACGGCATACAGAAAGAAAAAGAACAAGCGTGTCACATCTGGAGACAGACGTGCCACTCATTCTTCCTACCCCTTTGATAAAGGGCTCCTGCCTTTCCTGCGAGAAATGAGCACAGGAGGTCTTTCAGCTACACCACTGGAGAACAAACAGATGTGGTTCCCTTTTAATAAACCCTAATGTGCCACTCTGTCAGTGGTTTTCTAGCAGTGCTTCCCAAACCTCTCCTGCAGGCTCTTGTTTTCAGAATATCCATAATGAATGTGCCCGAGAGATCTGCATAAATTAGAGACCCACTGTATGCAAATCTATCTCATCTTTATTCATTGTAATCCTGAAAACCTGACAGGCTAGGCCTGCCTCCCGGAGAAGGTTGGGAAACACTGTTCTCGAGGGCCCCTAACCAGTCAAGTATTCACGACAACCCTGACGGATATACATTAAATACATTTGCATACAATTGAGACAGTCTGCAATCAGATCTCGCGCTCTCTCTCTCCTGCATATTCATTAGGGATATCCTGAAAACACGACTATTCAGGAACCCTCAAGGACCGGCCCCTGCGAGACACTAACGTTGCAGGAATCATGGGCTGCTGCTCATCCTCCGACCGACGGCTGCCATGGTCACAGCTAGAGACACTGCCTTTGTCACAGCTGGATCACCTCACTTCCTCCGGGGGGGAGGGGGAATACAGGAACCAATTAAGTTAAACCCGGCAGGTCCTCCTGCCAACTCCAGTAATGCGCCTCCCTTATAATCGCCGTAGGTGTAGGTTCTCGCATGTTATTGATGGGGTGCGAGGGAGGGAGGCCTCGCATTGGCCTTGTAGTCTGTTCTGACCTGGTCTAGGCCATGACTTTTCAGGCTGACTTGGACTCCTCCTCCTCCTTTTTTGTCTTTTCTTCCTAATTCGTCATTATAGTAAAAATAAAATGGATCCTAGGTGGTTTCATAACCCCAGTGTAATCCCAATGATCTCCATGAGAGCACAGGCCGTCGACGTGGGCTCCGTCATGCAGCTCATGTGCTGCCATAAATCAGACTGCAACTCGCCCCACACGGCAGGTGTTTGCTGCTTCGTTGAATCTCCTAGAGATATTTTCTTGTGTATTCTAGTTTGGAAAAAGGATCTCCGTGCTTCCCGAAGCCCATGAGCAGCAGTATCTTCCCGGCACTCAGAGCGGCTAGAAAGTCTCAGACGGTGAAAGCAGAAAAGCGGCACGAACGGGTGAGGCACTTCTTTCCGGCTCTACTATTCAATCTTAGGAATCTGCACTTTTGGTGCTATCAGCAGTCCTGCCCAGTAGATAACTCTGCAGGGTGAATTTACTCGGGTTAATCGCGGTTTGTTACAAAGCTGAAAGCATGCGTAGACTTTTACAGCACTCGTTCTTTTAAGCCTGGTTACAAAGAGGCGTTCTTGGAGGGAGGCTGTAAGTGGGGGGAATAAACGACACGTGTACATTTGCTTTTTCCAATATAAGCAATACCATTTTACCACCAACTGGCCACCCGCACCAAGAGCAGGTGTAAATGCACGTGCGTGTGTACCTTGTAAGCAATTTTCAAAGGGAAAAAAATACCCAAGGGGTTTCCCCGTTCAAAGTTAGCTGTAAGGTATACGCGGGCAAGAGCGCACATATACCCTGCAACCCCGTGGGCTACTCAGAATCGTCCCCTTCGTGTCCCCTCGCCTGCACGGAAATAAAGGAGATCCTGTGTGGCAGCGAGCATCCTCGCAAGCTCTCTCTCTCTACCCCTTTTCTCCATCCCACCCCCTGCCCTGACCTGGCGCCGGGGGTTCTGCTCCGGCCGCGGGGGCTGCATTTCGCTCCGAGCTGCAGGATGCTAGCAGATCCTACGAGAATCAGGCAAGACCTGCCAGCACGTCACGCCTCATAACTAACGGGACGGCAGGAATAAGAAAGAGGGGAAGGGAGAGAGGCAGAGAGTAAAAAAAGCAGGTGTGCGGGAAGGTGCGAGGGTAGGAGAGAGAGAGAAAGGTAGAAGGAAGAGAGAAAGGAAAAGAATGTGAGGAGAGGCAAGTGATAAGATGAAGTGGAGGGAGAGAAGAGTGGTTGAGAGATAGGAGGGGGCAAAAAGGGGAAAGGAAGAGAGGAGAGAGAACATGGAGGACTCGAGAAGAGGGGGGGGGGGGGGGGGGAGGGGGGGGGGGGGGGGGGAGAGTATCTGGGGCAGGACTCCAGCAGCTGCGGTCTCAGCACGAGGTGGGCCCTGCTATGACCTGTAGGCCCCCCGATGTCCGCAGCCTTCACGTCCCTTCATACGGTGGGGGCTACGGCTCCAGCCCCGGTGAAGCCACACCGAGTTAAGCAGCAACTCCTGCCCCCCCTCCAACACACGCCCCAGACCTAGGGGAGATGAGATCCCATCGTTTAGGGGAGGGTGTGAGGAGACGAGCAAAGAAAGTTCAGGCCCTGGAGAGGAAAGGGGAGACTGATGTGGAAGCTTTCTGCAAGGACAGAGGTTAACCAGCGGGAGGGGTGCAGTCGCGGGACCTTAAAACTATTCCTTTGGCTCGACTGCGGGCCCTTTGGCAGCTCTGCATTAGAATTAAAGAATTAGCAGCCAATGTCCAGAAAATTGGAAAATCTTTATTGCAAGGTGACACGAGTGTGTGAAGAGTGCCCAACTCTGGCCGAGTTTTGAGTGAACAAGGTAAAGCTGTGCTGCCGTTCATGCTTGCTGTCACAAGTTTAAAGCATATCGGTAATTTCATTACCTTGTGTTGATGAACACATGAAAAAACAGTGATATCGCTGCCAGTAAGCTTTTTTCAAGCCAATCCAATAAATACCCAATATAGTCTTTTTTAAGACTTGGACTCTTTCTTCTAATACACGAATTGAGTTGAGCCCCTGATGTAGCCCCACTGTAAGAGGGCGAAACTCGGCCAGAGTTGGGCACTCTTCACACACTCGTGTCACCTTGCAATAAAGATTTTCCAACATTGGCTGCTAATTCTGTTTTGTTGCCCTCACGGCTTTGTTAGACAGCCTTCCTTGCTGTTTCTTCAGTCCTTAGAATTAAAGAAGGCAGCTCCCAACTCAGCCTCACCTTAAGGGGAAAGAGGGGTCAGGGGTCAGGCGCTGCAGCAATCCCACAGGTCTCTGCTGGCAACCGGGTGGGGGAGAAAGGCCAGTAAAAACATCAACCTGGCGTTTTATATGTTCGCTAACGAGACCCTTCGTCTTTCCTTTCAGTGGTTTCAGGCAAGTAGCAACACGCCAGAGTGCAGTGCTTCTTGTGAAGGGCAATCAGTATTTGAAGGGGGGAAAACAAAGCTCGCAGTCAGCACAGAACACGGCTTCAAATCCTCAAATTCAACTCTTCTGAACAGCAAGGTTTCAAGAGCCCGGCTCATGCTGACTGCCCCGTGCCGCGTCGTGCGGACCGTGCCCCCGAGCTGGACCCCAGGAGTAACTTACTGCTTGTAGGAAAGTTAAGCTCCCCCACCTGGGGGAGGGGCTCTGCGTCCTGGACCACGTGCAACACGCCCACTGCCCGGAAGGCGGGGTCCATGGCCGCTGAGCTCTCGTTCACCGTGACGTCACTGGCTCCTGTGATGGGATTGGTCGGCGGGCCGCCCGTGGAAGCCTCGAAATCCGGCGGGATATCATCTATGCAATCTGCATTCGGCTAAATGGAAACAAACAAACAAAAAAAAAAAAATCAGCGGTTTGAATTCAAACTAAACAATAATATACTTTCCTGAAAACCTATTTTCTTTATCTAGAGTCAACAGAGAGTACAAAGATTAGCAGTTTCTATTCGTTTGCGTCGGGGAAATCAGACTGCACCAAGACCGTCTTGAACCAATACAGCACATCATGTACAGTTCCACTTTAATGAAATAAAAACATTTGCTTTTCTTAAACCACAGTGCTAGCAGAAAAGTAAAGTAAAAAACAAAAAACCCCCATCTCATTTCAATCCAATGCGTATTTTAGTCTGAACCGCTCAGCTGCAGGCTGAATATCAGACCCAAGTCTGGTGATCACTGGACCTCAGAAAACTACCCATTAGGGTCGTGCATTTGTTCGACATGAATGGGTGAAATGTAAAGAATGAGACCATTGTTGTTTCATTCATGGACCCTCATAAAAGAAAGGGAGGGTGCCCATGAATGAAATGAAAATGTTTCATTTGTTTGGGTTTCCCATTCGAGTCTATAGGCCATTGAAAAGTGCTGCAGTCAGACTGATACGAATAGCAACCAAGAAATTCTTGAGGAAGGCAGTAGCCAGGACGGAGCCGAGGCAGGAGAAGAGGGAAAGGAGGCAGGATGGAGGACCAATGAAGATAAAACTGCCTGGCTCCTGAGGATACACCTTGGAGCTCTTGCTACCTTACCTCTTAGTCTTGGTGCCATACACCACACTCTGAACAACTGGGGTCCTGAGGTCGGTCTGCCTTTTTGCCCTACCCCTTCTGTCAAGCTGCCATGCTTCTGACAGTACACTTGGTAGTCTTGCTTCTATACCCTTTTATGCTACACCTTGGAAGCACTGCTGCCACTCTGACTTCCTGCCCGGCTCCTGATGCTACACCTTGAGGGACCTGCTGACACTCTACTCGGCTGCCATCCATACCACTGATGCTACACCTTGGGGATCTTGCTGTCACTCTTCTGTGCTGCTATATCCCCTATACTCTGCCTCGTTGCCACGCCCCCGTTATACCAGCTTTGGGTTCCTTCTGCCACACCCCAGGCTCCATACCTCGGGGGTTTTGTTGCCAGTCTACCTTGCTGCTATACCACTTATGCTACACCGCGCTACCATACCCCAGACTCTACAGCTTGGGACATTCTTGCCATTGTGAGTGGCTGCTTGGCATCTCTCATGGTGCTTTGGGGTTTTCATGCTACTCTTTGTGCTGCTTTATTCTTCTATCAGTGCCTGGGGTTTTTTCCTCCACCCGTGGTGTTTTGTTCCCTCTTCATGGTGCCTTAGGATGTTCATGCCACTCTTAGTGCCACTTTGCCCCTTTCTTGCTGCCTCTGAGGGCTCATGCCAGAGTTGTCTGTGCCCTCTTTTGAAGCCTTGGGGTGTTCTTGGCACCCTTGCTGCTGCTTTGCTCCTCAGATGGTGTCTGAGAGAACTCCTTCCACTGCTGGTACCCTGTTTATCCTTTATGATACTTTAGGCTATTCATGCCATTTTTTGTGCCACTTTGCCACAGTCTTGGTGACCTGGAGTGCTCTTCTCCCTTCTAATGTTATCTTCCAATTTCATTTCAACTGATTCAAAAACCCCACTTTTGAAGCTCAGAATAGCTTTAATGGTAAACAAATGAAACATAACTTTGAAACTAATGAAGGTGACCTACAAAATGAATGAATGAATGAACCAAAACACAAAATTTTGCCTCTGCACATGCCTACTACCTATTATGACAGGAGTTTTCTACCTTGCCCTCAAGTACCCCAGCCAGAAAAAATTTCTTTCACACATTATAAAAACTTAAACATAAGACTAAACAACTGCCAGCATAGTTTAATGGTGAGGTAAAAGAGGCTTTAAAAAAAAAAAAGGCATCTTTTAAAAAATGGAAGGCAGATGCAAATGAAGATAATAGGAAAGAACATAAGCACTGGCAAATTAGGTTTAAAATATTAATAAGACAAGTCAAGCAAAATAATTGAGAAGAAATTTGCCATAGAGGCAAAAATGAACAATTAAAAACTTTTTCAACTGCGTCAAAAGCAAGAAGCCTGTGAGTTCTTTGCTTTAGTCTGGACTGAAGAGGATGTTGGGAAGGAACCCATACCAGTAATCTTCGAAGGTGATGATTCAAAGGAATAGAAGAAAATAACTGTGAAACTGGAAGATGTAATGGAGCAACTTGACAAACTGAAGAACAAATCACCAGGCCCGGATAATATTCACCCCAGAGTTCTGAGATAATTCGCATATGAAAAGGCAGATCTGTTACTAGCAATCTGTAACCTATTATTAAAATCAGCCACTGTGCCTGAAGACTTGGAGGTTGGCCAATGTAACACCAACTATTGAAAAAGGGCTACAGGCGTGGTCTGTGAAATCATAAACCAGTGAGCATGACATCAGTGTTGGACAAAATAGTACAAGCTATTCTTAAGAACAGAATGAAGAACATAAGAACATGCCCTGCTGGGTCAGACCAAGGGTCCATCAAGCCCAGCATCCTGCTTCCAACAGTGGCCAATCCAGGTCACAAGTACCTGGCAGGATCCCAAGGGGTCGACAGATTCATAGCTGCTTATCCCAAGGACTTTGGACTTGTCCACCAGAAACTTGTCCAAAACCTCTTTTAAATGCAGCTACAGGGTTCAAATCCCACAGTTGCTCCTTGTGACCTTGGGCAAGTCACTTCACCCTCCGTTGCCTCAGGTACAAACTTAGACTGTAAGCCCTCTGGGGATAGGGAAATACCTACAGTACCTGAATGTAATCTGCTTTGAAGTGCCGAAAAGCAGAATATAACAATCTAAATAAATACATAAATAATAGCTTTCACCAAATCCTCTGGTAAGGAATTCCAGAGTTTAATTATGCATTGAGTAAAAAATAATTTCTCTTAGTTTTAAAATATCACCTAGTAACTTCATTGTATCCCCTGGTCTTTGTATTCTTTTAAAAAGTCAACTACTGATTAGCATTCACTCATACCACTCCACTCTTTTATAGATCTTATCATAGCTTCCCTCAGCTGCCTCTTCTCCAAGCTGAAGAGTCCTAACCTCCTAAGCATTTCCTCATAGGAGAATTGTTCCATCCCCTTTATCATTTTTGGTCATCCTTCTCTGTACCTTTTCTAATTCTGCTATATCATTTTTGACATGTGAGAAGAACCCGTACACAAAAGATGACGTCATACCATGGAGCGATACAGAGGAATTATGATACTGTTTTATTCTCCATTCCTTTCCTAATAATCCCTAGCATTCTATTTGCTTTCTTAGCTGCTGCAGCACACTGAGCAGAAGATTTCAATATATTATCAAGAATGATGCCAAGATCCTTTTCCTGAATGCTGACTCCTAATGTGGATCCTTGCATTGTGTAGCTATAATTTGAGTTACCCTTCCCTAAGTGCATCACTTTGCACTTGTCCACATTAAATTTCATTTGCATGCCCAGTCTCCCAGTTTTGCAAGGTCCTCTTGTGATTTATCACAATCCTCTTGTGATTTAACAACTTGGAATAACTTTGTGTCATCAGCAAATCTGCTCACCTCACTTGTTGTCCCAATTTCTGGTCATTTATAAATATATTAAAAAGCAGTGGTTCCAGAACAGATCCCCGGACACTCCACTATTCACCTTTCTCCATTGAGAAAATTTCCCATTCAGACCTACACTCTGTTTTCTATCTTTTAACCCATTTTGACAGCCAGGAGGAAATAAGGGGAATTGATTTCAGATGACAGCCAACGCTGGGCCCAGATTTATATAGTCCAGGATAATGATATGCAGACATTAGGGAAAAAGCACAGGACTGCTTCTACAGTCAAGTCCAAAAGCAAAGCACTTTAAGCAGCATGGTCTGAATTATCAAGACGAAATGTTGCTAGCAGTAATTTTGTTAAGGGTTTGTCAGTTGCTTGGTTTTGATTGTTCCTATTACTTCCCTTAACATAAGGCTTGGGGGTAACCTGCACAGAGTGGGAGAAACATGGGAGTTACTACCCTAAGAAACTTGCTGGGAAAACTGACAAGACCCCAGAATTGTTTACCTCTGGCTTTGCCTAAAACAAAGAACTCAACCCTGATTGGACACTGCTTATCTTTAACCATGCCTAAGATCATTTGATCAAATATTCCAAGATAAACTCCAAAACAAAAAAAAAAAGAGAGAGAATCTTCCATTCCAAAGCTGCATGCTAGTCTTGCCTGTTCCTGTGCTATAAAAGTAAATGGAATCCAGGAACAAAACAGCCAAGCCGTCATCATCATCATCAGAGCCCGCCATCATCTGGGACCCAGCCAGCCAATGGACATGGCCTTGGGGGTCAGCATTGCCATTGCTGGCATCCACACACACACACACAACTGCCTACATTCCTGCCAGTGACCTGAAGACAGATGCTGACATTGACTTACAGAGCTGAAGATGTGTTCTTAAGAGGCTGCATCTTTGCTCCAGCTCCTCTGCATCTCTTCCTGGCTTTCTGTGACCAGCCGACTGACAACAGATGCTGAAATCCCTGTGTCCCTAACCCGCACACAGACAGCACTGCCACAGTGAGAAAGAGACTGCACGACCCTTCAGTCACTGACGGTCGGTGTGGTAAGAGAGCAGACCAACTCCCAATTATGGTGAAAAAGTCAGAAAACAGGTTCTAAGTAATCAGGGCTTGGTTAGCTGGTAGAATTTGTGAGTTAATGAATCCGTGCAAATTTGTAATTGACTAATCTGTTGTAATGACTTGGAAAGCATAAAAGTGCATTCGTCTTGCATCACCTAAAGCAATCGCTATATATTTGCATAATACCTGATCAATTATATAAATTGGTGACAAGCCTTAATAAAGAGATTACCGAATCTTGACAAATCAAAGAAGTCTTTCTTCTGAGTCTAATCATAAATAAAAATTACCCTAAGAAATCTATACTTAGGAGCTGTACTCTTCCCTACAGTCCCTCATGAGAGATTCCTCAGGAAATTAAAAAGTCATGGGATAGGGAGCGATGTCCTACTTACTGTGGGGGTTGGTAATATTTAGAGAGATGAATAGTGCCGTGCTCTAGGGATCTGTATTGGGATTGCTGCCATTTAACATTTATATAATTAAGCTGTAAAAGGGAGCTATAAGTGAAGTGGTCAGATATGCAGATGACATAAAACTATTCAAAGTTGTTAAAACAGGGAGCAGATTGCGAGGACCTTGCCAGACTCAAGTACTGGGAATCGAAGTGCAGGATGAAATTTAATGTGCACAAGTGAAAGCGATGCACGTCGGGGAAAGATAATCCTAACTACAGGTATACGAAGCTAGGTTCCATACTAGGAGTCGCCACTCAAGGAAAGGGTTTTGGAATCACTGTGGAAAATACAGGGAAATCCTCAGCTCCAGGTGTGGCAGTGGTTAAAAAAAAGAAATAGGTATTAGGAAAGGAATGGAAAATAAAATGGATGATATCATAACGCCACTGTATCGATACATGATGCGACTGCACCTTGAGTACTCTGGTCACTCCATCCAACAAATAGCAATACTAAAAAAGGTGCGGAGGAGGGCAATACAAATGATAAGGGGGAGGGAAAGGCTCAATCATGGAGAAGAGACAACTTATAAAGGTTTATAAAATCATGGGCGGGGTGGGCAGGGCAAATAAAGAACAGTTATCTTTTCAGATAGTACGAGGGCTAGGGGACACTCCATTAAACTAACACGTAGCAGATTTAAAACACATTGGAGGAAGTATTTTTTTTCACTGGACACACAATCAAGTCGTGTAAATTTGTTGCCAAAGGACGTGGTCAAGCCATCTGTGATAGCTGGATTTGAAAGGGGTTTGGAGGAAAAGTCAGAAACCATTCTTAGCTAGGTAGATCTGGGAAAGCCACCGCTTGTCCCTGGCGGTGAGCAGCAAGCCCCTGCCACACAATACCTAGTGCACGTTGGAGAGAGGAGATTGGGCTTGATGGGCCTTTGGCCTGACTCAACATGGCACATCTTACGTTCATAACGAATATGCACGAGATAGATTTGCATACAATGGAGGCAATGCAAGCACATCTATCTGGTCTATTCTTCCATACATTGTGCACATATTAATTGTGGGTATCCTGCAAACCGTAGACTAAGGGGGCATTGAAGATCTCTGCAGTATGACATGAGAATCACTTTCCCCAAATCCAGTACTGTTCCCTCTGTCGTGGGTCCTTTAATCAGTTGTCAGAAGAGCACCCCTTGTAATGAGTCCAGGATATTGTGGATCCTCTTTGTGCAGCAGTTATGATCCAATTGGCATCTGGCAGACTGAACCCTTCCCCTTGTCACTGCAATCTTATTGATGTCTGGCTAAACACCCAAGATAACTCGCAGTGCCTCCCCGCTTTCCCATACTCACCCAATTTCAGTTTCTTTTATGTTTTTTCTTTTTGTTAACAGATAAAGTGATCCTCCTCCTCCTCATTTTATGTCTACCCCTGCCCTTCCTGAACAGATTTTATGCCTGGGTATGACTTTATCCCAGTCCTGAGATTTATTACATCATGCGCCTACGACAGCAACAATATCCAAACCCACCACGGCTCGAGCCTTTGACCTTTGTACATCTCCATGTGCTGAGTGAAGTCTTTGCAACATATCTGGTCACAGCTCGCTGGGTAGTACAATCCTTTTGCATACCATCACGAGACCATATTCTACACATGGATTCTGTCTCGCGGGCCAGCGAGGCTGAGCTTGAGCGTTAATTTGTTCTCTTCAGCTAGATTATTCTTTGCCATGCAGGTCTTTAATCAGCTAAAATCTGATCTCTCTTGGTTGTCAGCTTCTGTCCCTCTATCATAATGTCTGAGAGTGCTGAAAGTGGTGGGACTGAGCTTAGATTGTCTGCCTCGGACAATTTCTGTGGTGCTGGCCTTGACAGCTCATCAGCAACTGGTATCTTATTTTTCAAGGGTGCATGCAAACTCTAGGTCATATTTCTCTATTCTCTGTATGTCTGCAGAAGTTTTCCCTATTGATTTACGTAGCGGCTGAAGTGGCTTATGAGCTGAAGGACAAAAGATGTCTGTGGTAACCTGAGTGATAGCTTGGAAACAGCCAGAGAAATAAGGAGGCTGATTCTGGTTGTTCCTTAAGTATTATTTATGTATGTATGTATGTAAATTCTTTTAATATGTATGTATGTATGTATGTATGTAAATTCTTTTAATATGTATGTATGTATGTATGTAAATTCTTTTAATATACCGATGCTCAAGACCAAGTCTTATCGTACCGGTTTACTATAAACTAGGGGGGAAAAACCAGTTAACACAGAAAGCAAAAGTTACATTATTTACAGTGAAAAAGTAAACTAAAAACAAACAATGCAGCTCACCGTAGTTCCAGTTAATATGCAGTCAGCCATAACAGGTCTTAGCATATGGTGGGTCTCTGTCTGCTCCCCGGGGCCTGCTTAACCCTTCTAGGCCCTTGCCTATATATCCTTGCCCTTGTTCTGTGCCTAAGTCCTCCTCCCTTTACCCAGGATGCCCTCTGTGCCTGGATATTACAGAGGAATGGGCAAGACAGCTGTGCCCACTCCTTTAAGGTGGTCGGAGGGAGTTTTCTGTAAACTCCCTCTCAAGTTCATGTAATGAATCTGGCTGCTAGACAGCACCCCCCTTCTCCCCCACCAGCAGGGGCCCTCACTGGATCAATCTCGGACCTGCTCTAGCCGCCACCTTGAAGGCTGCATGAATCAGCAAGACCAACCCTATAAGACCCTCCCTCCCAGGATACTCCCTGCCTCGGCGTGGCGTCTCCTCGCCTCTTGTCTTTGAACTTTTGCCTGTGTAACCTTGCCATTGTTCTTTGTTCTTGTACACTTGCCTATATATCCTTACCCTTGTTCTGCGCCTAAGTCCTACTCTGTTTAGACCTTTCTAATTGTCTGCCCTGCCTTTATCTTGTCTCTTGCCCTCATAGTACGGGGCAGTCTTTGTCACCATGGCCTTGCCGTCTACCCTGAAATCAGGCTTGGAGTTCCAGATTCGTCATTCCCTCTCTAGACAATCTGCTTCCACTCGCTGCACATCTTCAGTCAAAGGAAACTACCTCAGCTTCAATGCTTTCCTCACCTTTTTCCTCTGGCTTCAGCTGTCCTTCCTCAGGACTCCCAGAGCACTCTTGCTCTATTCCTTATTTTCCTCAGTCTTTATCACCTCCCCTTCAGACCTCTCTATGCTGCCTCTGTTAGGCCCCTCTGCATCACCTCTCTCAGGCCTCTCTACCTGTTCTTGCAGTTCCTTCTTTAGCAAGGTGACCTCTCTCTCGTAAATTCCATCACCTCATTTTCCACTTGGGCCATCTCTGCCGCAATCTCCTGTATCTCAGCCACCAACTGTAGCCATTTCCCTCTCCGCTTGGTCTGCACTTCTGGAGGTAGGTTCTCTGGCTCTGCTACCCCTGGCCAGTTTTCCCAGTTGCATAATTCCTCAGCCTTTTCCAATTCTTCTCTTGTGTTAGACGGACTCTGGTTCTCCGCCTGCTCCTGCTCTCGGAGGGGTGAATTACTACCAGGCACAAATACATTGCAGTCCCAACTGTTCTCTCTTCTTTCAGAGAACTACTCGGCAACAGAAGGTTTCCCTTCAAGGGCCATGCCCTGTTCAAATACACACAACCAACTTTCCTCTTCTTTTTATTTTTTTCTCAAAAAAATAAAAAGACAGAAATGCCCCTGCTTGACCAGCTCTCACTCACTGGTCACCTGACTACTCAGACAGGGATACTCCCCTTTAGCAGGTTGTAAATTTAAACCCTTGAAATTCCTGCACCCAAGCCCCTGGGGAAATTCTTCTCTCTATTTTTCAGGTTTTTGCACTGTTCTGTACTGCTTCATTGCCTGTTTGGCCTGTGCCCTGCTTAGGTCCAGACTCTCTTGCACAGGGAAAAACAATTCTCTCTCTCAGAATTTTCTGTAACACAAGCTTTAACGTGCTTCCAAACACTTTCTTCTTAAGGCATGGATTTCTACCTATGCGCTACTTAGCTCAGAAAATCCCCCAAGCTGTATGGAACAAATACGCGTGATCAAGGCTTTTTTTCTTCAAGGGCTTTTATTTACAGTGTCAAACATCAGCAGTTCACCTTGAAATAAACAAACAGGCCAGCTATGTTCCAGGGGCTGCCTCACCCCGTGTACTCCCCTCAAGCACAGTTACAAAATACAAACAGGTCAGCCATGCTTCAAGGAACTACCTTACTACACCCTAATTACTCACACAGTTTAGCTTCACAATTCACAAACACATTCCTAAGCTAGCTATTTGTCAGTGGTCACCTATTCCCTCTGCCCTCACCTAGTTTCAATTTCACAATCAGGTCAGTAATATTAAAGGAGCTGCCCAGGCCTGGGGGCCTGTCTAGGCCTTGAGTCTTATCCTCAGATTTGGCAGTCTCCCCCCGACCATGATCCCTTGCTACATTCAGCTTTAAGGTGGGCCTGGCCCGATACCAAGAGCTGGTCCTTATGGTGTTGTGTCACGGAACCATATCTTAAAGGAGCCGATGGTCCTGATTAAGCCCCCCCCCCCTGATAGTGACATAAAACCTGGGGATGTCTCCATAGACTCCCCCCGCCCCCCGTCCCACTCCTAGAGGCCGCCACCGTGTGACAATATTAATAAAAATAATAAAAAGTCCAGTGCTGACCTGCCCTCAACTCCCTAACCTCTTCTCTTCAAAATATAAAATCTCAACACTGAAGCCCACCCCAGTCCACCCTTCGGACTCCTCCATAGCTTACAATTTCTCCTTGGTGGTACAGTAGGGATCCGAAGCACCCTCTAGGTTCCGGGCCCGGTGGCGGCTTTGCCTTTATCATATGCTAGGGGCAGCCGGTGCAATTTTGAAAAATGGCTACTGCCAGGCCCAGAGTGTGCTCCAGGCTGCCCCACCGCCAGTGACATATTGGAAGGGGGGGGGGGGGATTCATAGAGTGGGCTAGAAGTGGGGTGGGGGCTCCAGCCTCAGGGGCTAGGGGTAGGGCCAACACCAGACATTTTATTTTTTTATTCAAAATATTTTTGCACCATGGCTGCTTCTAGAAGCAGTGGGAGAGGAGATGGGACAGAGTCTATGGAGATACTGGAGTTTTGTTTTTTTTCACTTGGGATGGGGGGTGGGAAAGCTTACGTGGACCCAAGTGGCCCCTTTATGCGATGGCGACCCCCACAGTCCTGGGACTGTTACTGCATGTTCTTTGGGAGCCATTTATTGCTGCAATATTTTTCACGGCAGTTATTTTGCTGCCAGGAAAAATACCACGGGAGTCAGAGCAGCAGGGCCAATTACCTCCGCTTTGTGACTTCTGTGGTAATTTTTCCTCTGGGAAAAATACCGAGGCTTAGTGAATTAGCCCTTTGGGAACAGCAAAATATTCGCTGTACCTGAATGTGAGTCACCTTGAGCTACCAATAAAAAGACATGAACTAAATCCAAAAACTAGTAGTCAGGTCTCTCTGGAAGACATACAGGGGGGGACCTAGAAGGCTGGATGCTTGAGCAACAGCTACAATTGGTAATTATTTTAATTATTGCAAGGCCAAGTGTTTAGACCAGAGCTTTCCAAACTTTTCATGTTGGTGACACACTTTTTAGACAAACATAATTTCACGACACGGTAATTCAGTCTACTAGTAAACCAGAGGTTAAAGGTTAAACGAACAAAACATATTTCGACAATTTATGTATGTTTCCTTAAATATATACATAAATAAAATGTTTCACGACACAACCTATCTCATGAAAACCTTAAATTTATATTAAAAATATATATTCCAAGATTCATGTTATTGTTATAATTTATGAGAAACAATAATAAAACAAATTCTGTCCCCCACACCCTCATCTCTCTCCTCCCCCCAGCACATGTCTGGCCCCCACACACTCATATCTCTCCCCCTCAAGCACATGTCTGTCCCCCCAGCACGTTTGCCCCCCACTCACTCATCTCTCTCCCCCCAGCACGTCTGGCCCCCACACACTCATATCTCTCCCCCTCAAGCACATGTCTGTCCCCCCAGCACGTTTGCCCCCCACTCACTCATCTCTCTCCCCCCAGCACATGTCTGGCCCCCACACACTCATATCTCTCCCCCTCAAGCACATGTCTGTCCCCCCAGCACGTTTGCCCCCCACTCACTCATCTCTCTCCCCCCCAGCACATGTCTGGCCCCCACACTCATGTACCTCGTCTTTTTGATTGTTGCCAGTTAAGTGCTTCACTCCTTTCCATGATCACCAGACACTGCTGCTTGCAGTCAGTACTCCTCATGGCCAGGCCTCATCGGCAGCAGCAGCCAATGCAAGGATGGCTGGGCTCGTTCCACCCACCAAGCCCCCCAAAAAAACGCGATTGACAGCAAAAATCACCCAATAATAAGCAACCCATAAACTGAAAAAAAAAAGTGAATCTCTAGAAAAAAAAAAGCCCAAACTCGCATCAGAGTTGACAGGGCTTGCGCGACACACCTGCACACTGCAGGCGACACACTAACGTGTCCCGACACACAGTTTGGAAAGCTCTGGTTTAGACATAGGAATGGGGGAGTGCTGGATGTGAACTAAGCTGAGGGTCTTGTATGCCATCTGCCCAAGACAGAGTACAATGGAGGAAGACAACAAAAACGGCCCATGATAAGGAGTGAAATCTTACAAGCACAGTCATGCTCTAAGGCCTACCACTGGGATATGTCCTTTAGGGATGTGCATGTTCTATTCAAACGCAAAACATACAACAAATGAGGCCAGTTTCTGTTTATTCTGAATGGAATGAAAGAAAATAGCCCCCTATAAAAATATCCAAAAATGTTTGGATATTTTCTGAATTTGTTTTACTTTAAAAAAAAAAAAAAAAAAGCTTCTAGTGTCCTCAACCAACCTCCTGCCTTGCATAATTGAACCCGGGGCCTTCTCGGGCCCCTCTGACCCCCAACTCCTGGCACCATTCAAACTTGGCCTAGGCTCTTCTCAACCCCCCCCCCTGTTCAAATTTGCCATGACTGGGGAGCTCCCAGCCCCTATTTACCTCCTTTCCAGAGCCTTGAGAAAGCCTAAAGAGCAAGGTCCGGAACTTTAAAAATGATGCCGTCTGCTTGGAGGACAACACGGACGTGACGGAACATGAACGTCTTCCTCTTTGTGCGACTGGTACCATTTTTTATGTGGCCCTGACTAAAACTTCCCATGCAATTTATGCAATAGTCAGTCTGTTCCATTACTCACTTACGTAAGTTACCAATATTACAGCCTGTTTTCTGTGAAGGGGGCTTATAAATATATTTTCTGGTTCAGATGTATGGTTTCAAATATTTGAATTTAATAATGCACGCTAAGTTACATTTTCACCAAACTCTGGGAATTATCATGGCCTCGCATCTCAATACGCCCAAGCCACCAAATGCTGTCTCTTACTTTCACCACTATGGAATGCAGCTAAAATTATCTATGCATATGACAGCGGCATTTGAATACCTCAACATTATTAATAATATTGAAGCAGCAATTCATTTCTCAGTGGAGTGAATGTTCTAAGAATAAGAATATAAGAATATGAGAAACTGCCATGCTGGGTCAGACCAAGGGTCCATCAAGCCCAGCATCCTGTTTCCAACAGAGGCCAAACCAGGCCACAAGAACCTGGAAAGTACCCAAACACTAAGAGGATCCCATGCTACTGATGCAATTAATAGCAGTGGCTATTCCCTAAGTAAACTTGATTAATAGCAGTTAATGGACTTCTCCTCCAAGAACTTATCCAAACCTATTTTGAACCCATCTACATGAACTGCACTAACCACATCCTCTGGCAACAAATTCCAGAGCTTTATTGTGCGTTGAGTGAAAAAGAATTTTCTCCAATTAGTCTTAAATGTGCTACTTGCTAACTTCATGGAATGCCCCCTAGACCTTCTATTATTCGAAAGTGTAAATAACCGAGTCACATCTACTCATTCAAGACCTCTCATGATTTTAAACACCTCTATCATATCCCCCCTCAGCCGTCTCTTCTCCAAGCTGAACAGCCCTAACCTCTTCAGCCTTTCCTCATAGGGGAGCTGTTCCATCCCCTTTATCATTTTGGTTGCCCTTCTCTGTACCTTCGCCATCGCAACTATATCTATTCTAGAACAAAGGGGATCATGAACTCATGAGAGGCTCAAAGCTGTCAGATTCAGGTGTAGGGTAGGGTTGCCGGCTGGCTCAGTTTTCTCAGGACAGGTTTATCCGGCGTTGGGTTTAGCCCCATCCCCCTTGCATGCATGGTTTTATAATTCCTAGCTAAAAGCCCAGGCATGCAATGAGGTAAATACAGAGCTGCAAATGGCGTGACTAGCAGAAATGGAAGGGAAGTTAGGAAACCTCGAACGACATGAGGAAATACTTCTTCACAGAAAGGGCGGTGGACACTTGCAACACCTGGCTCGGTAGAGGTGATGGAGGTCAAAATAATAATAGAATTCAGGAGAGCCTGGAATAAGCAGAGGGGATCCTTAGTGCTGCATCAGAACGGGCAGACCAGTTGGGCCTTGCGGTCCTTATCTGCCCTCGTGTTCTTACTGCACAGAATGGCCAAGGCCACGCTTTGCTCTTGGATTCGGGTTCAGCTGGTGCACAGCTATTAAAAGCAGAAGCATGGGTATGGTTTTTCTGCTGTATTCAATTATTTCCCACGACTGACAATATGGTTTGTATGGAATGAACTCTCTGACTCTCTCTCTCGTCTTCTGTTTCTATAAATCTACTTGGATTATTTGTATCCTTGCCATTTCAAAGCTTAGAGGCAGTTGCAGCTAGGGGAAATGGGTTAGCTTGCCTTGTTTATTTATTTTTTCCTGTTGTCCCTACATTTTTCCATACTACTGAAAGCAGTGAGGCTGTTCCAATGTCTCCCCACAGAGATGGGAATTTGTGGTAGCTGCTGGCCTAAAGCAGCAGTACTAGCAAAACATGTTTAGATAATAATTTGGCAGTGTAATCAGAATTGTTAAACATGACACGGTCTTAAATGTAATATAGAAGAATAATTCTGTCTTTAAAGTTTTTGATAGCTCTGGGTATCCGATCGTCCTACATCCCAAGACACCACAAGCGATCCAGGGATTGACTTCCACATCCCCAGCTTCCAGAGGCCCCGCATCCTTTGCAGAAGAGGACTGGAAGCGTGCGCAAACCCTTTGAATCAACTGAGTGAAGATCAATTTAATGGTGGTTAAAGAGGACTGGTGAGTATAGCCTTGGGAAATCTTTGGACTTATAAAAGTTTGGTGAAAGGTGAAATAGAGGGATATATTCTTTAGAGTTTGTGTGTTCAGAGCTAATAAGTAAGCCAGAAATAGTTAATTCTTTCCCACCCACTCAACCCTTGACACTCTCTCATTAAAAATCAATCAGGGTCTTATCTAACTCATACTAGCTGATTTATTAGTAAATTCACCTCTAAATCTAAAGTACCGTATTTCCACGCATATAACCCGCGGGTAATGTGCGTTTTTACCTACCCCGCATGCCTCCGCGGGGTATAAACGTGGGCGGGTTATCCAGAAAAAATTTTACATGAAAACGACTAACAGAATACCTAACCAAAGGGAGACGTACCAGTATATCAGTAAACAAGCATGAATCAACTTTATTGTTATTGTTTAACATTATTGTTTCAGATTCTTATCTTTGTTGTTCAGAATCTGCTGCATTATTTGTAATTTTTATTTATTAAAACAAAGTTATATGGTATTTTGTTACTTTATTACTTCACTACTTTTAATACAGATTGTGAATCTTATCACTTAGCGGAAGCCCTACGGGAAGTTAATAGTAATTACGTTATATAGCGCATTTATAGGTAAAGCGTTAGTGTACAGAATGTTTGTATGAAAATTGAACAAATGGCAATATTAAAATAAAAAAGAAAACATTTAATTAGAAAACAACGTCCACTGAGCAAAAATTTCCTGATTCAGCTCTGCAGATCCAGCAATGTTGGGACGTAAGTCTGGTTAGTCTGTACGTCTGTACTTTTGCTGCGCTCTTTTTCATGATGTAATTTGATTAAAAGCATGATGCTTTTATTTGATGGACTCTACGTAAAAAAAGATCACCTAGGAAGGGGTACGCGACGACCTGAGCTTTTGCTAAAGGGTACGTATCAACGGTTCCCACTATTTTCTAAGGAAAAGCATGTGACTTTGTTAGGCCAACGGTTGGGCTTTAGGTCAAATGATGAAACAGCGCTTAAGTAATGGTTACCGATTATGAATGGGTAACCATTTGATTATGAATTCTCCCGGTTTCGATCTTTTGTTTATTTGTATGTCTTAGTTGCACACTATATCGTGATTGCTCCCAAAAAACCTTAAAGGTAAAAGGTAGTATATTTAACAAAACATATAACGACGATTGGTTATAATGGGGCGATCGGTATGGCTTCGTCGTTGAATATAACGGTAATCGGGCGTTGCGGGTTATATGAGGAGGCGGGGTATATTAAAACTTTCTTACATAAATCTTGAAAACCTGCGGGTTATGTGTGTGGGCGGGTTATATACGTGGGCGGGTTATTGTCGTGGAAATACGGTACTCTAATTCCAACTCCCTTAGTATCCTAAACTTAAATAGCAGATTAATCCATAATATATCGGGCTTGGGAGTGTGTCCGCCAGTGCTCGCGCATGTTCCCCAGCCCACCGATAGATGGCGCAGGCGGCTCCCTGACCGCCTTGGAGACTCTAACACGCCAGAGGTACAAAGGACAGTGGCCATCACGGGACAGGCAGAATATAGCAGAGGAGACCCTGGCACGCTGCGAACGGAACGCGTCCCGTGGCACACGCTCCATTCACAGCGAGGATGAAGGCCCAGTGCGTCGTTCGCGGTGAAAAGAGAAGGACCCTGTGTGCCGCGGTCGGTGTACCCAGGCCTTCATCTTCGCCGCGAACGGCGCCAGGCCTTGATCTTCGCCATGAACGGCAGAGTCTCCGGAGCCTCAGAAATTGACCTGTAGGTATGTTGTTCCTTAATGCACGTGGATGACAACTATCAAATGATAATAAAGTATTTCTATCAGTTTCTTTTTTGAATAAAGTGGTCTCAAAATGACCACCATTCACCGAAATTAGAATATCCAAAAATGCTATCCGAGAGGGATGTATACAGAAATTAAACTGAAAATTATGATTAAGAGAGTTCAGCCAATCTAAAAACATGAAGAACTGTATATCCGTACCCTACCAAATAACAAACACGTCATCAATAAATTGCAACCACACGGAAATACATTTAAACCATTCAGATGGGTAAATAAATGATTCTTCGAATCTCGCCACGAAAAGACACGCCAGACTAGGGGCCATAGTGGCCCCCATGGCTGTGCCCTTAATCATTTTGAGACCACTTTATTCAGAAAAGAAACTGATAGAAATACTTTATCATTTGATAGTTGTCATCCACGTGCATTAAGGAACAACATACCTACACGTCAATTTCTGAGGCTCCGGAGACTCTGCTCTACTCGTGCAGAGTTTTTGGATCAGGCTAGTTTAATGTCTGCTCGGTTTATTGCAAGAGGTTATCCCATAAAGGTGGTGAAGACTGCTTTTAAGCGGGCTCTATATGTTATTTCTTCCTCAGTCTCGTTCATCTGATGTCACTAATAATTGCATCTTACCATTTTCTACTTTGAGTCGGGCGGTTACAAGTATTGTTCGGAAACATTGGCAGGCCTTATCTCTCAATCAGTTGTTTCAGGGGCCCCTACGCTTTACTGATGTGGATCCAACAATATCCGGTATACACAAACCCTGTGGTAGTTGCTCAATGTGTAGTCACACGGCACTTTTGTCGTCATTCACACACCCGAGCACACAAAAAATCTTTTACCTGAGATCCATTTCTGATTGTACTACACATGGGGTAGTATACATTATTAAGTGTCCATGCTCTTTGTTATATGTTGGAAAAATGTCTAGAATGGTTAAAACGCGTATTATCGAGCATTGTTCTAACATTAGGAATTCCCGAGAAAATGAACCCCTGGTGGAACACTGGGCTCAGTATTCGCACACCATTTCTGATCTCTTTTTCTTTGTTATTGAAGTGGTTCCTCGTCCTCTTCGGGGAGGGAATTATGCTAAACATCTTGGTCGTAAGGAACAAAGGTGGATTTTTTCTTTAGACACTGTTATTCCTAAGGGCTTAAATCGTGAACTTGAATGGCATTTGTTCACTTGACTGTCGGTGTTTGATTGACATCCGTTCATCTGACTGCTAGTTGTGCTTCAGGGTCGGGAGAGCCTCTGATTGGCTCCCTGGAATCATGTGATTGTTTCACCTGAGTATTGCGCCAACTCTGTCTGGTTCAGATACCTGTCTGCACTGAGGTTCTATGCACTCCCTGCCATGCTTTAAATGTTTTGCACTCAGGTATGGTAACCTATGTAAATGTGACATGTTTTTAGTTCTGTGGGGTCGGTACTAAGTCCATTGTTTGTCCTGATCTTTTATATGTTTTCTTACAGTTTTGCTTTTGAAATATCTGGTCCCTCCCGTTGCAGCCTCTGGCGAAACATGGGACCGTATCGGGGGACGCTTCTAAAAAGATGCCTGTACTGTAAGCCAGTGGAGTTGCCGAATTAAATACAAAAATTTGACTACAAAAGTTTGCGTTTTGAACTTCTCTGATTTGGACTTAATGTGGGTGGTCTGCACTCTCTGTTTTGGATATAATTTGTTGAAGTGCAGTGGTTGCTTGCTGTCCTTTTGGTTAGATTTCAATTACCCCAATATTGACTGGGTAAATGTAACATCAGGACTTGCTAGAGACAAAGTTCCTGGATGTAATAAATGACTGCTTCATGGAGCAATTAGTTCAGGAACCAACAAGAGAGATTTAATTCTTAGTGGAACGCAAGATTTGGTGAGAGAGATAACGGTGGTGGGGCCACTTGGCAATAGTGATCATAACATGATCAAATTTAAACTAATAACTGGAAGGGGGACAATAAGTAAATCTACAGCTCTAACACTAAATTTCAAAAGGGAACTTTGATAAAATGAGGAAAATAGTTAGAAAAAAACCTGAAAGGTGCAGCTGCAAAGGTTAAAAGTGTTCAACAGGTATGGACATTGTTTAAAAATACAATCCTAGAGGCGCAGTCCAGATGTATTTCACACATTAAGAAAGGTGGAAGGAAGGAAAAACGATTACAGTCATGATTAAAAGGTGAGGTGAAAGAGGCTATTTTAGCCAAAAAAAATCCTTCAAAAATTCGAAAAAGGATCCATCTGAAGAAAATAGGATAAAACATAAGCATTGTCAAGTTAAGTGTAAAACATTGATAAGACAGGCAAAGAGAAAATTTGAAATGAAGCTGGCCATAGAGGCAAAAACTCATAATAAAAACTTTTTAAAATATATCCAAAGCAATAAACTGTGAGGGAGTCGGTTGGACCATTAGATGTCTTAGGGGTTAAACATAGAAACATAGAAACATAGAAATGACGGCAGAAGAAGACCAAATGGCCCATCCAGTCTGCCCAGCAAGCTTCCCTCATTTCTTCTCTCATACTTATCTGTTTCTCTTAGCTCTTGGTTCTAATTCCCTTCCACCCCCACCATTAATGTAGAGAGCGGTGATGGAGCTGCATCCAAGTGAAATATCTAGCTTGAGTAGTTAGAGGTAGTAGGGGTAGTAACCGCCGCAATAAGCAAGCTACACCCATGCTTATTTGTTTTTACCCAGATTATGTTATACAGCCCTTATTGGTTGTTTATCTTCTCCCCTGCCGTTGAAGCAGGGAGCTATGCTGGATATGCGTGACGTATCAGTTTTTTTCTTCTCCTCTGCCGTTGAAGCAGAGAGCTATGCTGGATATGCATTGAAAGTGAAGTATCAGGCACATTTGGTTTGGGGTAGTAACCGCCGTAACAAGCCAGCTACTCCCCGCTTTGTGAGTGTGAATCCTTTTCTCTTCTCCCCTGCCGTTTAAGCAGAGAGCTCTGCTGGATGTGTGAAGTAACAGTTTTTCTTTTCCCCTGCTGTTGAAGCAGAGAACTATGCTGGATATGCATTGAAGTGAAGTATAAGAATGGAGTGATCAAGCTAGTTGAAAGACATCAGGAGTAGAGGAAGGTGGAGGTAGTAATTTGGATATTTGGTTTGGGGTAGTAACCGCCGTAACAAGCCAGCTACTCCCGTCTTTGTGAGTGCAAATCCTTTTTTCCACATTTCCTCTTGCTGTTGAAGCTTAGAGTGATGTTGGAGTCACAGTAACCATGTGTATGTTTATTGAATAAGGGTATTGTCTCCAGGCAGTAGCCATCATTCTGGCGAGTCACCCACTCTTCATTGGCGGCCTCTTGACTTTATGGATCCACAGTGTTTATCCCACGCCCCTTTGAAGTCCTTCACAGTTCTGGTCTTCACCACTTCCTCCGGAAGGGCATTCCAGGCATCCACCACCCTCTCCGTGAAGAAATACTTCCTGACATTGGTTCCTGACATTGGTTCCTGACATTGGTTCCTTATCTTCTTTAGGGAAGATAAGGTCATTGCAGAAAGACTAAATGAATTCTTTGCTTCCGTGTTTACTAATGAGGATGTTGGGGAGATACCAGTTCCAGAGATGGTTTCAAGGGTGATGAGTCAGACGAACTGAACCAAATCACTGTGAACCTGGAAGATGTGGTAGGCCAGATTGACAAACTAAAGAGTAGCAAATCACCTGGACCGGATGGTATGCATCCTAGGGTACTGAAGGAACTAAAAAATGAAATTTCTGATCTATTAGTTAAAATTTGTAACCTATCATTAAAATCAGCCATTGTACCTGAAGACTGGAGGGTGGTCAATGTAACCCCAATATTTAAAAAGTGCTCCAAGGGTGATCCGGGTAACTATAGACCAGTGAGCCTGACTTCAGTTCAAGGAAAAATAGTGGAAACTATTCTAAAGCTCAAAATCATAGAGCATATAGAAAGAAAAGGCTTTAATGTAACACAGTCAACATGGATTTACCCAAGGGAAGTCTTGCCTAAAAAATCTGCTTCATTTTTTTGAAGGGGTTAATAAACGTGTAGATAAAGGTGAACCTGTAGATGTAGTGTATTTGGATTTTCAGAAGGCGTTTGACAAAGTTTCTCATGAGAGCCTTCTAAAAAACTAAAAAGTCATGGGATAGGAGGTGATGTCCTTTCGTGGATTACAAACTGGTTAAAAGACAGGAAACAGAGAGTAGGATTAAATGCTCAATTTTCCCAGTGGAAAAGGGTAAACAGTGGAGTGCCTCAGGGTTCTGTACTTGGACCGGTGCTTTTCAATATATATAATATATATATAATATATATAAATGACCTGGAAAGGAATACGACGAGTGAGGTAATCAAATTTACGGATGATCCAAAATTATTCAGAGTAGTTAAATCACAAGCGGATTGTGATACATTACAGGATGACCTTGCAAGACTGGAAGATTGGGCATCCAAATGGCAGATGAAATTTAATGTGGACAAGTGCAAGGTGTTGCATATAGGGAAAAATAATCCTTGCTGTAGTTACATGATGCTAGGTTCCATTAGGAGCTACCATCCAGGAAAAGTGTTATAATTAGTGAAGTTTGGGTGGACCCTTGGACACTGTGGCAGCTGACCACGCCCACAAGGGGGGAAGTCCCGTGAGGGGCCACAGGTCAGGCTCAGCTTAGGACACAGAAACACAGAGACTGATCTTTTATTAGACAATGTGAAGAAGCCACCAGAGGTGGCAGTGGTGAGCAGTGGAAGAAGGCCGGCTGGGCTAGTATCCCTCAGGTGCTGGAACAGCGACTCCTCCGGTAGCAGTGCTGTAGTGGAAAGAACTGAGAATAATGAGTACAGTGGAATATGCACAAAGCCCCAGTATGGAGAACATCAGGATAGGGAGAGGAGCCCCTCGAGGCGCGAGTACCTGATCCCTGAGAGGCTAGAAGAAGATGTACTCACACAGCGGTTCCAAGTAGGAGATGGCACTAGGGCTGGAACGGAGGCAGGCCCTCGAGGAGCGAGTACCTGGTTCCAGGGAACAGCTCTGAGGTGAAGATGGTAGTACTCACTGGTGTTGAAGATAGCAAATCCTTCCAGGCAGAGGAGAAGATAGGAGCAGGCAGCGAGACAGGGAACATGGGCCCTCGAGGAGCGAGCACCGGTTTCCTGATAGCGACCTGAAAAGCAAGTGAGGCCCCCGAGGAGCGGGTACCCCGTTAATGTTAAGAATTCAATGGAATTGGAGCAGAGTAGCTGGGTACGGAGAGCAAATCCCATCCGTAAGGAATTCCCTTGCTAACTCAAAGGCTAGCAAACAACGTAGGCTTTAAATATCCGGGCAGCGTGACGTCATCACAGGGGGACGCTCCTGAGGTTCGTGCCAAGTAGGAAATAAGAGTGAGGGCTGTGCGGCGCAAACTGGCTAAAAGACAGGAAACAGAAGTAGGATTAAATGGACAATTTTCTCAGTGGAAGGGAGTGGACAGTGGAGTGCCTCAGGGATCTGTATTGGGACCCTTACTTTTCAATATATTTATAACTGATCTGGAAAGAAATACGACGAGTGAGATAATCAAATTTGCAGATGATACAAAATTGTTCAGAGTAGTTAAATCACAAGCGGATTGTGATAAATTGCAGGAAGACCTTGTGAGACTGGAAAATTGGGCAACAAAATGGCAGATGAAATTTAATGTGGATAAGTGCAAGGTGATGCATATAGAGAAAATAACCCATGCTATAGTTACACAATGTTAGGTTCCATATTAGGTGCTACAACCCAAGAAAGAGATCTAGGCGTCATAGTGGATAACACATTGAAATTGTCGGTACAGTGTGCTGCGGCAGTCAAAAAAGCAAACAGAATGTTGGGAATTATTAGAAAGGGAATGGTGAATAAAACGGAAAATGTCATAATGCCTCTGTATCGCTCCATGGTGAGACCGCACCTTGAATACTGTGTACAATTCTGGTCGCCGCATCTCAAAAAAGATATAATTGCGATGGAGAAGGTACAGAGAAGGGCTACCAAAATGATAAGGGGAATGGAACAGCTCCCCTATGAGGAAAGACTAAAGAGGTTAGGACTTTTCAGCTTGGAGAAGAGGCGGCTGAGGGGGGATATGATAGAGGTGTTTAAAATCATGAGAGGTCTAGAACGGGTAGATGTGAATCGGTTATTTACTCTTTTGGATAATAGAAAGACTAGGGGGCACTCCATGAAGTTAGCATGTGGCACATTTAAAACTAATCAGAGAAAGTTCTTTTTTACTCAACGCACAATTAAACTCTGGAATTTGTTGCCAGAGGATGTGGTTAGTGCAGTTAGTATAGCGGTGTTTAAAAAAGGATTGGATAAGTTCTTGGAGGAGAAGTCCATTACCTGCTATTAATTAAGTTGACTTAGAAAATAGCCACTGCTATTACTAGCAACAGTAACATGGATTAGACTTAGTTTTGGGGTACTTGCCAGGTTCTTATGGCCTGGATTGGCCACTGTTGGAAACAGGATGCTGGGCTTGATGGACCCTTGGTCTGACCCAGTATGGCATGTTCTTATGTTCTTATGAAACACACACAGGCAGAAGCAGCCTGAAGACAGGATAGTTTATTACTCTATATACACTCTGCCTTTCAGACACTTCAAAGCAGATTATATTCAGGTACAGCTAAATTGTCCAGAAGACAGACAGAGGGAGCTCCAGGGGAAAACACTGCCTTAAGGTGGAAAGAAAGAGAGAACAAGAGTTGATTAGGGGATTGTAAAACCAGAAAGAATTGGAAGCATAGGGCTGCTGGGAAATGTAGTTTGGAGATCCTTGGCAGAGAATCAATTAGGATGAAAGTAGCAGCCACATTAAGGTGTGGCAATAATTGGGAGAGACAGCTAATGACAGAGCTACTGTAGAGAATCAGTATCAGGCCGATACAGTACAGTACAGATACAGTAACCTGCCCTTGGACGCGTGTTTTCCCTTACCCCTTATTCAGTAAGGGGAGGAAAACGCGCATCCAACCCGCGGCACCTAATAGTGCCCTCAACATGCAAATGCATGTTGATGGCCCTATTAGGTATGCCCGCGAATACAGTAAGTAAAATGTGCAGCCAAGCCGCACATTTTACTTTAAGAAATTAGCGCCTACCCAAAGGTAGGCGCTAGTTTCTGCCGGCACCGGGAAAGTGCACAGAAAAGCAGTAAAAACTGCTTTTCTGTGCACCCTCCGACTTAATATCATGATGATATTAAGTCGGAAGTCCCGAACTGTAAAAAAAGTTAAAGAAAAAAAAATGTAAAATGGGCCGGCGGCTGTCGGGCCGAAAACCGGACGCTCAATTTTGCCGGTGTCCGGTTTCCGAGCCCGTGGCTGTCAGCGGGCTCGAGAATCCACGCCGGCAAAATTGAGCGTCGGCTGTCAAACCCGCTGACAGCCGCCGCTCCGGGCTAAAAGGAGGCGCTAGGGACGCGCTAGTGTCCCTAGCGCCTCCTTTTGCCCGTTTCTACCGCACCACCTAATTTGCATACTGAATCGCGTGCACCGGCAAATGGCCGGTGCGCGCGCCGGGAGAGCAGGCGTTCGTCCGCTCTCCCACGGACTTTACTGAATCGGCCCGTATGTCTCTTAAGGGAAGCCGCACTGCCCGTCAGACAGAGAGAAGGAAAGCCTGCCAGCCAGCCAGGTGGGGGAGCCAGGAGAGCAGGTTCACCCAGACTCAAATATAGATATGCCCAGGGCCTTCAGTAAGGGATTTTAAAGCTGCAAATGTGTCCTCCAGTGTATCTTACTGGGGTGGTCCAAGTGTCTCAGGATAGGAAGTGAAAGCTATTGAAATGAACACTGAAGCATGGAATAACATTGCTTTTTACTGCAAGTGGCTGGCTCTGAGCTGGGTATTCCAGAGAACAGTGAGAGGATCATGCGGAGCCCAGGTGATGGCCTATGACAGGCATGCATGACTGGAAGCCCCGGCTTGTTTACCCATTGACAACAACTTCATCACTCTATTGAAGAGCTGAGGTTTTTTAAAATGAACAAGCAACAAGCATATTGGTTGTTCTGCCTCAATGTATGCCATGGCTTCGCTTAATGTTATGGTTAAGCTTATTTATATGCCACCCCTTATCCAGGGTGGCTCACAGCAAAGCACACACAATAAAAGTAGATGAATAAAACAAGATTAAAAACATAAAATAGGCCGAACGCCTAAAAATAGTAAGAGACAATAAAAACCTAATTAAGCACCTCTCATAACAACAATTACACAGCTGAACATGGGCAGAATATGAACTGACCCTAAAGCAAAGATAATATACCTTTAAATAATAGGCCTGATCAAAAAGTAAAGTTTTTAATTCTCTCTCGAAGGCCTTCAGGCAAGTCACATATCTCAACCCATCAACCCTGCACCTGAAAAAGCAGATTTTCAAACAGATTTTCGAACTTCATGTACATGAACCTCCTTGAGGTTCATGTACATGAACTCTGTGATGAACATGATCTCTGTGATGAACGCAACGCTCTCAATGGACAATGGTGGAGATCCATGGTGTTGCTGTTAGGACCTGGAGCGTGGACCCTTGTTCTGAGGTAGAGTCTGTGCTGCTGCGAAGGAGGAAAACCCTCGTCGGTCTCTACCGTCAGATGGCGAGGCCTGTTGAAGACGTAGAGCGACCTTCACCCTGTAAGCACGTGATCCCCCCAGGAGGAGCCTGTAGGGACACGGCCGCTGGGACTTAGGCGACTCCCTGAAGATGGTCTGGATGCAGGCGCCTCCAGCAGGTCGTAGGGTAGTCTCTATAGAGAAGTTGAAGCAAATCCAAAAGCCAGTCCAGGGGTCAGTGTCCAGAGAGCGGTCCACAGCCAAACCAGAGATCGGAGTCCAAAGCCAAACCAGAGGTCGTAGTCCAAAGCGTGGTTCTAAGCCAGTCCAGGGGTCGGTGTCCAGAAGAATCAATCCAGCAAGGAGGGCAAAGCAGAAGCAGGACGAAGAACCAGGATACCAGGAACTCAGGAACCAAGCGAAGACCTAAATACCAAGGCAAGGACTGAATGCTCAGCCCTAGCCTTAAGTACAGGAAACCGGGGGAGGAGCTTCAGGGGGAGCCATGACACTTCCTGTCATGGCTCCTTTAAGAATTCTCTTCAGCCGCGCACACGGCCCTAAGGGGCAGAGGAGGAGGAGCCAGATTGCTGCGGAGCCACGCTGCCGACAGCGACGGCAGCGGCCAAGAGGGAGAGAAGAGGAAGGCTGCCCCCGTCTGCTGGCAGCCTCAACCACGCCGGCGATCCAGGTGAGTTTAACTTCACTGCGACCGTCAGCCTTGCCTCAATCGCGGCCGACCGCGGCCGGCGGCCATGACACCTGGTCCCGGTTGCGGTCTGCCAACAGTTGCTGTGTGAGCTTTGAAATTATGCACCAAATAGGCTGTCTTAAATTTAATTCTAAAAGCAATAGGACGCCAATGTGATCCCTAATTGGGAAGCTAGATGTAAGGCAGGCAGCAGCCTTCTGTAGAAGCTGCAGGGACTTGATAACATAAGTAGGGAGACCTAGGAGCAAGATGTTACAATAGTTGATCACAGGTTTTAAGGCCTGGACTACCAATCGAAAGTCAGTGAGTTGCAAAAGTACCTTCAAAGGCCGTAGCAGTCGTAGCTTATAAAATCCAGATCTAACCACTGCTCTGGTTTAAGGAATGAATGACAATTTGGACTCAATAATAACTCCTAGACTTTTTGCTTGATCGACAATTTTTTAAAATCACATTCCCATCAATGGTCATTGATATAAT
This sequence comes from Rhinatrema bivittatum, assembly GCF_901001135.1. Taxonomy (NCBI): domain Eukaryota; kingdom Metazoa; phylum Chordata; class Amphibia; order Gymnophiona; family Rhinatrematidae; genus Rhinatrema; species Rhinatrema bivittatum. Next base: position 39,634,645 of record NC_042615.1, read on the forward strand.
GGAGCCGGAACGGATAGGCGATGTTGTAAAAACACATTCTGTGTTTTTGACAAATTTAAAGCTAGTTTAATTTGTGGTTAGCCAGGAACTAATTATAGGCATACTGGCTGAAATCCTGGTTTGTATTTCAAAGCAGCTACCCTTTACTGGGACACAGAATTGTATGTCATCTGCATAAATTTGGAAACCCTCGCAGAGGTCAGCCAAAATCGAACACACGGGGCTAAGTAGATATTAAACAATAAAACCGATAAGGCTGACCCCCGTGGGACTCCTGAAGGCAGTGGAAACCATTTTGACCTGGTCTGATGAGGAGAGCTTAGGTTCTCTTCATGTTATAGAGCTAGCCCTCTGTGACGGAGTGACCTTATTTTCCCTCTTTAACCTGTGCAGGACCATGCTAGATGAGAGAGAGAGAGTTATGCAGGCGGGACCCTGCTGGGCAGGGAGAGTCCTGAGGGCAGGATAAGAATGTGAGCCCAGCTGGGATCAGAAGGCCTTGGCATCTCCTGTAACATATTCTGACCTAAGGTGAAGCTGTGAGCACACTGCTGAAGTTAAGCAGTCTACATGCTGTATTGTGAATGCTGTTTGAAATGCTATAACAAAGCTAAACTCTTGTGAGGAAGAGGCTGGAATCAGTGTGGAGTATATCTCCAGCCTGAAGTTATTTGGCTATCCCACCCCCTCCTTATTGGTTGTTGTTTAAATGTTGCCGGGCTTCTGATTGGTTCTGTTCCTTTTTGTTCCTCCTCTGTCTGTAGTCTCTTGCTGCTTCCTATTGGTCTTTTGTCCCTTGGAATCCCTGGGAGACCCTATTGCCTGTGGAAAGTTCAGTTTGGCACTGGCTCTAGACAAGCTTGCAGCTCTCCTGGAACCTCTGCAAGCCCCTAGAAGCATCACTTTTTTTTCCACCTTGCTTCCTTTCCCGCCTACTGCTGGTTCCAGCTATGTATCGGCAGTCACACATCCTCAAAGGCTCATCTGCGTTTGACTGAGCTCTCAAAATTCCTCATCACAGCTGTAACAGTTCTTTTATCTGTGCAGTTATTTCAATACCATACCATTTCGCAGTGAAAATCAAACTGTTTATCATTCAAGAAATGTTTTGGTATTAAGATTTGGGTTTTCTCTCTAGACTTTGGAAGCTAAAAAGGAAGTGGTTTTAACTTTCTGTATAGGCTCATCAAGCTAGGTCATCAGGAGCTGAGGACAGTACAGCGGTGACATTTCAAAAATGCTCCTGGGGATGAGAATCGCAGTGGACTTATAAATGGCAAAACTCTTTATCCAGATGGCTTGAATCAAGAAGCTCAAGTGGCAAACTTTCCCGCAGTACTCAGATTTCAATACTCTGATCAATGCATGTTTCATTTTGTTCCTATTTTCACTTTTCATTTTATATTTCTGCCTATTTGTAGCCCTTTTACTGTTGTGTTGGGTGCTGCACAGAATGGATACAAGCTTTCTTCCCTGATTGGCTCTTTTGTCATCATGTGATCTAACGTTCATGCTTTATATGGACTGACTGACAGTTGCGTCTGAATACTAATGTCTACAGATTTTTTTTTTTATTTTATAGGATCATCTGACCTAGTTGGCTGCCTTTTTAAATTTTTGTACTGTCTGACAGCAGAGTTCGTGAGACTTTTGGCAGGCTCATTCAGCCAGATACAGTTAAGCAAGTATCTTAAAGAACTGTGTTGTTCGCAGTGTAGTGTTGGCCTTTGCCGATTTCTGGGATTTTGTTTGTTTTGTGATTACAGCCATTTGTTTTTCAGTAATTATGTGTGTTGCTTACTTATAGGAACTTACATAGCTGTGTGGGATACAACTTCTACTTTCCTCCTTGACAATTTCAGTGAAGGCAAAACCTGACCCCTGTCAGAGTTTAATTCTCTGGGGAATTGCCAGCTTTCTTTCAGTGTCTGCTGTAATGGTTCTTGCAGCTTGGATGTTGTGTCAAGTATGAACTACTTCCTATAAAAAAAAATCTTTTCAAAGACAAGTGAACTCTACACAATTTTGTGTTTTTACATATAAGGAGTGGTCAAACATTTGGCAGCTGGGATTCAATGTCAAGAAGTGCAGAATCATGCATCAAGGAGCTATACGTGATGGGGAGGCGAGAGACTGATGTGCACAGACCAGGAAAGAGGCGTCGGGGTGACAGTGTTGGATGATGTGAAAGCGGCAAAGCAATGGGACAAGGTGGTGGCTGAGGCCAGAAGAATCGAAACGGGCATAACCAGCAGGAAAAAGGAGGTGATGGTGCCCCTGCACAGGTCCTTGGTGAGGCCTCACCTGGAGTACTGTGTTCAGATAGAGACAAAGAAAGGCAACCAAAATGGTATGCAATCTGCATCAAAAATCCATATGAGATGAGACTGAAGGACCTAACCTGGAGGAAAGAAGGGACGGGGGCATATGATACAGGCATTTAAATACTTGAAGGGTATAAACAATGCATGGGAATAGAGCCTTTTGCAACGGAAGGAAAGCTTTAGAACGAGGGGTCATAATATGAAGCTCCAAGGGGGTCGGGTTAAGAACAAGGTCAGGAAATTATTTCCTCACCGATAGGGTGGCGGATGCTTGCAATGCCATCCCGGCAGAGGTAGTTAAGATGCAAGGAAGCCGGAGAAGTGCTGCTTAGACCCCTGACACAGAACTAGCACTATGTCGGGCCCTATCTTCGGATGTACAACAAACAAGCAAGATGAAGCTAGGTGAAGAGAAATAACCTTGATGCCCAGAATATAAGTTATTTTAAGTGCATAATAAAGTTGAAAAAAAAACAATTGGAAATTTACAGAAATGGTAATAAACAACCACCTGATTATTCTGTGAGGGAGTCCCCAAATGGCCAAACAAAACTTAATCTAACCATGATGAGATCAAGGAATAGGGAGTACAGAAACCTCTCTTATGGCTTAATTAGGCCTTGTCCAATGATGATAAATTAAATTCAGTGTATGACCTACACTCTATATGGAAAAATTAACCACCTGCAAGTACCCAAAAACTGCCATACTATCTATGAAGAAAGCTATCATATCTTATCCTTCTGATCCACCAGAATATTAAAGTCTCTCAAAATCAACATATCCAGAAAATCCAAAGAAAGCTTGGCTAACAGTAAAAGCCAGCCCTCAATCTGAGCCCGATCCCTATTCCGGGCCTGCTAAATCAATAACGTATTCACCCTTAAATGAGAACAAACCCCTACATAAAGGCCTCCTTCCACCTCCTGAATAAGGACTCTTAACTCTGAATAAGTCTTTCAAATTTAAAAGCCACCTCCCACGCCTGCCACTTTGGTTTCCCTATCCTAGAATCACACTCATGAAAATTAACCGGGAGCGCCCAACTTCCTGCCGGCAGCTGCATCTCGCCAGCGGTCCATGATTCTGTAATTCCCCAAACGCTCTAACACCTTTACCAAGAATAAGATCGAATAAAGCTAAGGAACCATGCAGGGAACGCATCGAAACAACCATCCTCTCTACGGGCAGTGGCAGCAGACATCCACCTCTCTTCCCTTGAGCAGCTAACTGCCTATTATTTCGTTTTCTATATTCCCTCTACTTCTCAGTCGCTGAATTCAGTCTCTGATCCCACTGAAGTGAAACCCAGGAAACGTCTCTCATTAAACCGTGTAGACAGTACATATCCTATTATGAAAACCACCCAGAACCCCTGCTCCCCTGTCAAACCCTACATCCCAAGGATTCAAAGATACGATTCTAAGGCTTGTGATCAGCCTTCCGAAAGTTAGCAGATCTAAAATCATAAAACGCCCTGACCCCTGAATAACTGGTACACAGTAAAGAAGATCTTCCACGATCTCCCACTACACTTTATGAGTTACATCTGCCCGGCACCTTGATTATTCCTCGCCTACTTACTGTGTAACAAGTACCAGAACGTGTGATACATCACCCACCACTGTACAAAAATACATCCAATCCAGAACAGGGGCTTTGATCAAAAGAAATGCTGCCTTGCAAAGGCAGAGCAGTGGATTAATTTAAGGAAGGAAGCAAAAAAAAAAGGGGTTTTAAGAGGAAGCCTGCTTTGCTCCTGAAGTTAAACTCGGTAGTTTGGCTCCAGTCAGGTTGGCTCGGCCTAAGGTACCACAACAAGAGACTTTTTTTTTTTTCAAGCTTGGTTGTATAACATTATAAAATATTGATTTTTTTGTTTCTGTTTCTGGCCCGATCCTAAGAACCCAATTAAAAAAAAGAAACCGCAACAACAAACCTTGACTCACAGTACGTAAGTGCCCTGGGTGTGAGTTGGGGGAGGAAGATAAGGGGAAGAGAGGCAACATTGTTAGCCGGGTTTCCTGGTTGGTCGTGGCCCAGCGATGGCCGTGCTTACCGGGATCCCAAGCGCTTTCAAGATGTTCATCTTACACATCGGACAGGTGCGGTGATCCAGCAGCCAGGGGTCTACGCAAGCCTTGTGAAAGAGGTGCCTGCAACAAGAAAGGAGAGAGGCTTCAGCATCCGGAAACATCGCCAGGCAGCTTACAGAGCTGGCAAAACAATTCAGGCATTATCCAGACGCGCTGCTTTCAAGTCTCAGCTGATCTGGGCGGCCGTGAAACGTCAGCTCTAGGAGACACAGGGAAAAATCAGTAAAGCCCTAAAGGAAGCCCTTTTATTAATCCAGCTTGGTCCCATGCTCGCATCTTTGCAGGGGAAAAGAAAGGCCACGACAGGAGCCTCAAAAGGAAGAGGCTCCTTATAGGCAACATTTAACAGGGCAAACTGAAAGTCCCAAGGTTGGTGCGCTGCACATTTCAAAACAGACAAATTGTTAAAGCCTGCGCAGCACTTTGGCACAGCCGATCCAAATGTTGGTTACAGCATGTTAAAATGCTGCATTGTGGGTGCATAGCGCTATTCGAGTGCAATATGTAAACAAAACAGATTACAAGTCCGGCATGGACAAAACATCCCCCTATCTATTCTCCTTTGTCGCCCTGATCTTGCCGCTCGGCTCCACTCTTCCACAGCAAGCCACATGTCCACGCCCAGCTGGCACAGCTTGGCATGCCACATGCTGGGCTTTAGAGTGCAGTCCACACTGCCCGAGGCAGGAAACGCTTTCACACAGAGACCGTGTTCAGGGTCCCCACAAAGTAGATGTTATGTTCTCAGAGAAGCAGCACTCTTGCATTTAAAAAAAACAACACAAAAACCTGGCCTCCAAACTATATGTTGCAATTACGAACGACTTTAACCTCTCATGCCACAAAACTTAGGATGAAGGCTCTAAAGATCTAAATGCTGGACTCAGTAGACAAGAGTGAAAAGCAATTTCAGGCTTCTAACCTCTCTAGAAAAAAACCCCAAAAAAGCATAGCGTGTATATTCCATGGAAGAATCTTCTTACAAGCATCTCTGCAGGTCTCATATAAAACCGGTTTGGTTCCACTGCATTGACAATAAAACCTCTCAGAAATGCTGGAAAGGAGGCAATGATGCGGGCAGCTCTCTGCTAACAATATCTGGTGGCGCTGTCCTCGAATTTAAAAGTTCTGGGATGGATTGAGGGATGGATTTGGTTGGCCACCACCACTGTGCACCAATTTAAGTGCTGGTGCTACGCCCTTCCCCCACACCTGCCAAAAAAAACCTTCCAAGATATGCGCAGCATCCCCCAGATCTTGGCTTCGCTAGCAATCCTCATAAGTGCTGTGAGCGTGGGGGTTAAGCCTATGCCCACAGGCCTCGCCCCCCCAGCATGCAAACCCTGAATCAGGAGCAGGGCCTGGGAGCTCCCTGCGCTCTGAGGAGCGCCGCTGCAGCTGAGATCCTGGACGAGCGGGCAGTGGAGGTGGCAGCGGGAGGGGCACCTTCCAAGGCCTAGGGTAGGATTGCAGGATGGCAAGGGCGCAGAAAATCTGCCACCCTAGGCCCAGGTCTGTGCGGAAATCCAGGCCCAGATGCGGTGAGAATTTTTTTTTTTTTTTTTTTAAATACTCAGCTGGGAGTTGCCCCCCACCAAATATTCCTGTTAAACTTATGGCTGGATTTCCAGCAGTTGTCCCAACATCAATGCTTGAACAAAATGAGTTATCAGCAGTAGTTAAGCATGGAAAGAGAAAAACACCACCAAAAAAAGATCTGCGTGGCTTTTCAAGGGTGCGGAAGAGTTGCCATGATCTTGCAAAGCCACACAGTTGCCTTGCATTTTTGCTTAATCATATAAAAGTAATAGTTTCCTATTTTTTTCCTGTGGTTATGGAGCTGCAAGGAAAATATGGGTCATCGTCTGTTTTTGACGCTTGATTTCTTGTAAGATTGGGTGAGAATACATAAGATGCACTGAAAATATATGGGGGCAGCTTGGTTTATTCTTTCCCTACCTTTTCTGGTAATAAGTATTCTTGTGCCTCTTGTATAAAGCAGAGCTGCTGATCTGTAATAGGTATAGACAAGGGTGACCAAAATCGTGAAAGGGATGGAATGGCTCCCCCCCCCTATGAGAGGAAGGCTAAACAAGTTATCGCTCTTCAGCCTGGAAAAGACACGGCTGAGGAGAGATACGATAGAAGTCCACAAAATCACAAATGGGATGGAATGGGTAAACAAATCTGAGAAAGTATTTTTTTTCACTCAGCACACAATTAAACTGTGGAATTTGTTGCCAGAGGATGTGGTGAAAGCAGTTACCACAGCTGGGTTTAAAGAGGGTTTAGACAAATTCTTGGAAGAAAAGTCCATAAAACATTATTACCGTATTTATTTGTTTTTATATACTGACATTCATTGGAATATATCACATGGGTTTACATTATAAAAATAATAAGACTAGGGTGTCTTATTATTTTTACATTGTAACATTATAACTTTATAACATTGAGGGCGTAAAAGAACTTAAGGCTAGGGTACATTATAGTTAGTGCATTATAACTTATAACATTTTAACTTGAGACTAGTGGTCTTATTATTGGTATATATTAACACTCAAAGCATTGAAAGATAGTAACTGTGAGACATAATAATAGTATGAATAGGAATCTTTGATTGTTCAGGGGAAGGGTTAGAGGGAGCTGCTAGGGGGCATGGGAGGGGGAGGAATTAGTCTGTGTGCTTGTAGGCTTTTCGGAATAGCCAGGTTTTCAGGTATTTTTTAAATGATTGGGTGAAGGGTTCCAGTCTTAGTTGGGTGGGCAGTTTGTTCCAGAGGGCAGGGCCCGCTACTGAGATAGTACGTTCTCTGGTGGAGGTGAGATGAGCTAATTTTGGGTGAGGGATGGTGAGTAGGCCTGTGTTTTGAGACCGGCAGGTTTCTCTGGTATTCAATGGGATGGGGGGTGTCCTTTAGCCATTTGATTTTTTCATTGTTGATGGTTTTGTGCAGGAGGGTGAGGATTTTGTATTGTAACCTGTACGTAGCCATGAAGACTTATGGAAAGCCACTGCTTATCCCTGGTTGGGAGCAAGAAGGATTGACTCTATTCTTTGGGATCCTACCAGATACTTGTGACCTGGATTGGCCGCTGTCAGAGAACGAGCTGCGCTTGATACTTTGGTCTGACCCAGTATATCATTTCTTATGTTATGTTTTTAAGAAATATTCTCAGAGAACAGTAGGATGTCAGTTCTCACATGTGGGTGACATCAGATGGAGTCAGGCTTCTAGAATATTTGAATATGCCACATTGAGCATATGCAGCCCTGACTGTATCTCCACATCCCACGCAGAGCCACTCAGTCCATGATAAAGCTAAGATTTGCAGAACTAATTCCAAGTGGAGGCAAGAGGGTTCAGTGAGAGCTGACATCCTGGTGTTCTTGGAGGCCAACTGTTACAGGTAAGCAGTTGTCTGGACTGTCCAGAGTCTCATTTCTCCTTCATTTCGGCTAGGACACTAGAGGTGAATTGATGGCTGACACCTAGATCACTAGAGGCCGCCAAAATTCCTGGAGCTGAGGCGAGGATGTGGTTAGTGCAGTTAGTATAGCTGTGTTTAAAAAAGGATTGGATATGTTCTTGGAGGAGAAGTCCATTACCTGCTATTAAGTTCACTTAGAGAATAGCCACTGCCATTAGCAATGGTTACATGGAATAGGCTAAGTTTTTGGGTACTTGCCAGGTTCTTATGGCCTGGATTGGCCACTGTTGGAAACAGGATGCTGGGCTTGATGGACCCTTGGTCTGACCCAGTATGGCATATTCTTATGTTCTTATGTTCTCCTTCCCATGAGAATGCTTCAGGTGATTCACAGCTGCCACCAGAATGTCCACACTTCTGTCATCGGGCATCAAAAACTGCTGTTGATGCATCTTAAGTCTTCGCCAAATGCACGTCATTGTTACTCTGCGATGCTGGCACTGAAGAAGTGGAACCCTATGCTTTCTTCGGGTGGGGGGAAGTAGAGGAAGGTCTATCTGCACGGTGCTTTCTGGTGCTCAGTGTCGAAGGGAATCAATGCCTCCCCGATGACAATGCATCGCTAATGGCTGATGCAGCTCCTGGGCTCTCTGATGTCGATTGGCCGGACTTAAGTCTCCCAAAGAGCCTCTGCACGAGCTCCAGCCAGGAACGATGTCCTCTAGGGGTCACGGTATGATACAGGGAGCAGCCTGAGCTGTGGTTGGCTCATTATCTGTTATACAGAGGGGACAAAAACTTGACCAATGTCGCTCTGGGGCACTGGAAGTGGTGCATTATGTGACAGACAAAAAAATTACAAAAACCTAGAAACTGGTTAAAAAAAATAAAATAACCCAGAGGGCCCTATGAAAACAGCTCCTAGGGCTCGAAGAGTCATCTTCCACTTCAGCAGCTGAGAGAGATGAACCTGCAGGCTCTGCGGAAAAGATGAGACTGAAGGGGACTCGAAGGGCTTGCGGGAGTGCGGTCAAGGATGGACATACCCAGTGAGAAATGTTTAAAGCTTCTAGAAGCCTTAAACTCTACACTTCTGCACTGGGCTCCATCTCATGATGTCACCCATATGTGAGGACTGCATCCTGGTTGACCTCAGAATGTTTTATAATTAATGCATTTTATTTATTTTATTTATTTATTTATTTAACAGCTTTTAATATACCGGTGTTCGTGCGAGCACATCACGCCGGTTTACAATAAACTTGCGAAAGGAGGAAATTACAAAAAACAGGGAGTGGGGGATGGAGCAGGTTTGAGAGAAAGGGTGGGGGGGAGAGGGGGGAAAGTAAAGGAGGAAGAAGATAGCAGCTGAGAAATTAAAAGGAACGTAACATTATTTACATGAGAGGCAATAAATGAGGGATAAACATTGTTACAAAGTTACAGCGGATAATGAAAGGAAATATGGATTGTATGGAGTATATATATGGAGGCTTATTTACGGTAGTTATGGCAAGTTATGAGGAAACATATATATATGCTTATTTAAATATATATATATATGCATATTAAATATATACCTCTTTGTTATGACTAGAAAGGGGCCCTTAATTTCCACTTAGGTGTGTGATAACAGGTAAACTATTATTGTGCTTTGACATTCTATGATCTCTGTTTGTTGCTTTAGTTCCTTTAGAGGTTGTTGTTTGTTTTTTTTTTTAATAAGGTTGTATATCAGATCCAAATAAATAATACATTTTTTTGGGGGGGATAAGTTTTTATTTTTTCCTCTTCCTGTGTGATTTGGCGTGCAGTAAATCTTTTGTTATATTAACTCTGACACATATACCCCATCAAATGTAATGAAAATAAAAAGTAAACAAAAATAAGACACGGCTTTTACTGCACATCAACTATCATTCATAAATCCTTTCTATATTATGCATTCTTCAATTCACTGTCTTTTGCTGTTCCTCTTGCTTTTTTGGTACATTGAACTGCCTGCCTGCCCCTAACACACTGTCTATGGATATAAACTCGTTTTATATTCTAAACAAAGGTCAAAAGATATCTTCTTGTCTTTTCTATGCTACATCATCCCAACTAATTGGCTTCTCTCAATCTACTCATAACTCTCACCCTCTCCGTGTAAACTGCACTTCAGTATACTCACTCATCAACATCCATATTTTGACAGATATTATCATTTGTGGATAATGTAAATGCAAACTAACTGGGAGATGCATCAAGCCTCAGTAGGGCTCTAACGCCCGTTAAACAGTTTGCATCGCGTGAAACAGCAGTACTGTGGCATTATCGCGCGATATACGTGATATTTTGCATGGCTCTGTCCAGATTCCCTCCCCTATTAAAATGAGCAGCTTTGCAGGCAATTTGCACGCATGAGGAATGCTAATCCATGAAAAGCTGCTCATTATTAGTCAATTCTATGTTAATAATTTATCGCGGTCGGGCCGAGAAAGTGGCCGGCCAGGATAAATTAGCACCTCCCCCCTGGGTTCTGTTAAACGTAATGTTAGAGCTCTGGGACCCTAACGTGGGATCTGAGGCTCCTGCATTAAATGTAAAGGGCTATGCAAAATATAAAAAAGGTGCCTGGCCAAAAAAAAAAAAAAAAAAGAAGTTGAGCGATGATCAAGGCTGCCCCCCCCCCCCCTGGCTCAACCCGGGGCTGCCCCGACATGTTAAAAAAAAAATATATATATTAAACTTCACACACGGTGATGTAACTCCCCCAAACCCTGTAATCAATACACAGTACCCCACCAATCCTATCCTCAATAAAGAGTACCACCAGCCCCCCTTAAAGCCTGTCACTGCCCCTCTCCCTCCATCCCCAAATGAATTAAAAAAGCATTGCATGTTCAGAGGGACCTCCTCACCCCCACCCGCACCTCCCAAACCCCAAAATTCAATCCCAATCTCACATAATCGCCTTCTCTTCCTTTTCCCCCTTCTCTGTTTCCCACCCTGTCCCCGGTATAATCGCCATCTCTTCCCCTCTCCTCCACCCTTCCTTCTGCCAGGCTTACTTGACGTGTTGGGCCAGCACAGGCCGAGTCACCGTGCCCTCGGGCGTGACAGTTATACTATAGGGCGGTGTACCCCAACCCTCTCTCTCCTGGGAGCACACCTATCCACCCGGGTTTTCAAGATTGCCGCAATGAATATGTTCGAGGTAGATTTGCTTACCCAAGTGTATGCAAATCTGTCTCATGCATATTCATTTTGGCTATCCTGAAAACCCGACTGGTTAGGCGTGCCGCCGGGAGAGGGCTGTAGAGCAGAAGCTGCCTTTTGCTGCCCAGTGTAAGCGGTAGCCTTACTAACGGCCACTAGACAGCATTCACTCTGGTAAATGTACACAAGGCATTTGATCTGTGTCTGTGGGGAGAGGGGCTGATGTTCTATGCAGGAAGAATGGGAAGCAAGGTCCTGTTAAGGGAGTGTTTTCAACTAGGATAAAAAAAAAAGGGTGGTTTAGGATGTTGGGGGGCAGAATACAAAGTGGATTAGTTGTTGGAGAGAACCCATCTCATTTCCCCCTCAAGGGGAAGCAGCCGAGGGGACTGAGTTGGGAGCACCAAGACGTAGAAGAAAGATGGAAGGCTCCACAGGCGAGGGGTTTTGATTTGGGGTGGGAGAGCCTCAGAACAGTTACAGTCAGGGGGGATACTGGGGAACGGGCCAACCCACTTGCATGGGAGTTGTGGAGAAATGGATTCTGAAATGGAGCAGGGAGCTATAAAGCGTCCAGGAGTGAGTACGGAAGAATTATGAATGGCATCTTTGGTATTAAGACGGTGATAACCAGGGGCTTATGAGGAAAAAAGGGAACTATAGGAGTAAAGGATTGGAAGTATTTGCACTGAGAGTGCTGGTGAAGCACGGGAATTCGAGGAGTGGTGTAAACTAACTGTAACTAACTTATCCTAATCTGGGAGAAGGCATATATAGCCTGTTGGTGATTTAGTATGTGTAGCCCGTTCTACGTTTCTCTGTAACCACCTCAGCCTCGCCAGCAAAATTGTAAGGCGAAGACAGATTGCTTGATATGAAGAACAATAGCAGCTTTTTCTCCTGCAGGGTAGTTCTCACAGGCATTCGATTAAGACTGCAGGGGCCATCAGGTGGCTGGACTTCCATCTTGTGTTGCTCAGGCCTGCAGAGCTTGGTTCAGCTGCACACTCCTTTCTCAGGGTGACTGGCTTATCAATAGAGTACCCTGATTTAATCAGTGCTCTCTCTCAATATTCTGTTATACACCCTGAGAGAAGGTACCACCGTAAAATAAAAGCTAGTTGTTTGAATAAATTTGCAGAGCGAGCTCCATTTTTCTGGTGTGGTGTGATTTGAGCGGTATCATAGAGGCAACTCCTTTAAGTTGGAGGTCCCCATCCAGTTCAGGTGTCCCACCCATCCTCCAGGCCTCTGGGCCCGGGTCCACTGTAGCATCTGTCTGACCAACATTCCCACCGAATCCTTTCCAAGAGACTGGCACTCGGCTCACTCAGGTGCCAGACTCTCTAATATTTTAGCGCTCCATCTGAGTGAGAGTTATATATACTGTAAATACAAAGATACATATCCCTTCATGTGGCCCATCCTGAAACCCCAATACCCTATCCTGCCTGGCAAGCCCTGGTAAGATTTTCCTCCCGACGTGGCTTAAATTTCATCTGAGCAGGGGAAAAGAAGGAACCACTGGGAAGGAAGTGGGGAAAAGGGAAGAGCCAGGAACATGGCGTCACCTTAGGGCACAGCTCACATGCACTTTAGCATGGCAGTCTTTTGTAGGGATGCACAATCGTTTTTCCTGAATTAGGCAAGGTCAACGAAATTGCCCAATTCAGAATGGTTCTGGAGAACCGAAAAACGATTTTAATTTTTGAGTTAGTGCGCGCTAACTCCCATTAGTGCGCACTAACCCGAAAATCGGGGACCTCGTAAAAAAACAACTCTGGACCGCGGGAAAAACGAAATTCCTGAGGGGGCCCCAAAATGAAGCCTGACACGAAATATTTACCCGAAGCACATCTCTAGTCTTTTGTATCTTGCAAAATTCCATGTTTTACGAGAGATGTTTGTATTTTCTTATTCACTAAGTTGATGAGCAACAAATATCAACAGTTTCTTATTTTTTAAGCTAATATCTGTTTTTGTTTGGGGGGGGAGGGGAGAGACATACTAGAATGAATGGTTTCCTTCTTCTCGTAAGTAACAACGCTAACATTGGGAAGTAGAGCAATGGACCCCCGAAGAAGATAATACATCGAAGCATGGCCCGTGTCAGGTGTTTCAGCATTGAGGATTTAGGATTATAAACTGCATTCAGAGTTTCATACCATGAAGATTAAGCACACAAGTTGCGGTTTATACGCTACCATTACTGAAAGTATTATTTTATTAGCATACATTCAAAATATTTAAAAAAAATAAGCCTCTCTGAACATAGGATGGAAGCAACAGGTGGGCCTGTAGGTTGTCAGTTATGCGGTAGCCGGTTATGAGTAAATTCCCCCTCTTTGGATAATATTATTTGATTATCAAAGCCACACTTCCAGTAGATGATATTGTCTAAGCTATTCTTTTTTGCGGTATCATCTTTTTTCACTTAGTTGGTGGGTTTTTTTTAGATAGCAGTGTTCCTTCTACTCATGACAAAATGTGCGGGGGGGGGGGGGGGGGTGGAGCAGAGGGAATAAAGCTCGCTCCGATCAGAATACGTCAAGGGCTCCAAGTAATGTAAAACCAGGTCAGGCCATTTCAAAAGCTCCCCCTTGTCTTCAAAGCTTCTTTTGTAATCAAGGCCCAGATCACATTGTGTCGTTTTATAATGTTGTGTTAGTCACAGCATGCTTGGAATTCCCATCTTTTACAGATGATTAACTCAACTTGCAGGATGTTAAAAAAAAAAACCAGCCAACCCATCCAGCCCTCCTCCTCTGCAGGTCGTGAGTAATGCGGCACTCCGACAGATGTTCTCACTCATTCGTGCTGCATTCTCCAGATTCCTCCAACATGGTAGACTCCAACTTTTAAAGCAAACAGTTGCAATTTCTTTATGTTCACAAAGCTATATATATATTTTTTTTTTTTTTTAAAGAGACAGTATAGAACTCTTCATGCCTGCAGTGAAATATTGCACGCTTAGGAATGAGCAGTTCCATGTACGCAACCTGCATCAGCCATTCTAGCTTTTGGAAGCCTCCAATGCACCTACAGGCTGCGTGGGTCAGTTTACCTTCTGTTTCCAATTTAGGAAGTACATAACACTGCTGCAGAAGGAGAGGAGTAAATGGTAATTATTCAACCTGGAACCAGCTAACTGCTGGGAAGCTCAGCACCACTGCAGCCCACATCTATCTCAGTACTGTGAACATCAAGCCTTTCAAACTGTGAAAGAAACATGTACTTTAATTTTTTTCCTGCTCACGCAATATATGGGAGAGAAACAAATACCATGTATTGCCAATACAGATCGCTTACTTCTTTTTCTTCGCCTACGTATATTTCCCGCTCATATGGAGCCTGCAGCCCTAGCCACTCGGAAAAATGCAGTTCTTACGTTTGCAATGCAAGCCACCTTGGATCGCTCTTACGGTTAAGGAACAGCTTTAGGGGGGAGCTCCTAGAATGTTCTACATCCTTCACCTTTCGCTTTATGTACTGTGCGTTATTTCCCATTTTGAAACTCTGGCAGGCGCCTCTGGCAGGCGTAACTTGCGCGTGCTGGCCAGCTGCCGGCGTGCGAACCTCCGGCACGGCCACTGTGCCGGAGGATTTGGGAACGCCCCCGGACCCACCGCCCCACCCCCGATCCGTCCATTTTCAAAAGCCCCGAGACATACGCATGTCCCGGGGCTTGCCGCACCGTCGAACCTATGCAAAATAGGCTCGGCGCACGCAGGGGCAGATTTTCTCGGGAAAATCTACCCCTATGGGTTTAGCTTAAAGCATATTGCAAATGAAGTGCCATATGATTTCCCAGTATAATGATCCTTTTCAGAGACTTGGGGTCATGAAGAAAATTAATGAGTCTCCCCCATCTGGAATCTATTTGACACCAGAAATTTTCAATAGGACAGCCCAGCCTATTTTTAAGGATCCCAGATGTAAGCTTACATTGCTGATGAAGTTTTAATTTGGAGAATCAGTCTACAGTCGCCTGATGCATGCCAAAAACCAGCACTGCACCAACCCAGATAATAGATGCAAATTCTGTGCAAATATTCACTTTATTTTGTAAACCTTTTATTGCATTTCTTTTAACATCTTAATTCCTCACCTCATATCTAGAGCATTTCTATCTGAACTTTTTATTTCTTCTCTTATCTTCTCCGATTTACCTTTTTCTGATCTACATTACTTGCTTATTAGTTTCATTTTCAGATATGCATTTTACAACAAGATTTCCCAAACCCCCACCATCAGTCAGGAATGTCCCTAATGAATATGCATGAAATAAATGTGCATAAATGTGCATAAATGGGGTCTCCAATGAATACAAATTCATCGACTGGCTGAAAATCCGACTGGCTGTGGAGTCACCAGGACTGGTTTGGGAAGCTCTGCTTTACTGTTTCTAAGCTGACTGTGCACTATTTTTTAATTTTGCAAGCATTTGTTATGAACTTTTATACTCTTGAGGATCAACTTTCAAAAAAAGCCACTGAGCCGCAAAACTAGCCAGCTAATTTTATCTTGTTCCTTTTGGGTACATTTTCAGCTGCACTTAACTGGATAGGTTTTCAGCTGAAAATTCCCCTAAATATAGCTGGTGAGATTTAGGCCTGCTATGTGTGCGACCGGATTTCATCAGCTAAGCTTGACCAGTTAGTGCTGAAAATCAGTGCGAACCAGCTAAGCTGTAAGCCCAAACCGGGAAGGCCTGTGGAGCTACCTTTTTTTTGACCGGGCCTCCACAAGGAACATGCATGAGACAAACCCGCATATATCAATCTCTTTCAGATTTCTGTTTAAAGCCACATTTCTTAGTTGGAAAAAAAATGCACATAAAGAAATGACTTGTAGATTGAAGTTGGTCTTTAAGTCCTGCCATGCACAGACGGTACCTTCATTAGTCCATAAAGACGAAATTTAAATCATGCTGAGGATCCCTTGATGTCATAGTTTCAACGAGCTGGGCCTGCTAAGATGGGAGGTTACTGGCAAAATGTCTTTCATGCCTGTTTTTGCTAAATGGCCATTAATTTGAGGTTGCAATCCCTGGCCTGTATACCCTACAGCAGAGGTCCCCAACCCTGTCCTGGGGGCCCACCAGCCAGTCGGGTTTTCAGGATATCCACAATGATTTTAAAAAGGAGCGTGCGTGCGTGCATCCATGTACGTGCGGTTCCTGGTGCGCGCACATGGACGCGCTGATTTTATAGCATGCGTGCGCATGTCATAAAATCCGACGGCCGCCCGTGTATGTGCGGGTGGCCCGCAGCCCGCGACTCACGCACGCAGGGGCGGGGAATTTTACAAAGCAATGCGCGGCGATGCAATCGGGCCTCCCCCAGTTCCCTCCCAGTCCGCTCCAATTAAGGAGCAGACTGGGAAGGAACTTTCCTACACCTAACTCTATCCTTCCTCCCTCTTTCCCGCTCCTCCCCACCCCCTAAACCTACCCTAATTATCCCTAATTTTTTTATTTTAATTCTCACTGCTCCTCCGGAGCCGAAGTCATCTGCGCGCTTCGGATGACTGCCGGTGCGGGCTTCCCCGGGACAGCGACCAATGGTGCTATCCCGGCTCGCCTCACCCAGACACCCCCTCCCCCCCCAGGCCGCCCCTTTCCTCTCGGCCAGCACTTCTGCAAATACCGGGGTTTATGCGCATGGCCGGGCCAGTGGTAAAACGCACGCGGAACACACAAGGCCTGGCCACACGCTTAAAATCCGAGCTTACGGTTTTAACTATAATCACTACAACATCATCCCCAAGCACCTAATCCTCTTTTCTGTGTTTTGATCTGGCGCTGACTGAAGGAGGGATCGTTTCACTGTGAGAGCAGGCCAAACATAGTAGCCAAATAATAAACCAGAAGTCGGGCAAATTTATGCTCCCTCCTCCTTCAAATCTCTGTAAAATCTAATTCTAGGTTGCTTATGTCCCCAGACAAATGCTGTAAACGCTCTTATTAGGAAGGCAAAAATGCAACACAGAGAACAGACATAATACCTGGGTTAGCCAAATCATCTTGATTGCTACTAAAGAGAGATTTTGAAAGATATCCGGTTAATAAGTTATGATATTACAAGGGATATTACAAGGGATATTCAGCAGCACAACCATGCTGTTGAATATCCCTGTAAAAACTGCCAGTTAGCTGGGTAAGTCTTAGCCAGCTAACTTTAGACCTGCTATTGAGCAGGTCTAATGTATCTGATTCATTTAACCGGATAAGTTTAAATATCACTACTTATATGGCTGTTAACTGGATAAGTATCTCCTCCCTGAAATGCCCATTTCCCGCCCACCACTTAGCTGGATAAATACTGATCCGGGAAAGTGCCAACCACTGAATGGAGCCATATATTCAGCCACCGCCACTTATCCGGCCTAATATCGCTCTCCTAAGGTATAGTCTTCCCCACATATGCCCGTCTGCCTTGCCCTCAGCAAAGGGGGGTGATTTTACTTGGTAAAGATCTTCAAGTTTGGTTGACATGTACACTAAGTATTTTACATATTTTTCCATTTAAATGGGCACTGGACATAGCTCTGCACAGTGTGGAATACTTCGAGGTTTAGCGGCATTATTTCAAATGTACTGACGTTAATTTTATACCCTGATATAGTTCCAAAAATATTTAATTTGCTAAATAATGCTGGTATTAAGTGCTCCATCTCAGATGAATACAGCAGTATAACCGCCGAGACAGCAGAGGCAACTGGGGAAGGCCTGTTAGCCTGTGGCCCCTTCTTGCAGAACTCTCCTGCTCCCGGAACTCTTGACGATGCTGCCTGCCCGCTGGGGATGTCACTGCCGGTTTGGCGCAGTAAACAGCCACCCTAGTTCTGGAGGCAAGCAGAGGCAAGTGAAGTGGGGCCCTCCCCTTGCCACATTTTCCTGTTCCCCCCTCCCCACCCGGGCCAAGGAATACAGCTCTATGGAATGGCGAGCTGCTCCAGCTCCGATGGCAAGCAGAGGGACATCAGCAGTGGGCTTCTGCCGTTGCTGAAGGTCTGTCTCCTTCTAAGTGGCGTGGTGGTATTCTATGGTGGGTGATGCTGCGTTTTCTCGGCCCCTCTATAAGAGAAAGGGGTCTGAGATGAGCTGGGGAGAGGTGTTTTGGTTATGGGGGGGGACATATTGTAATTGCACCGAATTCTGATTATATTTACTGATGATGTGATATAGATATATATACCCAATGTATATATACTTATGAGACATTTTGGGGTCTTTGGAAGGACGCAGGTTAAAAATGCAAGTAATTAAAAATAAATAAATAAATAAATAAAGCAGGTGATTGATTGTTCTAAGCCCTGTACTACTACACCCTTTACTCTGAGAGGATATTCTGACAGATATATCTGACAGCCCATACCATCTACACAGACATTGTGGAGCCAGAGCAAAAATCTGGAAATCCCATCATCAACTCTTACGCAATTATGAACCAGTTAGACAATTTAAAGCCAAGACTTAGCCACAAACACTCCGAGATCAATATTCAGACATAGTCGGCTAACTTTGGGGTATTCAGTGGTGCGGCTGTGTCGCTGCGTATACCCAGATAAGTTTAAAGTTAGCTGGATAAGATAACCTGCAGGTCTAAAGTTAGCCAGATACCTTAGCTGGAAAAGCTTGAATATTGCTACTTATCCAGCTAAGTAGCTCCTCCCAGTTTCACTCCTGGATCGCCTCTTTTCCACCCAGCTAGATTTATTTATTTATTTATTTATTTATTTATTTATTTAAAAATTCTTGTATACCGTCGTTCATAATATACATCACAACGGTTTACATAATTACAAAACCATAAAATCAACTATAAAATTGTGTAAAAAAGTACATTAAAATGTAATGACTTACGGGCTAAAATCTAGCCGGATAAGAGGATTAACATACCAAAGCTTGCCATTCAGATACATAACTAAGTTACCTGTCTCAATGGCTTTTGAATATGTACTGGACCTCTCCATGTTTAAGATTATGAACAAAGTGGTGTGGTTGCCATATTAGTCCACGTGCATGTGCCTTAATAAAGGATATCAATACATAAATGTAGTAAGTTCATACACTAAATATGACTAGCTTTCAAGAGCTGTGCTCCCTTTCGGCTCGATACAGTAAGGCCGCGGTAAAAACAGTGCGGCAGTGTCAGGCGCACCCTTCCTCCCCGCACGCACAGTTCTCCTGACCTAATGCCTGATTCTCTCTGGAATAGCCTATCAGTAGAGACAGTGGAGGCCGGTACTATAAAAGAATTTAAACATGCTCGGGATCCTCATCAACAGAGAGTGGTAAAGAATCAGACAAGACGACAACTAGGCACACTGGATGGGTCAATTGGTCTTTATTTGTCATCATTTGCTATGCTACCATGTCCCTCCCCCTCTGCAAACACATCATCTTCCTCCCTCCCGGCCTTTTAGTTTCTAATTCTTTACAGTTTTGAAAAGACAAGTTCACCATTCAAATGCAACCTGTAATTTATTTATTTAAAAATGTACTGTATAAACCGCACCATGAGCAAACTATCCGAGTGGTTTACAATCAAAACATCCATAAAAAATATGAAATCAATGAAACAGGCAACAGCATCCCTCCCTGTCTGCATTGACCTGATGAAAGGAGCACAACTCTTAAAAGCTACTCACACGTGTATTTAGTCCAAGAAAAAGGTATCACCTATATATTGTTTGTTGACCTCTATTTCTTTGTAAAATCAGTAAGGAGGCAGCTCTGGCAGGTTGGTAGGCCTGTAGCAGGGGTACCCGGGGGCATACTCACTGTGATTCTGCACGCCACATGCATTACAGAAAACGGAATCAGGAAGCCTGTGTAGATGGGAATTGTTTTACACTGCAGAAAGTTTAGACTTATCGTGCACTCTGCTGCTCTTTGCCAAATACCGTCATACTTCTGGACTTGTTCATTTTAACTCTGCCAATGGCTGAACAGCAGATTTTGAATAAATGCTATGTGCTGGAGGCTCAATGTATAATACTGTACACAGATGTCTAAAGTTCATTATTTATAGGCGAGAATCTGTTCAGAAGTTAAAACCAATGCGAGGAGGGGAAAAAACCTGCCTTGAGAAGTTCAGGATTCTTGGCTTCACACGGGAGCCACCCCAGGACCAGCTACAGATTTCCAGAGCTCTGTACGTCCTAGTCCTCTATTAATCTGCACGGCATGATACGAACACTCATCAGTATGTACTCTCCCCCCCCCCACCAAGGTCCACAACCAGGCACATGTACCACAGGCGTGTGACCGTGAGGCGAGCGCGTTAACTTACCGGCAGGGCAAGATCCGCACCACATCGTTTGGTTTGTATCCTTCTATACAAACTGCGCAGTTATCGTAATCTGGCTCAGTTTCCTACAACACAGAAAATACAATCTCTCTCATAGCCTCTTCTTTGTAAGAACGGTTCTCTACATGAGAAAAAAAAGAAAAAGTACCTCTCCACAAAAAAAAATCACTAAGAAATTCAAAATATCAGCACTGCGGTTTAATAAAATCTGAACAAAACAACAAGGATTTGGTGACAGCTCTAGTAGATACCTCAGTGGTTGTCGAGCATATCATCGCCATCATACAGAGCATGTGGCAATTCTCACTCAAGCAGAATTCTGCCATCTTGAAGCAATACGGCAGTGCAGAAGGCACACGTTTAGCCACTGCATGGCCTAATCGGCCCCTTCCTGACATAAGATCAGTGCGGCAGCTTTCGGAGGGGTAAAAAGGACAAGATCATCATCAACGCTCAACCGAAGCAGAGCAAAGCGAGGCACTGGGAGACTGAAATCAGACTCAGCAAGAGGGGAAACAACGGACAAGTTCATGGGTGGAGCCTTCACTGCTGACGCTGCAGCCCCTAACGAGACAGGCTGGACGGAGAACTGGTTTGGGGGGGGCCTTGTGGTTCTGAACTTCCCATGAAGGGCAGGACGAGTACACAGATGTCCTGGGGGGGCAAAGCCAGGGCCAGCTCCAGCTCAGCCTATCCAGTGTGACTTGGAGCCACCTCAGAAGCTTCTATAAGAATGCGCTTAGCATGCGTTTGGTGGTTTTCAATCCCAGACCTTGTCTCTCTCCCCTCCCAACAAAACAGGTCTGGCTTTTCAGGATAACCACTAATATGCAAAGACCAACATCTATGAAAATATCTCTCTCATGAATATTGTTGCAAATATCCCCAAAACAGACTTTTTTTATTTGGGGGGGGGGGGGAGAGGGGAGAGGGGGAGTGGAAGGGGAAGGCACTGTGTGTGTGAGAGTATGTTTTGGGAGAAGTCAAGGAGGGTAGGGGTGCTATCTAAGGACCAGAACAGAGCTAGGATTATACTCCCAGGTTCTACTTCTAGCCGCCCTAGTCTCTACTGGTTCAAACATCAGCCTTTCTTTTCTTAAAAAAAAAAAAAAAAAAATGCTATCTGTGACGCAGCTCTGTATTTTACATATATCATTATTTCCTAGAAAGAAGAAAAAAAGCCAAAAAGTTACCTTGTCCCCCTTTTTGATCGTCCTGACCTGCAGCTTACTGATTGCTTTTTTGGCAGCATCTCCGAGTCGGCGCTGAAAAAAAAAAAAGAATACAAAAAAGAGTCATCCTAGCACAGAGGTATACAAAAGCTAGCACCCTATTTTCTAAAGCAGTTTAGCAAACCAAGGTATAGTGGTGTGGAAAAGTTTAAACATCCCCTCCTCATGCTGTCTGCTTCAATTAATCTTTATGTGAATGGAACTGACATGACCTCTGCATGGTACTGTGCAAAATTAAATAGGATACCTTTCTGCAGTTTTTTATGTAAAATTATTGCTGATTTTAAGAGACTGAAAATAATAAAGTGAATACTGCATGCGCAACCTTTTAATCAGGACTTTATAATATCTCTTTTGGTAGAAGTAACAGCTTCAAGTCTTTTCATTCTTGCTTTTGGAATTTTCTCTCACTCTTCCTTGCCAAACTATACTAGCTCAGTAATATTCTTAGGTCTTCTTGTATGCACTGCACATTTCAGATCTTGCCACAGATTTTCAATAATATTCAAGTCTGGGGACTGGGAAGGCTGTAGGAAAATACAAGGGTATTCTGTAACCTGCGGATTGTTGTCTGCTTCCTCCTCCCATCTCTGGGGGAGGGGTAGCATCACAAACCTCTTACCTCCTAAATGCAATCCGAGCAGCTCGGGAAGGACATTATCAGTCTCAGAATCAGATTTTTATTGATCTGATATTTCAGGCTTACCAGTTAGAGTAAAATAGACATGCCTCTACAGTCCTTAACACAGCATAGTAAAACTTTGTATCATTAGTGAACTCAGGGGCAACATATCAGAGACTCTAACTTGCTTAGGGTATATTAAGAAACATAGCTAGCTAACTACCCCCATAACTTTAGGAGATTATCTTCAGTTTCACCCTGGAGCCGTCTCTGTGGCTGGAGATCTTGGAGGCAGTCTCTGCCAAAGGAAGCATGTGTTCTTTGCTCCTATTCTTTGCAGGGCTCAGGAGGCAGCCATTCAAGATACAGGAGCTCTTCTGCTTTGTTGCAGGGAAAGGCAGGGGGCGATGTCTCGGGCATCATTTTCTGCTGGTGTAAATGGACTTCTTCCGCCAGCTGCCTCCCTGAATCCTCTCCCCTGCTGCTTTTAAAAGGCAGGACATGTATTTGCAAGAGCTCATGCATAGTCAAACAGGAGCATGAAAAATAGGCCTCTCCTTTATTTCAGACAGCTGGACACCCCCCCCCCCCCCCCCTTCTGGCACATGCCCACTCCTGCCACATGACACTCCTGCCCAGAGTGCGTGATCTTGGTCCTGTATCATTTGAACCCCGGAGCTAACCTGGTCGCAGCAGTTCACCTGCCTGATAAGTTCGCTCTTTTTGGATTTGCTGTTCTTATTTCCAGGCAGATTTGGGATCTGGGATCTGTCTCTGACACATACCAGGGATGCTCTTAAGTCCGTACTGACAGAGAGAACCTGTATTCCTTGGTCAAATGGATCAGATAACTTAGTAATGTATTGTTAGTCTGGCCAAAGTTCCTCATCTTCATATTTCTGCTGAAATACATGACATCAATTTTGTGGAGTCAGTATTCATATTTAGCTGCATACAGTAGGAAAACATCTGGTATCTCCCAATAAGGCCATTCCAAAACTTTTATTGATTGTTTTAAATACTTTTAATAGAGCATTTATAATTAAGGTGTACACCAATGTGATATTTAATTATGAACGTCGGTATAGAAAACCAATAAATAAATAAATAAACAAACTTCACAGTTTATTTTGAGGTGTGTTTTGGATCATTGTTTTGCTCAAATATGCAACCTCTTGTCTGCTTCGGTTTCTTCACTGTCTATAGGACAATAGGTTCTGGGATATGTTGATATTTAATTGAACCAAAAAACAAGAGAGGAGCACTGCTGCATGCAAACAATCAAATAAATCAGGAGAATGTGCAGGAAAAATTCAATATCCACACAATTTTGAGTGAGAAATGTATTCTTTTGAAACGGCAACTTCACGGTGTTATGACAGGATATAATTCAAAAGGGGTCCCCCGACACGGACCCGTGTTTTGCCGCGAGGCTGCGTCGGGAGGGACAAAACAGAACTTTATTTCTTCTGTAACCAGTTTCACATTCAGCGTCACTGGGAGTGCAACCACAGCTCTTTTGTTTTCTGGGAATTGCATCAGCCATAAACCAACAATATCTTGCTTATGTTTCCTCATGATCTCCTCCCACTCTTGGTAACTATTCTTGATGAGTGAGCATTAAGTCACACTGTGGACTGCCCAACTTCACCAATTATTAAACCCCCCTACCTTCCCAAAGGATCACAGACTCCAATAGCTTTGCTGACCTGGATCTCCAGCCATCTGGTTATTTTTTTTTCCCCCTTGACTTTTTTTTTTTTTTTTTTTTTTTTTTTTTTTAATATGTTGAAAAAGGTGAAGAAGACTCAGAGATCACTGTCTACCATATCTGGTAGTCTTAGACCCAGTGCCCTGTGGAGCTTCCCTGAGTGCAATGAGAAAATCCACTTTTTCTGCCCAGGCAGACGTGAAGGCTGGTGGACACACTCAGACGGTTTTACAGGTACCTTATCTGGCAGAGAAGTGGAAATCTATAGCGACTGCTACTTCCGCTTCCTGATGGACCAACAAAATGGGGCTGGCAGCATCTGGTGATGAGTCAGGGCTCACTGCCCATCAAGTCTTGGACTTATGCACTGTGAAATCACCTGAAGTTCCTAAAACCCACACTTCCTTCGGTTCTACCTCATTTGATACTGTTTTCTTTCTGTTTGGCGGAACCTTAAAATATATTGTTACGTTGCCAGATGACTGCAATCAGCCTGAGCCATCTGGAGAGTGATGCCCGAGGGTGCAATCACTGGGTGCATACAGGCAGCCAGCTGATTTGAACGGGACATTTTGGCTTTTATATCTAAAGTGCAAAGAGTTTATGACTGTTTACAATGATAGCACATCTCTACTAATGGAAGATCTAATGCGTTAATCAATATTTTGGGCCTTATTAACAACTTTTAAAAAAGGAACAAAAGAAGCAACTGGAAAGGTGTGTCAACCTTTGCACATGCCAAATTCACTTTATTATTTTCAATCTGTTAAAATCAGCAAATAATTAGTAATTTTGCATTAAAAACTGCAGAAAGATATCATGCTTTAACTTTGTACCATGTAGTTTGTGACAGCTTCTGTTCACTTATATTCACTGAAAAACAACACTTTTGTAAAGAACTGTAGGTTAATGACAGAGAAAAGTAAGCAGATTTCAATAAATACACCATCCAGTAAAGTGCATCTGAATGCGAGGAATCTGTAACTAGAGCCTGCACACCGTTCATTTTATAGGAGAATATATGATGCACCCATCTTACACAGTATGTACCATATCTTGTTGTGTTGAGTAAATCACTATACTAGGATTAACAAAAAGAACCAAAAGAAAAGCCTTTGATCAACGATGATTTTTTTTTAAAATTAGAATATGGTTCTGCTTCTTTGCTATTTTTTTAGTAGCCAAGTTGTTAAAATTTTGATCTTTCAGTACAGCAAAATACCTTCGAAGTCTATGGAGTCCCTGAATGGAAAAACAGAAGAGAAATGGACAAGCTACCTGCTGTGCTTTTCTACAAGATACGCATGGTCCTGCAGGGGAGCGTCACCACCTCGGCAAAAATAGAAAGCAGTAGTTTGAATCCACAGAATCCTCCTGGGTGAAACTGTTTGGCAGGGTGATGACAAGTGAGAATTACATACTGGATTTTCAGGGAAGGCGGCCGGGCCAAAAATGATATTGGAATTCAAGAATGCACGGCATCCAGGTTGGATATGGCTGTCGTTTATGATTCATGATTTGTAGGTACTCGGATGTACGACTATTACATTTGATGTTGATTTGCTGGAGTACAGCAGTATTTAGCATAAGAAGTGCCATGCTGGGTAAGCCCAAGCTGCATTGAGCCCAGCGTCCTGTCTGAGACAGTGGCCAGGCCGGGTCTCCAGTACCCGGCAGATCTACTTCTTGCTACTCACTCCCAGGGATAGCAATAGTTTTCTTTAGTCTACCTGCCTAAAAATGTTTATATGGGCTTTTCTTCCGGGAACTTGTCCAAATCTCTTTCAAACCCCGCTGAGCTAGTCCCCTTGACCCGGTCCATAGGCAATAGATACCGCAGCCTGATGGCGTGCTGGGTGGAAAAAGTACTATTTAGGAATTTTAATAAATGTGAATAAATAATTAAATAAATCCTTCGTTGAAACAAGTGAAGACTTTTTGTTGATTCTTCGAATAGTCACTGTTTCATTATGTTACATGCAAAGCCTTTTGTTGATTCTTCGAATAGGTACTGTTTCATTATGTTACATGTAAAGCCTTGTTTGAATATGTTTCTTGTAAAGCCTTGTTTAATATGTAAAACCTTGTTTAATATGTTTCTTGTAAAGCCAAGGGCACTGTTTCCCGTCCCGAGGCATTTTTGCTGTTACCTGTAAACCGGATTGATTTGTTTCCTAACAGGAAATTCGGTATATAAAAATTCTAAATAAATAAATAATAAATAAAAGACAAAGGTGGAGGTTGAGTAGGCTCTCTGGCATTGCAGGGGAAACTAGAAATAGGCAGATTAGATAGGCCTTTACCTGCTGTCGTTGGGGCTCTATTTAATACAGCGCGCGGCGTGGAGAATGCACGTTAATGTGCATTGTGCAAGGCAGCTCCTAATGTAGGCAATGGGGCTTGTTTACTAATATCAACAATCAAATGGTACCACAGGTATATTTTAAACACCTCACATATGTGCAAAACCAAATATATGTAGGCCCCTTACTTCAAGGGTCTGTATTGTGCAACAGACTCTATTGTTGTATAGGGTCACCTTGCTTTAATTTAAATTATTAACAATTGTCCATTTTTTGTTATTTTTCTATTTTCTTTTATAATAAAATCAATTGTCACACAAATGTCACGCAATCTCCGCAAATGTAAGGAGGGGGACACAAATACTCATCTACTCCATGGTAGTTCACCCGACACAGCTGTGTTTCGGACGATGACGTCCTGCTTCAGGGGGTGTCCTTCGAAATTTATTTTTGAGAGCGTCGTAAGGCAGCCTTTTGCAAATTCATTGGTATTGCTTCTTCTTTATAATCCACCGCAGCCCCGTTGGTCTTCAACGGGGCTGCGGTGGATTATAAAGAAGAAGCAATACCAATGAATTTGCAAAAGGCTGCCTTACGACGCTCTCAAAAATAAATTTCGAAGGACACCCCCTGAAGCAGGACGTCATCGTCCGAAACACAGCTGTGTCGGGTGAACTACCATGGAGTAGATGAGTATTTGTGTCCCCCTCCTTACATTTGCGGAGATTGCGTGACATTTGTGTGACAATTGATTTTATTATAAAAGAAAATAGAAAAATAACAAAAAATGGCCAATTGTTAATAATTTAAATTAAAGCAAGGTGACCCTATACAACAATAGAGTCTGTTGCACAATACAGACCCTTGAAGTAAGGGGCCTACATATATTTGGTTTTGCACATATGTGAGGTGTTTAAAATATACCTGTGGTACCATTTGATTGTTGATATTGTTGTTAGACAGTTCGGTACACTGGAATACAGTGGTGTTGGGTGAATAAGTTGTGATTGATATCGCTTGTTTACTAATAACATGACAACGCGTGTTAACGTGTGTTCCCCTGTGCTGCACGGTAAAATAGTCTCCGGCTTCCCTTTCGCCTCCTTACTACTTTCCATCGTACTCCCTCTGCACCCCAACCAACACACAATTCTTCTCGAAAAGGATCTTCAGGTTATATTTTAGTGGGGTTTTTTTTTAATCTTTTGAACATCAGACATAACATTTGCACATGCAGAACTCAAACTGTTGCTCCCATCAAAAAATAATTTTAAAAGGGAGTTTGTCAACACTTAACACACCCTACCACCATTGTTTCATTTCCACATTAAAACCCTCACGAGGGCCCAGGAACTGGATCCAGCGTGTGGCAATTTGGGATTTAAAGTACAGGCTTGCTGACGTCTATTGTCTGGGAGGAGGAGGGGTGAGGTTTCATTGGGTTTGCAGCAACCTCACTACAACAAAAATTGTTTATGCTTATGAAGTAATCCGCTTAGCATAGATTTCCTAATACCAGCAGAATATAAAGCATTTTAAATAATTAATATTCCAATATCTCTACGACTGCGGTGCACTATTTCAAGGTGATTTAAAGATGTTACCTCTTAGGGCAGGGCTTCCCAGACTGTGGGCGGGGATCCCAAATGGGGGGGTCACACAGCCTTCAGCTGGGGTCACGAGTGTCTCAAGTGGCAGAACTCCTCAGACCTCAGAAGCGGCAGCATTCGTGGCAGTAAGCGTGGAGCCTTACTTCCGCTCCCAGCACGCACGCCCAGGCTGTACAGTGGCTCCATCCTTGCATGAGTTTCTGTGGTACTAGGAAGCCTGTACTGAGAAGGAATCGGGACCCCTCCAGAGCCTGTGAGCTTGCATTGGCTCACAGAATCCATGCGGACTCATTATTAATGCTGCCGCTTGCAGACTGGGCTTTGGACCAGCCATGAGGGGGGGGGGCTGGGTGGGCATGGGCCAGTGAAGATTGTCATGGCCTCTCTCTCTCCTCATCCACCATTCAACCTACCCAAGAGAAAAACGATGGCCCCCTGTCATCAGCCTGCCTTCACTTCTCAGCAGTCATCATCCACCTTTGAACCAGGGTCCCAAAGGAAAATGTTGCCGCTGGCCCTTGTCCAGGGCGATGTTTAGAGAAGGGACAGTTTGAAGAGAGGAATCAGATGAAGGAGCAGGGGTATGAGAGAAGGGTTGGAGAGGAGGTGATGAGATTTGGAGTGACAGGGTATGGGGAACGAGAGTGAGGAGGCGATGAGGTGAGAATGAGAGGTTACAAGAACGGCTTAGGGTGAGAGAGGATCAGCTGAAGGGGGTGAAAGAGAGGGGGTAAGCTGGGATGGTGAGAGTTGCTGGGGGATGTAAGGAGCTCAGCCGGAAGGCTGGAGGTTAAGAGAGGAAGTTGTTGAGCGAGGATCAAGCTGGACTGCAGGAAGGTTGAGTGTGGAGTGATTTTTGCTAATTTTGTTTTGGTTGTCCTCTGAGGTAATGTGAATTTTCAAGCACTAACATGGGGTCACTTTGGCTAAAAGTTTAGGAAGGCCGATCTTAAGGGCTGCAGCCTGAAGGAAAGTCAATTGAGTTGAACTTATGCCATGTAACACAGATAATGATCCACTCAGTCTGCCCATCCTTTTCTGTCAGTCCCAAGCATGACTGAATTCTGCTATTCTCTCTGGAAGAAAGACTGAATAGGGAAACTATGATTAAAAACAATGCGGTATCTTTGTAAGCATCTATAAGGTATCAGAAAATCTCATGTTCCATAAAACAAGAAGATAACAAGCAGTTGGTTAAAGGTGCAGTGAAGTCTATGTTCAGACACAGTCCGGATAGCAAAGTTAGCCGGATAAACTTATCCGGCTAACTTTGGAGGCATATTCAGTAGTGCAGCCACACTACTGAATACAGCCGGATATCTTAATTAGTTAGTCGGCTATAGGTCATCTAAGTCATCGAGCTAACTCTGAATATTGGAGTTTGCCAGTTAACTTAGCTGACTAAGTTCATCTCCTCCCAGTTACGCCTCTGGACTGCCCCTAACTTATCCGGCAAAATTCTAGCTGCCTAATTTATTAGCCGCCTAAAGGCTGAATATAGCCGGGTAAGCCATTTAGATGGATAACTATTATGTTATTCATCTAAATGGCTTTTTATTATGATCCTTGATATGTTTTTAACAAATGTTTTAAGGTGATCAATTACAATACACTTTCTGAGAAAGCACTAAGTAGTCCTCAAAAGTAAACATTTTAAAAGATTTGGAATTTTGCGTTAGGAAGTTTTATAAGTAAAAGGGCGGTTCCCAACATTTCTGTGTTGTGGCACACACGGCACAGCGATCACTTCATCATGGAGTGGAGTAGCCACCTAGAGGTTAGAGCAATGGGCTGCAAATCAGAGAAATCAGGGTTCAGATTCCACTGCTTCTCCTTGTGACCTTGGGCAAATCACTTCTCCCTCCATTGCCTCAGGTACAGATTTAGATTGTGAGCCCTCTGGGGACAGGGAATTACGCAGAGCACCTGAATGTAATCTGCTTTGAAGTGCCTGAAAAGCAGAATATAAATAAATGGCACACCATCGCTTTCATGGTCTTCATTTTCTCTTCTCTTCCTTCCTCCATCCCCCCAGGCATCATATAATCACTTTCTCTTCCTTCCCCATAGCATCACCTTCTATTCTCTTTCTGCCCTGTCCCCTGGCACCATCCTCACCTTCCCCCTCCCCCAAACCTCTGGCATTATCATCTTCCCCTTCCTTCCTCAACCCCCTGGCATCATTATCCGCCCTTTCCTCTCCATCTCCTGGCATCATCACCACTTTCTCCCCCCTTCCCCCTCCTCCACCACCATCATCATCACCACCTTCCCTTCCATCTCCCTCCACCCCTCTGGCATCATCATCACCTTATCTTCACTCTCTCCTGGCATCATTACCTTCTTTCCTTCCATGTTCCTTCAACCCCCTGGTATCATCATCACCTTCTCCATCCTCCATCATCATCACCAGCACCACCTTCTCTTAATCCTTTCCCTGGCATCAACACCTTCTCTTATTTCTTTCCGTGGCATCACCACCTTCTCTTCCCTTCCCTCTCTCTCTCCTGGCATCATCTTCCCTTCCCTCTCCCCTGGCATCACGACCTTTTCCTCCCTTCCCCACTCCCTGACATCATCACCTTACCTCTTCCCCACCTCCTGGCATCCTGGCCTTCCCCTTCCTTCTTTTTCTCCCACTCCATGGCATCATCCTCATCTTTTCTTCCCTCTTCCCTGGTATCATCATCTTCTCTTCTCTTTCTTTCCCTCTCCTCCACCCCTGGCATCATCATCACTTTTCCCTCTCCTTCCACCTCCTGAAATTACCATCTTCCCTCTGCCCCAGCCCCTCTGAAATCATCATGTCCCCTTCCCTCCACCCTCTTGAAATCATCTTCCCTTCCTCTCTCCTATGTACTGGAACCGGCAGAGTCTGAGGGCAGCTCTTACCTGCTGCTGTTGCTTCCTCCTCTGCCGGATCCCCTCTGCAATCAGAACTGCATGGGGCCACCATGTGTCTCAGGACTACAGGGCCCTGTGCAGTTTCAACGACCGAGACAGACCAGCAGAAGAGAAACCAGCAGCAGCGGCAGTAAATGAGCACTGCTCTCCCGACCACCCCATGCCGGCGAGAGGACATCCCGCAGCCCAGGAAAGAAAGAAAACGAAGACTGCAGCTGTACTCCAACTCCTTATAATCAGGGGGGGGTTTTTTGTAGTATTCCTGTCCTGCAGCCACAGGACACTTGTATGCTGTGGCACGCCAGTTGGGAAATGCTGATGGAAGGAGCTGTTTTGCAGAGGTAGCTGAAGAAAATCAGCCTGTGACAGGGTATACACCCAGGAACCCTGGGACACCTTAAGAACTGGGCTTAGCTATCTGGACCCAGTCCAACCAAAAGACAGGGAATTCTCCTCTGACTTGGGGATATAATGTAGGCTGAGAGGAGAGCAAAGGGACGCCCAGGACTCCAGGAATACACGAAAGGATAGGCAGCACCTTAAGAATAGCTGACCTGTTTGTGTTCTTGTGTAAAATGGGAGAAGGCAATTTTTTTTGCAGAGCTGCCTGAATTTGTGTTATGCGAACTGTGAATGCTGGTGGCTTTGTTGCACCATAAAAATAAAGCATTTAAAAGAAGAAGAAAGAAAAAAAAAAGCCTTGACCACTCATTTCGAGTAGTGGGATCTCTTGTGCTAAGCAAGGCAGAGCCAGAAATCCACACCTCAGAGCAGAAAAGAAATGTGTTTGGAAGTCTGTTGGCTCCAGACAGTTGCTCAGAGGAAAAGGCGAGCCGATTGCAGCACAGAGCTCAAGCCAGAAAAAAACAGAATAAAATTGTTTTCTTTTTCGCTTCCTGTGCCTGACTACAGAGATAGCCTGGGAGTCCATTATAACAGGCCAAGGAGCCTGAAGGAGGTAGGATAAAGTGAGTAAGTTAGAGCCAAACTGGCAGGAATATATTTTGCATGTTTTCTTCCCCTCTCTGTAGTAGTGAATCAAAGCAGAAAATTTGAAGAATGGAGCGGGTGATTCAGACCTTGTTGAGGGAAGATTTCAGTTTCAGAACATTATACAGCACCAGAGGACAGAACAACAGCGCCTTCTACAGAGTTTGCACACTATACAAGCAACCTCGATTGCACTGCAGGAAGTTGCAGCCAAGCAATATACATCATTTACAGAAGCTTTTTAAGCTGTGGCTGAACAGCGTACCATGACAACTTCCATAATTATTATTTTATTATTATTTAGGGTTTTTATATACCGACATTCTCAATAAAAATATCAAATCAGGTCGGTTTCCATAGAACAAAACTGTCGCTGGTAAGGCGTTACATTAAACATTAAACAGAGTTTTGAACACAAGAACGTACATCATTAAATATTAAATATAAAATAGACAACAATAATACCAAAGTTAAGACCTGGAGAAGATCCAGAAGCTTTTCTAGTGAACTTTGAGAGGATTGCTTGACTTGTCAAATGGCCTGAAGCTGACTAGGAAACCTGTTGACTGGCCCCAGTTCAGCGGCGTATCAATCTGCAAACCCAAATGGATGGGCTAGTTGTGTAGGTGTCAAGGCAGCTATACTTGAAAAAGATGGGTATAACCCAGAGACATAATTGAATGTGGTTCTGGAAAAGGACCCTCTGCTCTGCAGAACGCCCCAGGAATCTTTTCTGTCTCAAGGACCTTGAGTGGAAATGGCTTCAGCTTAATGTGAAGTCAGGCCAAGAAGTGGCTGACAATCTTGCTTGAACAATTTAGAGAGAGCTTACATTTGTCCATGCGGCGATGAGTGTGCCAACATACCAAGCTTACACTGGACTTGGCCATAGAGTTGGCTGATGCCTTCCATCAAGCCCAGCTCACAAGGTTTCCTGGAGTTCGACCAAAAATAGTGGAATACCTCGTCCAGATGCCGGATTCTGACGAGAATTGGGGGATTCAACAACTGCCCTCTGGACAGTGAGCCCCCGCCTTGACATTCAGAGGACAGCTAAAAAGCTCCGTAAGTTATCGCACTTGTGACAGGCAAGGCCATTTTGCCAAAGACTTTCGGCATTTAGGAGGTGAGGCCATGGATGTTTGCCTGGTATACCAGCCTAACTGAAAGGCTGTAGAAGCATGTTAACCAGAAAGAACCTTTAAAGAAGCTACAACTACATAGAAAAGAAAGGGATCACCTCTCCACTTGGGAGGTGATGGCCCAGATCTTTTTTCCTTTTGTGCCCTCTGTGCAGGAAATAGAATAGAGAAAACTGTTGCCCTATGATAGCAAATGTCTTCAAGGAACCCAGGGAAAAAGCAATGAGGGCAAAGTGAAAGAAGTGCTCTGGGAATGCTCCTATTGAAAGACTGCGGACCATTGAGACGAGGAGTGCCTATGGTTGGAAGATCTGGAAAGGGAGCACCGCCTAACAGAGCAGAACAAAAAGACTGCAGTCGACCAAGGGAAGGGAAAGATGAACCCTTGGTGGGCGTGGTTGAATGTAAAGCAAGTAAGCATGCTGACAAGAGTGACTCTCACCTTGAAAATGAAGAGTGAACTGGAATGGGCCAAACCTTTGTGAAACTGCAAAGCTGTAACCTGGTGGATGGTGGGAATAGGAGTGGGCCCGTACCTCTGCAAACTTGTAAAACTGTAACCTGGTGGATGGTCCACGCCTGAGATAAAGATGTCATGGTTCTAGTTGAGTTAAATGAAGTCCTCACCCAAGCTTTAATAGATTCAAGGTGCAGCAAGATACTTGTGAGAAAGGAGTTAAGTAGACGAATAGGTGGTTAGCCATAAGAAAAAGGCAACCCTTGCGTGTGTTCACAGAGATCGACAACAGTATTCCAAGGTTAGCTGGTACTGACAATAACTGCAGGACAGGCCTGTATGGCGGTCGGAAGACTGCTTCAACCACCTTATCTGGTGGTAATAGGATGGGACTACTCACATTTTGAGGCACTTTCGGACCACTTCAGGACTAGCCCAAACAGAACTATAAAGGATACCTCAAACAAAATAAGGTAGTTGGACCATGGAAGAACCAAGAAAGGAGGAGCCTCAACCTAGTCCAGGGTTCAAGAACTGTGGGGAGAAGGATTCTCAGGGAGAGGGACAAAAAGCCTCGCTTGGTTAAAGAAAGGGGTGGGGGTCAGTAGCGGTGATGCGAACCTCTAGACCCACAGGTGGGGGGAAAGGGCTTTCTTACTCTGGGGAGGTAGACCTGGCACAGGCAAGCGCTCAACCTTGTAAGATGAGCTGAGGGGGAGGGTATATACTGAGGAGGTCTGGAACACCTTATGAACACGGTTTAGCTATCTGAACCTGGTCCACCTTAAGACAGGGAATTCTATGCACAGGCTGTCTCCTCTGACCCGGAGATATCGTGTAGGCTGAGAGAAGAGCAAAAGGCGGCCTAGCACTCCAGGAATGTGAGCAAGAAGGGATAGGCAGCCCTTAAGAATAGCCGACCTATTTGTGTTATCCAGCAAAATGGGAGAAGGCAGCTCTTTTGCACAGCTGCCTGAATTTGTGTTGTGTAAACTGTGAATGTTGGTGGTTTTCTTGCACTGTAAAAATAAAGCACTTAAAAGAAGAAAAAAGCCTTGACCACTCATTTCTGTGCTGTACAGCCAAACTCGGAGAACAGAGCCAATAAGAAGTACAGGCAGGGAAAGAAGAAAACCCACCATAATGAGCCTTAAATTATTGTATTTTGAGATTGTAAGATTGAGGCTATAATTGTAAATACGTTTCCCCGATCATAAGAAACTACTCCAAGTTAGTTGGGCCAGTCTACATGTTTCACTCTTGGCCACTACTATTCTGGGCTGCAAGCAGTAGCTTGTGGATTAGTATACCATGCCCAGCTACATTTAAAATTATCTTAACCGAGAAGAATAAAAATTAGGACTTTATCATAACACCAAGCCCTATGATCCATCTAATCCATTCCTTGTTGTTTGCCAGTAAGCCTTACTCACCAGACATTCCCACCATATATGGAAAAAAAAAACCCAGCCTTTCAAGTCCACAACATTTCCAACACAAAAGAAAATTTAATTTACACAAGTGGTACATTCTCACTGGAGACAAATGAACTCTAAAGAGGATCATATAGTGTGATCCTTCCCATTGGCTGCATAGCTCTGCCTTGGTATCTGCTTCCACTGCACTGGATCTGGAGGTTCAGAAAGCCACTTATTCCAGTTCCTAATCAGTAGGAGACTTTATTGTCCTGATTAGTTAAAAAGACTTTGAAAATCTAATCACCAAGTCCTTAAACTTAAAGAGTCCTATAAAGTGAAACAGTAAACCTCAACTTCATGTGGAGACCTCAGTAGTTGAAGTCCATGCTAACGACAAATGCTCCAAGTTGGAATTACCGGTAGCAAGGCTTATGCAATTTTATAGCATCTGTAAGTTGGTGCATGGACATGAATGTGTCATTTGCATAAAACAACTGTGTCAGGAGGTGGATCCCTGCTAATTTGAGTTTTTTTTTTGTTTTGGTAGTTTGCTTCTTTCTCCTTTTTCAACCAATGCTGGGATTCAGGCACACATAACAAGGTTTAGGGGCCAGTTTCAGAGACGTACAAACAGCACAGTACACCTAGCTGAAGATCTGACATCATTTGAAGTGAGGAAAGTCTCACAAAGGTGCCTTTTCCTACTATGTTTTCTCACACTAGCTTAATGGACTCTATAACAGGGTACCATCAAGCTAGGATGAGATAACATAGTACATAATTTCATCTCTGTGAGACTTTCCTCACTCCAAAAGATGTCAAATCTTCACAGAGGTGTACTGTGCTGTTTGTATTTTCTGCTTTTCTGTAAACTTTTCCACGTTCATTTATGAGCGTAAAATGTGCGGATTGGACGCACATTTTATTTTCAGTACCCTGGGCGACTAATAGCCTCATCAACGTGCATTTGCATGTGATGAGCGCTATTAGTTTTCGGGTGGGTTTGGCCCCACGTTTTCGAGGCGCTAAACCCCTTACAGCATAAGGGGTAATAGACGCCCCTAGAAAACATGCGGCCTGTCCCGTGTTAAACAGTGCGCACGGCCAAGCACACTTTACAGAATCGGCCTGTAAGGTTTTTAAATCTTGTTGGTCTGGAATGTCTTTCATATCATTTAATCCAATCTTCCCTGCTAAGGACATCGAGTTAGTCTTAACAGGCACTGTTGGTCATTCAAGCAGTGAAATAGGGGAAGTTAGTAGACACTAGAAAGAAGGCATTTAGATTTTATGCACCAGCTCCTCGGAATGAGATCCCCCTGGAAACTAAGCAAGAAAGAAAATAAAAGCCTGGTTATATACATTCACTTTTAATTAAATGGCATCTAAACTACTAAAAAGACTGTGAATGACGTCTGATTTTGTCATTTTATTTACACACTGCACTGCTCACATTCAGAAGTTGTGCGATTTGTTCTGCAATACAGAAATGGCAAATATTATTCATGAAATAATTAGGAACAAATATACTCCACAAGGAGTTTCCCCTTTGAAAATGAGACTGCAGGTAACCCTGCAAGCAGCATCGGGAAGCTGCAAACTGCCCTCATTATATAGGTCTGCAAGAAAATAAGTTGGGAAGTTATAAAGAGGAAAATAAAACTAAAAGGAAAGGAAAAAACGGGAGCAAAAGAGGGATTATAGAAATACAAAGTAAAGGTCATAGAAGTTTAGAAGAAGGACTTGATGGAAAATCCTGAATGAAAAGGCAGTATAAATGTTTTTTCCTCCTTGAGTGTTGGAATTAACAACGTAGAGCTGCACGCATCGTGTTTACAGAAGTTAAGGAAGCTCCCTGCGTTAGGCTGGACCACAGTGGTAATCTGCAGCAGCTAAAAACAATTTTTGCTTGTTGCGAGAAGAGTGTGTTGCGTTAGGGGTAAAGGATTGGTTAAACAAGGGTTTTGTTGTTGGCTCCAGTCACG
Source organism: Rhinatrema bivittatum (assembly GCF_901001135.1). Taxonomy (NCBI): domain Eukaryota; kingdom Metazoa; phylum Chordata; class Amphibia; order Gymnophiona; family Rhinatrematidae; genus Rhinatrema; species Rhinatrema bivittatum. Next base: position 39,671,389 of record NC_042615.1, read on the forward strand.
CGGCACGTGCAGAGGTTTTAGAAACTCAACACGGAAAGAACCCAACGCTTGATGCTCATTTCTTTTCATCTTAGCCTGTGCTATGAAGGGTGTTGGCGTGTATCTAATATCCCTCCCTATTAATGGGATGAAAAGGTCCAATGAAGAAGAAGAAAAAAATGATTAGTTATTTCCATAAGGAAAATCCAGATCTACTTCTATTACAAGAAACAAAGTTGTCATGGATGGAATCCAGGAAATTATGTGGTGGGGTTAAGAACAGACATTCTCTCTTGCCTGCAGGACAAAGAATGGTGCAGCGATAAAGACATTTTAGGACCGCTCCGATTTTGCAAAATTCTGAAAATGATGGTAGGTGGGCACAGGCAGCAAAGGAAAGTGATATTTTACTACCGTAAGCAGCATATATGGTCACCTCCCAGCAGTATTTTTTTTTTTTTTAATAAGCAATGAAGAAATTAGAGAGGCTATATATGGGATGATTTTAATCAGCTACTGGATCATATTTTAGACAGGACTTCACATGTTTAAAGGGAAATCGATGAAGACACTGTAAATAATTAAAACTATATTGAGTGGCAGAGGCCTGTTAAGATACTTGAAGATTAATACATCCCAACAGGTAGGGATTTACACTCCTTTCTTCTTCATACCCAACTTATTCAAGCATTGATTACTTTTTTCGCACCAAAATATTTTTTCCTATGTTGGTGGCAGCAAATATGTACCTATCTAGCCTTTAGGGATCCACAGTATTTATCCCATGCCCCTATGAATTCTTTCACTGTTTTCGTCTTCACCACCTCCTCCTCCGGAAGGGTATTCCAGACATCCTCCTTGGAGTTTCATTTCATGACCCCTAGTTCTATGATTTCTTCAGCAACGGAAGAGGTTTGACGTTTGTACATCATTAAAACCTTCCAGGTATCTGAAGATCTGTATTATATCTCCCCTGAATCTTCTCTCTTCCAGGGTATACATATTCAGACCCTTCAGCTTCTCCTCATAGGTCTTCTGACACTGAACACACACCATTTTGGTTGCCCTTCTCTGGACCGCCCCCATCCTGTCTCTATCCCTTTTGAGATACGGGTTCCAGAACTGAACACATTACTTGAGGTGAGGCCTCACCAAGGATCTGTACATGAGCATCATCACCACCATTTTCTTACCGGTTATTCCTCTCTCTATGAAACCCAGCAATCTTCTGGCTTTAGCTATCACCTTGTCACATTACTTCGCCATCTTCAGACTGGCAGACACGATCACCTCAGGATCCCACTCTTTGTCTGATGCCATCAGTCTTTCACTCCCATCATATACAGCTCTTTTGGATTACCGCATCCCAGATGCATGACTCTGCACTTCTTGGTATTGAATCCCAGCTGCCAAATCTTCAATCATGCTTCAAGCTTTCGTAAATCACTTTTCATTCTCTCTACTCCTTCAGGCGTGTCCAGTCTGTTACAGATTTTAGTATCATCCGCAAATAGACAAACTTTACCTTCTTTCCCTTCCACAATGTTGCTCACAAAGATACTGAACAGAAAGGGACCCCCAACCCAATCCCTGTGGCACTCCACTTAACATGGCTCTCTCTTCAGAATAGGTTCCATTTACCATTACATGCTATCTCCTATCAGTCAACCAGCTTTTAATCCACGCCACCACCTTGGCTCTTGCTCCCAAGTTTCTCAATTTGTTCACAAGCCTCCTATGCGGGACAGTATCAAAAGCTTTGCTGAAATCCAAATAGATCACACTCAGCTCTCTTCCTTGAACCAATTCTCTAGTCACCCAATCAGAAAATAAATCAGATTTGTCTGACAGGACCTTCTCCTGGTGAATTCATGCTGCCTTGGGTCCAGCAACTTACCAGATTGTAGATAGTTCAGTATCCTTCCTTTCAGCAGCGTCTCCATTAATTTTCTTCCCATTGAGGTGAGGCTCCTCTCTGTTACCACTCTTATGAAGCAGGACCACAATCAATGAATAGAGGGTCAAGGAGCTGCCAAGTGGAGCCTCCTAGTGGCCCAAAACAACCAGACGTGCAGGGCCTTGGTTGGAAGGAGACCATGATAAACCCAGGGCAAATGTTCCAGATAGGTATAATCCTACAAGAAGTCTGGAGGAGCCTGCGTCTTTAGATCTGGCTTAGAGAGGTACAGGTTTCAGCTTTAAAGGAAGTTTTTGGGAGGTTGCTTGGGATATTATGCCAAAATATATATAATTTTTTACATTTTATTTTCATATTTAAACATCTGTTGTAGCTATAAATATTACTATCTTGAGGAAAGAACATTGGCATCTGTGAAGTAAAAGACCTACAAAAGTAACGAAAAAAAGACACTGTTTCTACAAGTTTTCCATGTTGCTTGGCTGTTTTGGGCTATCTGGAAGTGATCCAGGACAAGGCACAAACAGAATCCTGTCATAACTTTATTAAAGCAACTGCAGAAGTTGAAATGTGAGTACAACTCTGTACTTTGCTGTCAGTCAGGCAATACAATCTTTGCACAGAAGTTGAAGTATCACACAGAGAATAATAAAAGCGGCCAGCTTTTAGCACAGTATTTTAAAGGTAAAAAGAACAAATGAAGAGTCAATTTCAAAAAGGTCAAGAAGGGTAATAGTTTCCATACCAAAAAAGAAATACTGTCAGAATTTAAGGAGTTTTACTGGAAGTTATACAACTCTGATGATGTTTTTGATAAAGGTGTGGTACAGGGTTTTTTAATTACCAAATTTAAAATCAAAGTATTATCAGTTTAAGATGGCACAGATTAGATGAGAAAATTATGCTTGATGATTTTCACTAAGAAATGTAAATGTCAAGTCAAAAGAAAGTGTCAGGACTGGATGGATTTGGGAATGAGTTTAATCAGTAATTCAAGGTCTCATTGACTAAGGGGCTGATTTGAAAAGCCTTACACGCGTGTGTGTGTGTGTGTGTGTGGGGGGGGGAGGGGGTTACGCGCGCCAGGCCTATTTTATAAAGGCCCGGCGACGCACTTAAACCCCCGGGACGTGTCTAAGTCCCGGGGCTTTACAAAAGGAGCAGGGCGGAGTTAGAGGCCTCCGGCACAGAGGCCATTTGCCGTTGTGCCGGGGGATCGCGTGCTGGCAGGCTGCCGGCGCGTGCAACCTGCGCCTGCCCCGAGGTTTATGAAAAAACACCTGCTAATAGGTGCAGTTATACATAGATGGTAACTTTCAAAGCGGTGCGTGGGCTCACATTTGCGCGTGTTCATCAGGCTGCTCCCAGGGACTCGGCCATTTTGTGACACGTGCACGCGCCTACGAGCATATTATAAAACAGACTGGGGTAGATTTTATAAATTTACGCACGCGCGAACAAAAGTAAGCCGGATTTTATAAGATACGCACGTGCGTATCTTATAAAATCCGGGGTTGGCGCGCGCGCAAGGGGGTGCACATTTGTGCAACTTGCGCACGCCGAGCCCTGCGCACGCTGCCCGTTCCCTCCCTTACCTAACCCACCCCCCCCACCCGGCCCTATCTAACCCTTTCCCCTACCTTTGTTGTAACTCTGCGCACGCCAGCCCCGACACGCCCTGAAATTCGCACCGTCCACCCGACACGCCCCCTTTGCAAAGCCCTAGGACTTACGCGCATCCCGGGGCTTGCGCACACTGCCGAGCCTATGCAAAATAGGCTCGGCGCGCGCAGGGTTTTTTTTGTTTTTTTTAAGGGTTACGTGCATAACTTATGCGCGTAACCCTTATAAAATCCGGCCCATTGTGTGCACAATTTTAAGTGGCTGCACAGTTCTGCGCACGAATGCCACTTCTACTGCGTATGCGGGGGGATTTTGAAAGGCAGACGCGCCGATGCGCATTTTCCCAGTTCGTTCCCAGTTCGCCCAGTTAAGGTAGATGACTTCCAAACCCCCCTATTTTAATAGTCTTCCTTCCCTCCTGTTAGCCCCAATCTTAAAATCCAGCTGATCAGCCTAGATGTTTACGTTTTAAAAGTTACACATCATCCAAAGCAGAAGTAAAAAAAGTTACGCGGCAGGGGGCCCCAGCAGGCGTCAGCGCGCATACATTTTAGGTTACAATCCCGGAACGCTCATGTCCCACCCCCTTTTGAAAACTTTTCATTTGTGCGCCTAGCAGCAAGTACATGTGCGTATCGGGCCAGCCTTTAAAGTCTGTTCACTGCGTGCCTGCCTGACATATTCATGTATCCCCTAATTGATGGTCGTGTCGGGCTTTTAAAATTCACCTTTCAGAGATCAGATGGATTTCATGAAGGGATGCCATTCAACTGATGAGACTGCTGCGTAATTTGTTGGATCGGGCCAAGCACAGGTCAGCTTGTGGTAGCCCTCTCCCTTGATGCCGATAGGGTGGAGTGGGAGTATTTATTTAAAGTTTTAGAATGGACTAGACTTACAAGTAACTTTATAGATATAGCGAAAATACTCTGTACCGGCCCCTAAGCTCAACTATGGGTCAATATTACTCTACTGAAAGTCTTTGCTTTGGGAAGGATCGCAGGCAGAGCTGCCCTTTGTTACCACTATTGTTTAATATTGCCTTGGAAAGTTTAGCTTGTGCAACATGGCAAAAAGCAAATGTTGCTTACCTGATGTAACAGGTGTTCTCACAGGACAGCAGGATGTTAGTCCTCACAAATGGGTGACAGACTGTGAATAGAGCTTAAAAACGCGCCCGAAATCGGAGCGGCCTCGGAGGGAACAGGCAGGCCGCGCTGGGCTCGGCGCGTGCAGGTTGCACAAATGTGCACCCCCTTGCGCGCCCCGACCCCGGATTTTATAAGATACGCGCGGCTACGCACGTACCTTATAAAATCCGGCGTACTTTTGTTCGCGTATGCTGCGCGAACAAAAGTACGCGCTCGCGCAAGTATTTAAAATCTGCCCCTTACCAAACACACATGGGATTTCTACCCATATAGATTCTACTGAGCATTCCTGACTGCTTTACATATTCTGCCTAACATTAATCCCTTGGATGCATTAGAGATCAAATAATTCTTTGTTCTATGATAACGGGTTTTCACAAAGTGGGTTCCCTACCCATTGTGGAGTGAAACGCTATTATCAAGCTGGTTAATTTTTGTATCAACTTGCCCTTCTCACAGAGCTATCACACATGGAATTTGTGGTCATATTTTCAAGGTAATTAGAGTGATGTCATTTATGGTTCTCAAAATCAAGTATGGTTTTTCTTCGTCTCAATTCTTCAAGTGGGCACAATTTCACTATTGTACCATGAATAGTGATACCACTTTGAGGGATATTCCAGATTGTCACTCTAGAATCATGCAAAACAATTTTCAGCTTACTAAAAGATTATTGAAAGGGAGAACAAAATTGAACTGAAAGGATTAGAGTGAGTTTGGGGAAAAATTGCGAGTCAAGCTCTGGAAAAAAGAACATCAGACATTATTCTGGGAAAAATCCATGAGAGTACCATTGTTTTCTTTGTCAACCAAACGTTTTTTGTGGTTCATAACGCCATATGGATACCAGTTAGGACTATTAAAATGAAAAAGCAAGAGGATGAGTGTTGATTCTGAAAAACAGATTTGGGACAGTTTTCACATGTTACATGAATATTCATTCATCCCAAAGTACTGGGAAAAAAATGTGGAATAGAATTGAACAAATCAGTGAAGTAAGATCTTCTCCTATGTTAACATTAGTGATATGGACAAGGGATTAAAAAGTTCCTGCAATAATTACTCGATAGAGATGAAATGCAAGTAGCTCCCATCCCAAAAATGTATTTTTTTGTGGAGGAAGGGAGGGGGAGCACAGTGGGAATACATATTGAGTACATTTTCCTCCATGGTGAATGTACAATCCTCACTTCACCCTGGTGCAGCCCTCTTACTCTCCCAGTCCCCTCACTCCACCCAAGTGGATCCCCTTCCCTCTTCTCTCTCTCGTTCCCCTACTGCTTCCTCTCAGACCCCAATCAGTGCCAAAGGGGCTTCCTTTACCCCCAACTGGCAGTCAAAAATGAGGCTGCTCATTCCTGGGGACCCAATCAGGAGCCAAGATGTTTCTGCCTTGGGTTCCCATGACATGCTCTAGAGACACTAAATTCTCAGTCTTTTTTCTTTTTAAATTCTTTATCAGTTTTTTTCACTAACATAACAAGGAACCTCCTTGCAAGGAAAATACAAGCAATAAATTGACATGCATTCACTCATGCATGAAAAACTTGAAATTTTTCATTATAGTATTCATTGGAAATAAGAAGGGGGGGAAGGAAAGGAAAAAAAGGAGTACATAAAGAAACATATAAGCATTAATTACACTAATTTCGGTTTAACACACTGCTCAAATATTTTAACCCCGAGCTAAACAGAAACAATGACCCCCCCATCCAAGAACTGTCTAAATTGGTCAGGCATAAAAAATATATATGTATTACTAGCTGACTTTACAAAACATGTACTCGGAAAACGTAAATGGAAACGTGCACCTTTGGCCAAGACTTGGGGGCGCATAGCAAGAAACATTTTTCTTCGTTGCTGTGTGGGTCTCGAAAGGGCCGGAAAGACCCTTACTACTCCACCCATAAATACATTATTCAAATTTTTGAAATAAGCTTTCATCAGCTGTCCCTTTTCCAAATCGGTGTAAAAAGACACAAAAAGGGTTGCTCTTTCTGAGATTTCCATATCTGAATTTTCTAAATATTGTGTTAGATTTTCAAACTGTCCCCTATTTTCCCCTGATGGAGTCTGGGGATTATCCCTTCTGGATGGCAAAAGAAGGATTTTCTTTACTGGTAGTACCGTCTCCGTTGGTATCTTGAGAGACTCGATCGCATATCGTTTAAAAGTCACCAGAACTGGTTCTCCCAGAACTTTGGGGAAATTAATCATCCTAACATTTAATTTTCAAAGGTAATTTTCTATGGACTCAATTCTTCTTTGTGATGTTATACAATCCTTCATCAGGGTTGTATTAAATTCTTGAGTCTGATTAATTTTACAAGTTAAATCCTGGATTTTGTTAGAATGTACCTGTAATTCCACAATATGTTCTTTATCCACTGATTCTAGTTTCTTTATCCACTGATTCTAGTTTCTTTTCAAAATTGCCTAATTGTTGAGATTGTATCTTAAGAGTCCGGGCCATAACTGCCATTAGATCCCAAATGGATTCTAATGTAATTTCCGCTGGTCTTTCAAACACCAAGGGATCAAAGATTTTTTCTCCTACCTCTCGCAAGCCTGATCTTTCTCCCGATGTTACTGAAGATTCGGCTCCTGCTCTCACTTCCTCATTTGCAGGGGCCTCCCGATCCGCCATCATGAGAGGTAGGGTATTCTCATCAGTCTTAGTCTTGAGAGCTGAAAGGATATCTCCTTTGAGAGCGATCCTCTGTGCTACTCTTTTACGGGAAGCTTGAGTGTATTGCCTCCATAGTGCCATATTTTCTCTGGGCCCATTGGACAGGAGGCTTGACTTAAATGTCTTTTGCCACAGCACTATGACCAATCATAGTTCAGAGAAATCTGAGCACATTAGTGTTGCAATGGATCACAGATTCACCTCAGTGGAAATGAATATGTAGAGATCCTACCAGATCTCTACCAGAAACTAAAAGGAATATTCCAATGTTAAGGGGAGAGAATAGAAAAGTAGTTAATATGGGCTTGTAGCTCCCTCTGTAAGAGATGGAAAGTGGTGTTCTCCCTAGCTATATAAACCCAGACCACCAATTTCGGGTGTGGAAACTTAAGTTGACTCTTCCAGTGGCAGCATAGTCTATAGTTTTCTCTTGGTTTTATTTTTTAGGAAGGCTTCTGGGGTCTTTAGGAGGGAGATCTGGGTTCAGAGAGAAGTCAGAGAGCCTTTGAGAAGGGAGATTTTTCCACCCTCCTCATCTCACATTTTGATTTCCCTTTTTGGATCTTTTGCCAAAATGCTTGAGTGCCTACTCAAAGGCCCACTGTATATAAACTAAAGGATTAGTGTGTCTCATCCAGAGAATATGGGAGTTGCGAGTAATTCTGGTGAAGGAATGGGTTCTCATCTATTCCAGGAAGAAGGAGTAGAGGAGACACTGTGAGAGAAGAAAACTGTTGGACCTATCCCTAGGTACACTACTACTTATTGGAGATGGCAGGAGAAGAGAAGTAAAACTGGTATCCATTAGGTATCATCAGAAGAAAAGTGTATGTGTAAGAAAAAGACTTCAGCAGAGGTAGGAGTTATTTGGACTGATGACATCATCAATTTGACTAAAAAGACTATTCCCTATTAATTGGGAGGGAGATTACTAACTACCCAAATTGCTTGGAAATGAGAAGAAATTGGACTTATGAATTAGAGATTAATTGGCTCATTAATAAAATCAGCTTAATTGAAGGAAGTTCACAAATCTACTCAAAGCATTAAATATGTAACATTGTATTTGAAACCGCTAAAGCTGTAAAGAACATTCATCAATCTCACCATTCATCAGCAAGTTATGTTGGAAACCATCCAATACTTCCAGTGTGATTATTGCTGGTGTGATTATTAGTGAGACTTACAATTGACTTTAATTTGGGATTTGTGTAAATGCAATTCACAGGGCCTAGAAGAGTAATCTTCCCCGGCTCAGGAAATCTTGGACACTCAAATGAATTAACAACATGGGAAGAGTTAGTCCTTAAGCAACTGTGTTTGAGGGGTGGTCCCTGGGGTCTTCATCTGGGATTATCAGCCCAGGGGTTCCGAATACATCAAGGAGGTCGTCACTTGCTTTCCAAACCACTCATGTACCACAGTCAGCATTGTTCATGGAAATTCAAGCTTCTTCCTGGTCTTGCTGGTATCGTATCACAGACATTTATATTTAAACATACATGTAAGTAAATCCATTTTTTAAATTGGGATCTTAAAGCTAATTTGCAAGAAATCCAGTTTAACGTTTCAAACTATAAATGTTAAATAGTACAAAGAGAAAAATATATGCAGTGTCCCCTTTAACAGTTTCACTATCCTGCTGATTCAGTTTCTCTTTACAAAGTCAATCTTCATCTGATATTGTAGCAAGACAAAGCCAGGGCTTCCTTCTTTACAACACACAACTCCCTCTCCATGTCGCTGCTCGTGGTGCCGTTTCCCACCCTTTCACCCTGTCATGCGCTAGTGGACTCACGGCTCCGTCCTGATTCCACCACTGCCTCCCGTCCTCTTCGTGCGCTGGAGTCCTAACAAAGCTTTCCTTTATTTCCCCCTTTGCCCAAAGATTCTCCTGGTCCCTTTGGTGTGGCATTTCCCGTGGCAGTAAGCTCTGCCTTCCAGGATTCTGGCTTTGTTTCACCTCTTCTCTCGGTTCTCTCTCACATTCAGGAAACTTCATTAGTATGACACGTCTTGCTAATCTAATGTGCACAAGGTGGTAAAAATACACTGGATAACAGCAGCAAAAATAAAATTACAGAGTAGACCGGGCCCCTTCCCAAACTGTGGGTCAGAACCTCAAATGAGGTCACAAAATCTTCAGCTGGGGGTGACAGGTGCCTTCGACAGGCAATCCGTGCTCTTGCCAGTAACCGCTCACAGGCTCTGCAGTGACACTGCCCTTGCACGAGAGTTGCTGTAGTAAAAGGAAGCCCCTGTATAAAGAGGAATCGGGGGCATTGCAGGGTCTGCCAGCTTTAGTGCCTACGAGGCCCCATGTTGACTTTCATGACTAATGCTGCTGCTTGCTTGGAGCCAGCAAAAAAAAAAAAAAAGGGGAAGGAAGGGCTGAGTATGCATGGGCCAGTGGAGGTTGCTACTGCTCTTCTCTCCTCATCCCGCATGAACCTGCCCCAAAGAGAAAAAAAAAAAAGTATTCACCCCTATGAGGCCACCCTCTTTTCTTACCAGTTGTCATCCACTTTTGCCTTGGGGTCCAAAGGAAAATGTTCCAACTGACCCCGGCTAAGGGGTGTTTGAAGGAATGCGTTAGATGGAAGAGGGGGTTTGAGGGTTGTAACAGCCAGAGAGGGATTGGCTATGGAGGGTGAAAGACGGGGAACACTACAAGATCGACTGGGGGATGAGAGAGAGGTTGGAGGGGAGGAGTTGAGAGAGGGGATAGGGGATGAGAATGAGGCATGTATGGGGATGAGGTGGGAGGGGATGACAGAGGATTAAGTTGGGGTTATAAGAAGGACTTGGGGTGAGAGAGAGGGAATGGGCTGGGGAGGAGCTAAGGGATACAAGATGCTTCTCAGCTAGAGGGGCAGAGGATGAGAGCGTGTGGAGTTAAGAGCACAGGTCCTCGGGAGAGGGGATCAGCCGGAGTGCAGGGAGGTGGGAACGGAATGATTGCTGGAGGAGAACTGCACTCCTGCTGATTCGTTTTGGTCGTCCTCTGGGGGTCGTGTGAATTTTCAAGTGCTAAAATGGGGTCACTCTGGCTGAAGGTTTAGGGAGCTCTGGAGTAGACTCTGTCCTCCCACTTCCTGTAACTTAACCTTATGACCACAAAACTCCATTTTTTTATTTGCCTCCCATACCCACCATCATTTGAGACTCTACAACAAGGAGCAGGCTAGGTTAGCGAAGTCAGTTTTTCAAAGGCAGGCACAAGTTGATGCATTTTAGAAAAACATTTTAAACCAGAGTCTCCCGGAAAATTCAGAACAGCAGAGGGCGGTAGAAAAGCAACAGGAGAATATTAGTTGATGGTATGGTCTCCACTGGATGGCCCTAGCTCCCGGCCATGGTTAGTCAGCTAGACGGATAGCATTCCTAGCAAGTGCAGCCCTGAGTCCACGAGGGGTGGCCTAGGAGTGTGGAGAGTGAGGCATTGTGGGTTTTCTTTCGTGTGAACAATGCACTCTCCAAGTTTAGGCCCCCAGGCTAGATACGGAAAGGAGGGACGCTGCCCTGCCAGATCTTAGCGGCGGTTTGGTATTTTTTACTAACATTGTGAGATTTTGCATCCGGAGACCTGTGCTTTCCGGGAGGCAGCGACTCCCTCTCCAGAAGTGCCATCGGGATCTGTATGCCCCTTCCCTCCATCAAGAGGAGGTGGCAGAGTCCAGCCAGCGAAGATTTAGCTTGTTTTTCCATCTGACGGGGGAGGAAGTATTTTTCTGACCCCTTCCTTACCCAAAAAGAACCAGCCCAGTAGAGGCCTTTCTCCCAGGAAAATCAGAAGTCTATCTTTCGAACACCGGAGGAGAAGAACATCTGGAGACCTCCAATCGGAGTTTCCACCCCGGGACGCAGGCAGGTTGGAGTTCGGGAGTGCCCTCTGGTACTGTGGGGGAAGGGATCATCAGCCCTGGAGAGGACGCCCCCAGCTCCCTGGGACACAAATTCATGCCATACCATGGATGAAATGAAAGTTCCACATTTCAGTATAAAGGGACACCTCCCCAGAAGGAGATACAGCTTAAACCTCTGCTCCCTTAAGGATAAAGAATCGTGGGCACTTTAATATTTGCGCATATTGATTCTTTTCAAATCAAGCACAGCAAACTAATTTGAACGTGCATCCAGCAAGCCCTGCCTGTTTCGTCAAGCTACCTGTCCCGAAGAGCTATGATAGCGCGCGCGCACACACACACACAAGCTTTCCAGTGTCTGGGCCCAGAAGGTTAGCGAGAGAAGAACTGGGAAAATGGCAAAGGAGCTAGCCCAGAGCAGAAATTCTTTGGAATCAGCTACATTCCCTGAAAAAGGGTTACATTAAGTATTTTAGGACTATGGAAGTAAGAAAAAAAAAAAAGCAGCTCACAATTAACAGTCTCATTAATGGTAAAATCACTTTTGTGGATTACCTATTATAGTGTTCCTGCAACATCAAAGAAGAGTAAGGAGAATTCATAACAGAGCAGTCAAACAGAGAAAGCAGATCTCCATTCTGTAGGAACTCATGGGCAATACAAAAACGTATTACTACAAGGACTGCAGTTTTGTATGCATAGATGGGAAACTAAAGCTTCTAAAAAGTCTTAAACAAGAAATGAGCTTTGCAGCTTTCACATAATCGTGCATGTCTAGTAGCACTTTACCAGTCTCATAAAAACTGGCAAACTAATCTTAAATTAATTGTAGTGAATAACTATAACTTGATTGAACTGCCAGATTAATACATTTTTAAAAAGGAAATACATTTACTTCCACCTGTGGGAAAAAAAAAATGCTTTTAATCGACGTGCTTACCCTTTCATTGTAGCACCAGTGACTTTTCTGTACAAGTTTGTAGCTTACCTGACACCAGCACAATAATTAATTCACTATATCGAAGGAAGGAAATATAATGTAACTTTCTTATTGAGGAAATATTTAAAATTAGGTGGTGTTCTTATGTCACAAGTAAAGTTTATCACTGAAAGTTCACATTAACAATATTTAATAACTCTGCAACTGGTTAATTCATTGTAGGCAGCTTTGCAACTTCATAATAAGGACCTCCTGCTGAGGAAGTAGCATCACAAAATGAATGACAAGGTCACTTGGTCGTAATAAATCTACTTTGCATTGTGTTTCATTCTTTTGACCTTCAGACACGTCAGAGGGATTGACGCTTTTGCCTCCGTGCAATGTCTGGCGTTAACGGAAACAGAGCTGGCTTTGGAAGATCTTCTGGTTCAAACGCCCGGGGGCTGAATTTACAAAACGATAACCAGAGCCCCTTGGAAAAAAAAAAAAAAGCCCTTTCAGTAATCCGGGGGCTCGTGTGGGCGCGTGACAATGATCCGAAATACATAATTCCACTGTAGAAATGTGAGAACGGGACCATGCGGCTCACCTGGTTCCTGTCTCGTGCGTTGGCGTATCTAAATCTCTGGATGTAGTAGAAGACCAGCCACGCAAGCGAAATGATCATCAGCACAATGAAGGAGATCGAGACGAACACGACGGAGGTTCGGCTGACGTATTTTTGCAAGTTGCGCGTCCCAATCGTTATGTACACCATCACAGTAATGTTCCTTTCCAGCAGGCTCACTATCTCTTTTCCTTTAAGCTCGGGGATCATTATTGCTACGATGTCTTCTACACCTGTCGGAAAGGGGGAGGGAAAAAATAAAAAAAGCAGTAAGAACAAGGCAGAAAAGAAAAAAAAAAAACGCCACCGTCTGGAAATATGCATGCTAAATCAGGACAGGATCACTTTTATAAAGTAATTGCATGACGGCGGCTCCGTGTCAGCCAGGGTCAGGTAGCCAGCTATTCAAATACACAGCATCTAATTGCATATATTACGTTCAGTACACCGCGCATGAGAAAGAAAATAGCTACGAAGAAAATCGTACTCAGAGTTAATGAACTGTTTTATACAGTGGCATCAGTACCGAAACCAACGTAAAGGACTCTGTCTGAAGCTCTCCTAAGTCCCGGAAGCAGACAGCTTTTGTCGAACCACGGCCGATGCTCACGTTAAACATCCACATACAACTTGAGGGACAGTGGCCCACTACTTTCTACCAAGATAAGTACGGCGATCTTGACAAATTTCTAGACAAGTGAGTCGGGTTGATCGGTAAGGAGGGCAAATGCCGCCGAGGAGAGTATGCACACATCTCTTTCTCAATTAAGTAACACACGTAAGGCAAAGACTAAGGATTATAATCGAATCGTAAAGAAAAAAAAGGGGGTTTTGAGAGACACTATATTTTCTATTTTGAACTTAAAAATGGTACACACTATCACAATTGTTATAGCCACTATATGGTTATTACACGCATCCTATCAGGTTCCTCAATTAGAAATCATATCACTCCAATATTTCAGTCTTTACACTGGCTACCTTTCAAATACAGGATACAGTTCAAAATCTTAACCATAATACATTCCCTTATTCATAATTCTAATTCTACTACCTTGTGTTCCCTTCTTTGAATATATAAACCATCCAGACATTTAAGATCAATGAATAAGAACCTTCTAGACGTACCATCACCTCGACAAGCACACCTTGACATTACTAGGAAAAGAGCCTTTTCGATAGCAGATCCAATCCTTTGGAACGCATTACCAGACTCATTAAGATTCATATCAAACTCAAAACAATTTAAAAAAATCTTTAAAAACACATTTCTTTCAAATTGCATTCAAAATTACACCCACTAAATAAAATAATCAATCAGATACCCTTAATACATTAATCATATGGCACCCAACTAGTATTATTATTATCCACTTTTAATAATTACGGTTTTGTTTTAAGTTTATTTATATTATATTTTTTGTAACTTTTGAGTTTTTATTTTATAATTTGAGTTTCTTTGACTGATATATTGTACACCGTTTTGATTAAACTTGGTTTGTAAAAGCGGTATATAAACATTTTTAAATAAATAAAATTACACTCATGAGTACTACCGGACACCAGAACACATTACATTAATTTAATTCCCCGTTCAGTTGTTTTTTTGAGTATGTATAGGGGGGGAATCTGCAAGGTCCTGTTGTTTGTGGTAAACAATGTAGTAATAGCAAGAGTGGAGAAGCCTCACATGCCAAAGTGCAAATGTAAACAAAGAAATGTGTGGAAATAAATTTAAATCCAAAAGTAGTATTTTTGATGATCCGGTGCAATCACAAGATTTCCAAACGTCAGGTTCAAAGTAACATCTTTGTTAATTTCATGCTATTATCACTGTTATCGGTGATGAATTCTTAAGCCTTAAAGTCCCCGGATACGGCCATGTTTTGCCAATTGGCTTCTTCAGGAGGGACCTCACGAGGATACCGTGCAGTGATATACTCAGCTCAGTGAAATCTCCTGATTGCACCGGATCATCAAGAATACTACTTTTGGATTTAAATTATTTCCGCACATTTCATTGCTTACATTTGCATCCTGGCAAACTATGGCACATGTAGCCCTGCTGTGTGGCAAACAACAACAACAACAACAACAAAAATCATAAAGTGATTTTGTTATATTACTCTGCAAAAGATTTTTTTTTAATCTGAAAAATAGCTTTTTGTGCTTAGGATCCACGTAGCCCCGGCGTATGAAACACCAACACGAGTCATCTCAATATGAAAACAAAGGAATTTTTACTGTCTCCTCAAAAATGTTCCAAACCAATGTAAAACATTCCCTAAACTCCTCCCCCTCCCAGGAAGGGAAACCGATGTGCGCGGTTTCTGCAGTTCTTGGCCAAGTGCTTTCAGGGACATGGCTGCAATTAGCTGAGTAGGCCTTGAGGAATAAAGGCTTTCTTCAGCACGACCTGTGGACATAGCCCCTGACGAAGACTGCTTATATTATTTCTAAATGTACAAATACTTTTTCTTTGGCTGGGAATTTAAAAGTTAGTTTGAAAAACTGCTATAAGCCATACTGCATTTTTTGGGGGGGAATGTAAGATATATTTGTTTAGCAAAACTTTGCATAGACAATCTTTTTTTTTTTAAACTTATATTTTAGTAATTTCAATAAATACAACAAAAATGAGTTTCATAATTGTAAAAGAAAAAAAATATTCAAAACAATAAAAAATAGATACAAGCAAAATGAAAAACAAACAAAACAAACGAATACATGCACTTATGCAGGCCACTATGATGGGGGGAGAACGATATAAAGCTTGAGGCAAGGCTCTAAAAATACAATATCGATAATACATTAGGAAGCCGAAGCAGCCTGAACAAGACCCCCAAGAGGTATTTAGGGGACCTGAGAGGTAACGTTACCCCTGGCATCCAACATCATCCACAACTGCACAGGATAAAAAAAAAAAAAAAGATTCAAAAGGATCAAACATTTACAAGGAATTCTTATATCACAGGTAGCAACAAAGCCTGCACTTCACATCTCATATGAAGACATTTCTCTTTCTATGGTTCTGTGTTGCTTTAGATAAATCTTGAAAAATCCATAATTTTTGGCCAGTGAAAAGAGCATCTCTATGGCAAAAGAACAGCCGTAGAATATTTCTTTCTTCCTTGTAAGAAGGCAAAAGAAACCAAAAGCATAGTTCTCAAGAAAATTAGAAAGATTAGGTAAATTCTGGGAAGCATCCCCATCTGATTTCCGAGGAGATGGACAGTAATATAACTTAGCAATGGTAACATGGAATAGACTTAGTGATTGGGTACTTGCCAGGTTCTTATGGCCTGGATTGGCCACTGTTGGAAACAGGATGCTGGGCTTGATGGACCCTTGGTCTGACCCAGTATGGCATGTTCTTATGTTCTTAGCAGTTGGTGGCAAAGCTTCCTCAAGAATGTTCAATACATCTTTCATATAGGATTTAAACAGTTACATTTTTGGAAAATTAAGTACATGCACATTCATAGCTTTTGAGACGTTTTCCAAGTTCTCAATTCTACGTGACGATCAGGTTAAATCTTTAATGATCTCAGATAACATGGCTTCCACTTGTCTAGCAGACGACTCATCTTTTTCTCGCATTGCTGCAATGTAGAGTCTTGAGTGGACACCTTAGTGTGCAGGTAAGAACGGCTAAGGAGGAAACAAGTCTTATGCACGGAAGCTATAACCTGCCACAGGGCATCAAGGGAAACACAGGGCAGCTTAACCAAAATGGGTCTGACATGGATATCCATAATGGCGGACTGCAATAGCTGTGGCTCCACTCAAGTCGATGGGGCTGGATCCGCAACGGTCCCCCAGCTCAGTGGAAATACCCAGAGTTCAGAACAAAGGTTTCCTCCTTCAAACTGTATTGGGGGAAACACCACCAGACATCGCAGAGGAGTCGCTGAAACTTGCCCCTTCTTGCAGCGACAAAACCTCCACACAGGCAGCGTTACCATGGGGCTGAGCGCACCTCGGGGCCTCAATTCTACCCAAGCCATTCACCAGGGAGGAAGTCGAAGGAGTGCAGGCGTCCTCGGGCATAGTTGTTTGCCGCGATCCTCCCTCTTCAGGAAAGTGCCGCACTGCTCTTTCTTTTCCCCATATTCAAAAAAGTGAAAAGCAACAGGCACCAAGGTAAAAAGGAATAACTAAGAGAGACCTCAGGCATGCACATCTGATTCAGGCACCATCTTGACTCCTCCTCCTGCTGACAATCTTTATGAACATAAAAACTGCCATAACGGGTTTCTGGACCTCTACCTCCAGCATAAGAACATAAGATATGCCATACTGGGTCAGATCAAAGGTCCATCAAGCCCAGTATCTTGTTTCCAACAGTGGCCAATCCAGGTCACAAGTACCTGGAAAGATCCCAAAACAATAGATAGATCCCATGCTGCTAACATCCAGGGAAATGTAGTGGCTTTCCCCAAGTCTGCCTGGTTAATAGCAGTTTATGGACCTTTTTCTCCAGAAACTTGTCCAAACTGTTTTTAAACCCAGCTATACTAACTGCCTTTACCATATCCTCTGGCAATAAATTCCAGAACTTGGATAGAGTAAAAAAGAATTTTCTCTGATTTGTTTTAAATGTGTTACTTACTAACTTCATGGAATGCCCCCTAATCTTTGTATTTTTTAAAAGAATAAATAACTAATTCACATTTACCTGTTGTATTTTACTCATGATAAAATAGACCTATCATATTCCCCCTCAACAGTCTCTTGTCCAACCCTAACCTCTTTAGCCTTTCCTCATAGGGGGAGCCATTCAATCCCCTTTATCATTTTGGTTGCCCTTCTCTGATTCTTTTCTCATTCTGCTAATTTTTTTTTAAGATGTGGTGACCAGAACTGCCCACAGTGCAGTCTCACCAAGAAGCGATACATAGGTATTAGGACATTCTCCATTTTATTCTCCATTCCTTACATTGTTTGAGACCCACTTGTATAGGAGTTTTGCACAGTAATAATCCTCGAGAGCCAGTGCCTCCTATTATCAATGACTGAAGAAGTACAGCCATCAGTCTAAGTTTTTCTTTTTTTGTTCAACAGTTTTCCTCCTGCTCATTTAGGCTTTACAGCACATTCAGAATGGGCCTCTGCTGAGGCCACACAGCTCTATGAGATTTCATTTTAAAATATTTGGGTTTCCTCCCTTCCCATCAAGACACGATATTACAAGAGACAGTGCTTGGCCAGGAGCCACAGACCATATCTTCCTCTAGAACTGAGTATAAATACATCCAGTTTGGCCAACAGCAGTCACTACTGAGAAATGGCTGGCACTCTTTCATCCTTGATTGCTATGAATGCTGTTTCTACAACCCCAGCTGGCTCAAGAAGCAATACTTGGGCTTGGGGTTTGATCCCAGATATCTTGCATGGCATGGTCACAAAGTCATTCCACTGAGCTTGTGGGGTGGCTTTTTGACCTTGAAGCACAACCGGCTCCTGTGGCTTATATTGCTTACGTATTTCAATCCTCCATACTGGGAACTACTTTTTGACGTACGACAAGATCATGTTGGGGAAAAGTCTCCATCCCTTGAATTGCTGTCCCCAAGAGTATGCTATGGGTCATAGCAAAATGCTAGTCTTCAGTTGTTTTGTAGGTTCTTATTAAAAATAACCATCATTGGCTGTAAAAGATGCGTAGAACTACTGCAAACACATTATGCACTATGCAGTACACAGAGATTGCATGATGTGGCGGGAGACTTTAGGCGAGTCTAGTTTTTTCTGAACTTCTGCCCCAATGCACTATGCTAGTGATAGACCTGCTTCCTCTATTTGCAATCAGAATTAGAAGTATTACAGTGGCTGGGGTTTGGGGAGGATCAAAAAGCCCAGACTGGCGTAAAGTCCCCTTTTAAGAACTGGGTCACATCACATTAAGGCTATTTCTTCAGAGCTGTGAAACCTGCAGATGCCAGTTCCAGTCCTGATGCTGTCACTCTCCGCATGACCAAGCCTCTGCTTTTATTTCCTAATAAATTCTGCTCCTGTCATTCCTCACGTTCAACTAAATGGGTGGTGCCAACAATAAATTATTAGGAAACAGGATATATAATTACTTAGCTCATATTTAATAGGGAAAAAAAGGTTTTAGACATTTTCCTGGTTGGCAAACAGAGGAGGATAAGGACAAGATAGAAAATGATTAAAAATGACTGAGAGATAAAAATGACTGAGAGAGATAAAACCCTAAGATACTGAAGACAATCAATAACCGCTTGGCAAATTTCAAATTCTGCTGCTTGCTTTTAAGATATTGCGGGGTCTTTGCGCTCCTCATTTAAAGGGAAAAGTGAAATGGTGTGAAGCGAACAGATATTCACACTCTGCAAAGCAACATCTTCTTGAGCTCCCCAGTGTTAAGGCATTTCAGCAACAGCGACTCTCAAACAGATCCTTCTCAGTAAGTATTCCCAACGGGGTAGATTTTAAAAGGTGCACGCGGTTCCTAGTGCGCGCACGTTATAAAATCCGTGGGCCGCGCGCACACCCATAGGCCTCTTCCCCTCTCCTCCCCACCCCCCTTTAACCCGTCCCAGAAACTTACATTTTTTTTTTGTTTTACTACTACTCTCTCTCCCTGTTTTAGGGCTGCCAGTGGGATCGGGTCCCGGCTCACTGCTACTGGTGGCTCCCTGGAAGCTCATTCGCGGGGGCCCCCCCGTTTGGCACCCCTGCCCTAGTCTATGCAAACCTTAGCCTGACAGTAAGCACGTTTGAGAGCTTTAAATTTGGAGACAGACACGCACCCTCAACCTGTAGGACCAGACATCCAGGATCTGTTCCATCTCCCAGGATCCTTTTAACTACAACCTTTAGGAAACCCTAGAGGGTTTAGGGTGAATTTTAAAAGACCTCAGGGGACGTACACACAAGTTGGGCTCGCGTGCGCCGACCATATTTTAAAAGCCGCCTAGATGCGCACGTATTTCGCGCTGCTTGCACACCTCAAGCACGGCAGGGCGTGGCCAAGAGATGTACGTGTGCCTAGATCCCCTGCCGCATAAGTTTACTTCTGCTAGGGACGAGGTGTAAGCTTAAACAAATAAAAATAACCTAGCCATACCTGAGGGGTTTTAAGAGTCTGGGGGAGTGTAACCTATTCAACCAGGGGGTGTTTGGATGACCTAACTGTTAACAGAGCGAACTGGTGGAGGAACTGATGAAACTGCCCATGGCGTGGACGCACGCCTCTTTTAAAATTCCCTGACTTACGCGTTCGTCTAGACGCGTGCCTATTTAAAATTAGAAGCACATCTGCACGTGTTCAGGCTATTTTACACCATGTGCGCATATACACACGCAAGTTATAAAATGGCTGTGCCCCTGCCCACACAGACACACACCAATGTGCGCCCGCGTGCCGGTACAAAAGTTATCTTCCCTGTATTCATCAATTCATTTAAGCAACCGCAGTCCCTATAGAAGAATTCTGGGCAACCCTGCAGCTCCCCTGGGTCTTTGGAGGAGTGCTCAAGTCAAGAAGAGGGTATCTTCCAAGAAAAAGATGAACATTTTAGTATGGGTTAAGGACTTGCAGGGGATAGAGAATATCTTATCACCAGGTATTTTTACAATGACTGTTGCGTATACCAGACAGCAAACATCAAGAGCAGGTGAATTGCCTCTAGCCTGAAACAAGTCAGAGTACCTGGGTCGACTCTCTCTCAGGCCGGGCTTACCTCAGATAACAAGCAGGATCGGCCTGGTGGCAGGAGGTAGGAAATGGATATGTAAGGATGCCCAGGTACTGCAAGCTGCCTGATACACCAGAAGGATAAAAGAAGCATGGGCCTAGCTTGCCAGTTTGTGTTCATAGGTTGTTGGCTCAGATATAGTTTGCATATTGTTCGTTAAATAAAGCTATTATCTGCTTTCCAAGCATCCTACTTCAGGAGAGGGGAGGGAGAAGTGATGGAACTGGTCAAAGCTGAAGGCCAATTCGTCTTGCTTCTGAGTTGGTGTCCTCGTTGTAATAATTAGTAATACCTTAAATCAGAAAGTCTTCACAGTTTGGTATAACAGAGGCCGCCTGACTTTACTAGCTGGGAAAAACGATCAGAGCAGGGAAAGAAGCAGCCTGGTAAATGACGGCAGAAAACGATCAAATGGGCCAAGCGATCTGTTCGGTTACAGTTCTTCCACTCTGGGCAGATGAGCATATAAATTATCATACTCAACCCAATACCAGCCCCCCGACCCCCATGTCTTTTAACTGAATTTTCAACCCCTATCCCACCGCTACCCTCCCTATCAGTCCAAAGTATGCCCAGAATCTGTTAAAGTACTGCCCTCTACTGGTATGCCATGTCGTCTTCCTCTATTATTCTTACCCTTCCATGGCCTAGCATCAAGTTTCCTAATAATTAACGCAGCTACCAAAACAGAGCTGGCCTTCCCATGCTTATTGAAGTTTTTATTTTTATTTATTTACTTTTAAACCATGATCACTCCATACAGGTTACCCCAAAGTCTTGGAAGCCTGATGCCGCGTCATGCCACTGCTATATGGCTCATAACCGCCACTCCATGCAGGTCATCCCACTGCTTCTGGAAAGCACAGGCTGTTAGGGTCACAGCAAGTTAGGTGAGGGCAGGTGGGAATGGAGGAAGATGAGAAACAAGGGATAAGAAACGAAGAAAAAAAGAGCAGAGGAAGAAGAGGATGAAAACTCGGTGGCATGCAGAATAAACTTATATTCGGATCTACGAAGCAGATGAGGGGCATGTATCATTCTGTACCTGCTCAATTCAGAATACTGTGAATTTCAAGTAACCTGAAGCAGCAAAAGGACGAGAATGGTTTCTAAGGGGACGCTGGTTATACAGTGAAACAACTGCTGCTTTTACATTATACATATCAGGGGTGAAGCTCAGGCATTCAACGCTATGCCTGTACTAAGGTCAGAGTATAGAGTTGTGCAAAGAGATGTCCTGTACAAAGAGATACCGTTATCTTCACATATGTACCCACAGCAGAGATTACCACAAATACACATATGCATGTATCTTTGCACATAAGAAATGCCATGCTCAGGCCCAGTGCTACCAGCTGTGCATACCATGCAATTGTACCGGGCAGCACACCCGGAGGGGCGACGGAAGGAGCAGCCCGCGAGGCCGCCGATGGACCTATCCCACCAGCGGCCGAGAAGAGGAAGTGGCTCCTATCAAAGCAAAACAGGAAGAGGAGGAGGAGAAGAGCAGCCTCCGGCGCATCCTCCCTCCTCCCAGTCCTACTTTGAATCATGCAAGGCTACTGTCCTCCTCCTGCCTGAGCCATGACAGGAGCCGATGAGCGAGAGGGAGGGTAGATTGCAGCAATCCACTGCCCCCCGGAGGTCTCTCCTCCGGGGTGGGCAGGAGAGGGGAAAGGCACCAGGACACTGCCACCAACGCTTTTAATTCCGATAGCGTTCCCCGTTCTCCCTCGGCAGTTTGGCCAGGACTGGCCAATTCTGCAGCAAGCGCCCCCCCTTTTACAATTCGGTGGTCTAACGGTCCACCTGACTCCTCCACAGGTTTTTCTTGCTTTCGATGTGCTTGCAAAAAAAGCTTTTCCTATTCTCTTTTGCCTCTTTGGCTCATCGCTCTGCCTGCCTGATCATTTTGTATCTAACTTGCCAGCGCTCATGCTCTTACCTACTTTCCTCATTATGACTTTCTTTCTGTATTTAAAGGACATCATATCGGTTCTAATAGTTCCTTTCAGAGTACCAGTTATCCACACTAAGATGGTAACTTTTACAGAGGCGCGCGTATGTTATAAAACAGCCTAACCTCACGCACCTGTGCGCGCAATTTTAAGGGGACGTGGGCTTATGTGCGCAAATGTCACTTCTGTGCCACAAGTGGGGGGATTTTAATAGACGCGCGCACTAACGCCAGTACCAGTTTTTCCAGTTCGTTCCCAGTTCGCCCAGGTAAGGGATAGGACTTCCAAACCTCCCTGGTTTAATAGCCTCCCTTCTCCCCCGTCAGTCCCTATCTTTAAAACCCCGCTCCTCTGCCTATATCTTTTCGTTTTACTACTTACACGCCCCTCCCATAGCGGAAGTAAAGTGACGTGACAGGGGACCCCGGCACGCACCTGTGCGCGTAAGGATTTATGTGCTCATTTCTATTTTAAATTCAGGAGCACCCCCATGCCCCGCCCATCACCCTTTTTTTTTTTTTTTGGAACTTTCATTTGTGTGTGTGTAGCAGCAAATACACACGTACGCGGGTGGCTTTTTAAATCCGCCCGGCGCACGTATCTCCAGGCTGTGGTGCGTAACGGGCTTTTGAAATTCATCGTTAACAGTTTTCAAATCTTGTATATATATATATATATATATATATATTTTTTTTTTTTTTAACTTGTGGAATTCTTTTTATCTGGGCTTCAAGATGGTGTTTTTATATAATTTCCAGACCTCATGCAGACTTTCCGTCCCTATAACGGCTCCATTTAATTACCTTCTGATTTTCTCAGTTTAAATCGATAGCATCCCTTTTTAAAGTTAAGTGCTAGTGCAACAGTTTTCTCTCTTTTTCTTCCTCTGGTGATTATATCACATTTGATCCCGGTATGATCACTATTGCCAAGCGGCTCCACTCTCACTAGCCCTTGCACCATGTCCTGCATTTCACTGAGACCCAGATCTAAAGTAGCTTCTCCTCGTGACAGTTCCAGGACCAGTTGCTCCAAGCAGCAGTCATTATGGCATCTAGAAACTTTACCTCCAGCCCACGGTGGCACTACAATTAAGAGGGAATCTGGAGGATCTTTACTAGATGTCACCCACAAGACGATCTGCAGAAATATGGAGAACGGTGACACTAAAGGGCATCAGAGGTATGCAGAATATATGTAGGTCGGTGCAAGGTTTTGGGCTTTCCCATCAAGGGCAATTTCAGTGCCAAGAGGGAATTCATTTTAAGTTTTGTCTAATACCACATTTGTCTTGTCTCTGTTAATTCGAAACAGAAAATATTATGGTACTTCACAAAAAGTCTTATTGACTTTCACTCCTTCAGAGAGGTGGCTTTTTTTTCCCCCCATTCCATTCCTACAAATTTCATTCTTATTTATCATAATTTTACCAGTCAACTGGTCTTGCCAGGCTGACAGCTGTTTCAATTAATTTAGCTTTACTGTTTCTGAAAATGCGTTATCAGAAACAGCTGCCGGCCTAACAAGACCTCTGACAGGCTAGATGAGGTTTTAAAAATATATTATGGAGTGTAGCCGCACTTCCATAGCGACAGATATAAGGGCACATCTGGGCTAATTCACAATTTTACTTGCTTATAGTTTTAGCAAGGGAAATCAAGCTTTTCTTTAAAGTAGCACTCAGATTCACCTTCCCAACTCTAGTTATTAAATCACATTTCAGAAAAACTGGTTCCGAGGAATTCAAGAGAGACAAAGGCAAATAAACCTTAAAATAGTCACTTCAAAAAAATAGTTTGAATTTCTTTGCTCATCTAGATCAAAGTTCAGCATGAATTTTAAACCAAAGCTCTCTCCTATAATATACATAATGAGAAGAGGAAGAGAGGGGATATGATGGAGACTTATTTATTTATTTATTTATTTATTTATTTATTTAATTAATTAATTAATTGGCGGTTCTTTATATACCGCAGCACATTAGCAACATCACCTCGGTTCACAGTGTAACATAACATAGAAACAGGCTTTACAATAGATTTCAAGTTCAACAGTGTAACAAACATAACAGGCTATACAATAAATTTCATATTCAACATAACATAGCAGCGAGGTTTTAGCAGATATTCAAATACCTCAAAGTTATAAATAAATAATGCACAAAAATATAAGTATTTTGGATAGGAAATAAAATGAAGACAAAAAAAAAACAAAAACAAATTAAGGGCAGATAAGGGCCGCAAGGTCTGTTTAGTCTCTCTTCCTGATGTATTATTACAATGCTTACCGCATCTCAGACTTTACCCACACATCCTCCTGTCTCAGGAGCCCCTGGGTTTATCCCAGGCTTTTCTGAACTCTGTTACTGTTTTGGCTTTCACCACCTTCCCTGGAAGGCCGTTCCATGAATCCAGTTCCCTTTCTGTAAAGAAATAATTTCCTTATGCTGCTACTCAGTCCACCCCCTTTGAGCCTCATGACCCCTTGTTCTGTAATTTTCATTCTACTGGAAAATCCTTGTGTCCCGTGCATTATTTATACCTTTTGAGGTATTTGAATGTCCCTTCTCCCTCCTCACATGTAGGATCCTTATTTCATAGGGCTTACGGCTCTGACTTTGATCTATTTTGTTAGCCCATCCTTCGGACTGTTTTTACTCTATAGCTATCTGAAGATACCACCTCAACCACTGGACATCAAACTCTACATGAGGCACCACTAATTTGTAAAGAAGCATTATTAGGTCTTTTTTCCCTACTAGTAACATCTGTCCCTATGAACCCTAGCATTCTTCTGGATCCCACCTTGAGTTCATCAGATATTACCTGGAAATCTCTCTCCCGACTCGTGAATATCAGTACTTCCATTATAAATTGCTCTCTAATTTCTGTTCTCTCAGAGGCGAATTTTAGAAGCCCTACACATGTCAAAGTCGGGAGATACGAGAGTATCTTGGGCCAGCGCGCACTGCACGGACTTTAAGAAGTGCGCCAGTATCTCCCGGTACGTGCACAAATCAAAACGTTTAAAAGGGGGCTTGGGCGTGGTCTGAGTGGCGCATGGGCAGGACACAGGCATTCTGGGAAGTTACCTTGAAATGTGCGCACAAGTATCTACGTGCACAAGCGCACTGGGGTCCCCTACCACGTAACTTCGCTTTTGCTATGGACGGTGTGTAAGTAGTAAAATAAAAAAGCTAGGTGAGTCAACGGGGTTTTAAGGGTCGGGGTTAAAAGGGTGGCTAATAACATGGGTATTAGGAAGTCCGATCAGGTAAGTGGACGAACTGGGAAAAAGGGCTAATGCATTGGCATGTGTTGTTTTTAAAATCCCCCCCATTTATGCAGTAGAGCCGACATTTGAGAGCACATGTGCACGTCTATATATAATTGTGGGCACATGTACGTGCGTACAGCCAATTTTATAACATGCACGCATATATGCACGTATGTTATAAAACGGCCGCGTCCACTGGCGCGAGCCAGTTTACAAGTGTACATGTATGCCCATGCGGCTGTTTCAAAGTTGCCATCTAAATGTCTGTACACTTTATTCCAGTATAGCTTAGTTGCCAAAATATTGATCACATTTCATTTTTTCTACTCTATCTGAAGTGATCATTACGTTGCAGATCTTTGTCTTCTTTCATTACTTTTATTACTTGTATGGAATAGACAATTTGGCTAAACAAAAAATATCACTGCCCTATAGAGCAAAAGGGATAGTGCCAAATACAACAAAAATCATTCATATGATAAATACAATCAATTTAATTCTATAAAGTAAATTTCAATAATTATACAAAACCAAATGAAAAAAATATATGTATAATATACAATAATAATCTATAGATATACCATCATAAAAATACATATAAAGACAAAACTTAACACACAAAAAAATACCAATAAAACCACTTACATCCAATTCACACAATCCTCACACACATTCAAATCAAACACTCAAGTCACAATAACATCTCAAAACATATTCCAAAATCAACTTTCAATGCTGGTTTTTTTTAAACACAAAAAACAAACCTCCTCAATGTGAATTCCAATATTGCTCCAGCTGTATTCTTCAATCAAAGACAGGTCACTCCTTCAGTACCTCATCTTTCTGATGCCTTATTATATTTTCACATTGCTGAAAAGGAGGCTAACTTCCTGGTGCAGCCAAATCCAATTGTTCCTACTTTTTATGTGCTATCAAACATCCATAAGTCTGTAACTCAACCTTCGGGATGTCCGATTGTTGTGGGCATTGGTTCTATTTTAGAACCTTTACCAATTTTTGTGGGCAAGTTTTTGTGTCCTTTTGTTTCACAGGTACGTTCTTATGTCCATAATTCTTTCCACTTTATTGGACTACTGAATTCTTTACATGCAGAAACCGGGGAACTTCTTTTAGTTATACTAGACATTCAGTTGTCGTACTCACACATTCCCCAGACAGGTGCCATAAAACTGGTTCAAGATTCCTTAGATAAATGCCCCGAGGACCTACTGCTTTTTTGGTAACACAGGCTTTGTAGTCTCTCACTATTTTCAGGGTGAATATTTTCAACAGATCAAGGGGACAACGGGTCTCTATGTTTCATCTTTTGAATCTGCATTTTTGTATGATTCTTGTTTTTGGCCCCAGATCATTCATGGCTACGTTATATAGATATTTTTTTTGTTGTGGCATGATGATGAGGGCTCTTTTTTGGGAGTTTTGAATATTTACATTAATTAATTTATGATTTTCATATATGGCCCATACATCTAGGATGGCATTTTTGGGTATGTGGATATTTTGATCAGAGAAAGGTTTTAAGACTTCCTTGCATAGGAAAAAAACAGATTGCAATTCTTTGTTGTGAATTTATAGTTGTCACCCACAAAATATGAAGGGGGGCGTACCTGTCAACCTATTTTTTCAGCTACATCAGGAAGAATTTAAACATCAAGCTGAGATAATGCGAGCAGGGTTATCCATAGAGTGATAAAGCAGGCATATAAGAGGAGTCATTTTTGTGATCATCAATGGCCACTCTTACATGAATCTGGGATTTTTTTTTTCAAAACTCCCCTTTTTGCATATAAATGTGCCAGGAATTTGAGAGATGAATTAGTGTCATCTTTTTTTTTTTTAATCTCTTCCTGCGAATAAGGGTCCTCAGATGAGAGGTGTTCATATCCCTGTGGATCCTGTAGTGAGTGTGCACTCTCTTTGTCTATGTTGGAATTTATCATTTCTTTTTATGTTTCCACTACATTCCTTTACCATATGTCAATCGAAAAATGTCATTTATGTTATTTTATGTCCATGTAACTTCTGTACATTGATAAAACTAGCAGTCTTTTGAAAATGCAAATAATTTAAAATAGGAACAATGTGAATAATATCCGTATTGAGGCTCCTTTTGTCCGGCACTGGCTTAACTTTGGACATACTATGCAGGATATACATTTTTTTGCTTTACAATGGGAAGGAGATTTAATGCGGCCCCTGTTGAGATCTGAACAAAGATGGATGTTTCGCTTGGACTCTCTGGCACTTAAGGGTTTGAATCAGAGGACTGAATGGGGAATTTTTTAATAAAATGTTCCTCTGTGCAAGTTCATCTATAGTGATATTCGCTCTTTTTTCTTGTTTGTTTCTTTTTGCTGATTGGATTAACTTTGGTTTGGTAGTGTTTCCCCAGGATGCTGAGTGTGAGTTTGGATTGGTAAATTTGAATCAGTTGAAGCAATTTTGATTGGTCGGTTTTATACCCTGTGATGTATTTAAATAGATGGATATTTTTTTTTAATTAAGGTAATATGATATTGTTAATGCAGGGATTTCAGGTTATACTCTTTTTGTGGATTTTGTCTTTAATACATTTTTTTTTGTCTGGTGTTATTGGATTTGATGATTTGCTATTTCTTTATCATGCATTGAATGGCAAGAGTCAGGATATGTAGTTTGAGTAACATAATATTTGGTTGCTATGTAGTTTGGTTATTTATATTTATTATATGCTTTTTCAGTTCCTTTGAAGCAGCCCCTTTATTAAGGCGAAACCTGGGCCCATACTGGGATCATATTTGAAACATCATTTGAAAGAAAGGTGCCATGAAATATATCTATGATATGTTTGGAGAATATTGAAGGAGTGACCTCTTCTTTGGTTGAAGAATACAGCAGGAGTGATATTATTGGAATTGACGTTGTAGGATGGTTGTTTTTTTTTTGAAACAGCACTGAGAATTGATTTTGGAATAATTCTGAAATATTGTGGTTTGTGTGTTTGATTTGCATGTGTGTGGATTGTGTGAATTGGGTGTTAGCGGTTTTATTATGGATTGAGAGTTTGGTCTGTTTTTGGGTTGGGTTTTGTCTGTATATATATTTTCATGAAGGTATGTATAAATTATTATAACAAATATATTATACATATTTTTTTCCATTTGGTTTTGTATAATTATTGAAATTTACTTTATAGAAATCAATTGATTGTACTTATATTTATATGTTTTTGTTGTATTTGGCAGTATCTCTTTTGTAATATTACTTGTTTACTACAATGTCAGATATAAAACCTTTCTAAAAAGGTGTACATCATCATGAAAATACAATCCTACAAGTTTAAAAACAATAAAATAAACCAACCACCACCCCACAAAACCAGCAAGGCCTCAAAGAGTTAACATCCATCCATCAACCCTATCTGCCCCCTTATAAAATAAATAAAACAAAAAGTAAAAAACAAGACAAAACAAAACCTGCCCCAAATCACTAAAACATCCATACTACCACTCTTGGGACTCCACCAAAATAAAAAAAAACAAAACAACTTCCCTATTCCACTGCCATAGTCCCTTCATACTCCCAAACCAGAACCACAAACACTCTCATCACAATAGAAAACTGTCAATTTAACAATCATCAAGTTAGGACCATTATAGCCCTGTTCCCTTTCCCTAGATAACAGTTATGGAAATAGCTACAATTTAACTCTTTTCCTGAAAACCATATAATTAGACTTTGTCCCGATAACAATTTAGAGGGCAGAATTCCACCTCGGAGGACCAGCCACCGAGAATGCTCTGTTACAGTACTTCACTTTCTTTATCTCACGAATTGAGGTCACCTGAAACATAAAATGGTGAGTGTCATAATACCTCCATATCGCTTCATGGTGAGGCCACATCTAGAGTACTGTGTGCAATTCTTGTCGCCACATCTCAAAAAAGATATAGTTGCATTGGAAAAGGTAAGAGAAGGTCGACCAAAATGATAAAGGGGATGGAACAGCTCCCCCTATGAGGAAAGACTAAAGAGGTCAGGGTCTGTTCAGCTTGGAGAAGAGACGGCCGAGGGGGGATATGATAGAGGTCTACAAAATCATAAGTGAAATAGAATGGGTAAAAGTAAATCAGTTATTTACTCTTTGAAAAAAATATAAAGACTAGGGGGCACTCCATGAAATCAGTAAGTAGCACATTAAAAAAAAAAAAAAAAAAAATCAGAGAAAATTCTCTCACACCCAATGCACAATTGAGCTCTACTGCATTGTGTGAAAAAGATATGGTTAAGGCAGTTAGCGTAGCTGGGTTTAAAGAAGGTTTGGAAAAGTTCCTGGAGGAGAAGTTAAACTGTTATTAACCAAGTAGACTTAATAAACAGCAGCATGGGATCTATATTTACTGTTTGGGATCTTCCCAGATTCTTGTGACCTGGATTGGCCACTGTTGGAAACAGGATATCGGGCTTGATGGATCCTCAATCTGACCCAGTATGGCAACTTCTTATGTTCTTAAAAACTATGACATGATCATAGCCTGGAAGATACCATTTCAATTTCTTTTGCAGGCAGGGTGGTCCTGCCCCTTGCACAGTCTGAAAAATCCTGGTCATTAACTTAAACCTGACCTGTGCGGCCACAAGAAGCCAATGAAGTTTGCCTGATAAATATGCCACATTATACTTTTGGGGCCAACCAAAAAAACTCTTGCCACCATAGTCTGGATCACTTGTACTAACCAAATACTCCTTCCTGGAAGCCCCACAAAGAAGCAATTACAATAATCAAGCAGGGAAATAATCAGTACCTGTATAACTATCTTAAATGCCAATTTTTTTCAAAAGAGGGCAAAGCTTCTGCACTTGTTTAAGCTTAAAAACAAACCTTTTTGGACTACGGCTGAGATGTAGGTCTGTAAATCAAAAGAAACATGAAGCTGAACCCCTAGATCTTATTTATATTAAAGCACAACCAACAACAGCTTCATTAATCTTAAAAATGAGAGGGAGAACAGGCTTCTCCATGAATAAACAAGTTTTCTGTTTTATCGGTATTCAAGACCAGGCAACTGTCCTATAGCCAGTCAAATTCCTTCAAGGCCTCAAATTCAGAAATCCTACAGATGCTGCAAGATAATGCTCAGCTGGCACCACCAGTACAGAGATAAAGCAGAGCTTACCTATAACAGGTATTCTCCGAGGACAGCAAGATGGTAGTCCTCACACATGAGTGACATCATCGGATGGAGCTTGGTATGGAACTTTGATCTGAGCATGTGCAGCTGTAGTTATCATCCTGCCCCCTAGGCACAGTCTCTCAGTCCATGATATTGCTAATACATGGAGAAATCAACTCCCAGGGGAGGTTGGTAGGTTTTGTGAGGAATGCCATCCTGCTGTCCTCGGAGAACACCTATTGCAGGTAAGCAACTCTGATTTCTCCAAGGACAAGCAGGATGGTAGTCCTCACACATTTATTTATTTTATGATTCCCAAGCTAGAGGCTGTCCGAGCATGACAAAGCAAGAAACTGCACAGTGCTGAAAGCCCCACTCTCTCCCATTTACTTGTCAGGCAGCCGACCCACAAAGAGGTCTAGGTGGGAAAAGAGTTGGGTTCTACAAAGAGAAAATGATAGAAAAGACCGAGACAAAACCCCAATGCATAGCAGAGGCGCCTAAGGCAGAGGAATGATGTGAATGCCAGCAAGAAACATACTCCGCATCACAGAAAACCTTACACGCAGGGTTTCAGATCAGTAAACCTTGACAATATCAGTAGGTCTAGAACCTCCTGGATACAGGAAAAAGTCTAAAGATGTAAACAAGAGGCGGACTCTTGGACGAAGACCACATAGTTTTCTTCGGTGTTACAAGACAACCGAAAAAATCAACTGAGACCCGAGAGCTCCCCAGAAAGAAGATGCGGTCCATTAGCATCTGAAGGGCAGATTGCATCTGCAGAAGTGTGCCCCATGTTTGGCAGATAGGCACAATGGGCAAAACCCCCCCCCCCCCCAGCAAGCAATGCTTGGAAGAATAAATCAGCAACAATGGCAGGGTCTGGGACAGACCCCTATGTGCCAAAGTACTAGACATAGCCAATTATGCAGGACAGCATTAAGGGTTTCAGGGGATGAAAGGCAATTCCTGAATGGGATCACCAGTCCAAACCCCTGAGCAGGGAGATAAGTTAGGCCTGAAGCTCACCCACACTACACCCTGTTAAGGACAGAGCTATCCAGCCTGTCTATAGGATAGTTCAGGTAAGCAGGTAGGCACTTTGGACAACTCAGTGAAGTGAGAAAAGCTAAATGCAACAATATAGGAAAAAAGTGGTGCATCTTTCCCTGCAGGTATACACTAAGATATACCATGAATGCCCTAGATTTTCTTCTCCTCCCCTCGACATCCCAACTGGAAGTCAGAAGAAACACTCCACCAAGAGACAGGAAACCAGGGTGCCACAAGTGCAAACCCCTGTAGAACAAGATTTCTTCACCGGCCTGGAAACCCTAAGGGTACCAGGGCAGGGCCAATGTGATCTTGGAAAAGACTGCCCATCAACCTGGCTTAGGGATTAATAGCTCAGCCATGATTACATATACTTCCCCCAAGGAAGCACACAATCCAATAAATGGAACAACCGTTGCATTAAACAGGATTCTGCAGAAAGTTCTCTCTAAAATAAGGAAGAAAAGCTTGCAGGCTACTGCAACCAAAGAGAAGCACCTCTATTGCAGGGTCCCTTGTCCCCCAACTCCCTCAGCCATGGATATGGCAATAGGTTGAAATGCATACTTACCAATTAGATGGACTAGAACCCTCCTCACTGAGGTAGGGACTTGCAGGCGAGAATGACTGGCAACAGTGTTCCTCCACGAAAAATGCCCATTGAGCTCCGCAGATACCACAGATGACTCCTAGACAGCAGAAACCCCTAATCTTCACTGAGGAGCTACCTCAAAGAGGACTCTCTTAGTACGATGAGGAAACTGAATTTGGAATGGCTCCCTGATGAAACAGACCTGCTGTGCCTTAGGACGACCTAAGGAGAGCGCTACCGCCTAACCAGCTCTCAGATCCAGCAAAGAACAGAGAGCGACTGCCAATCAGAAGCAGTGACAACCCTCCTCCGGGAAATGGAGAACGAAGGACATCCATTGTAGGGGTGGACAACCAGGCATCTGGGGGGGGGGGGGGGGGGAACCCATAAGGGTTGCCCTGGAAAGCCAGTTGTATCACCCCTTCCTGAAGGGACAGGAAAATAATGGAAAACCCTCCAACTCTCAAGTGAGAATTGGGTTACAGTCACTGATCACCGAGGTTCAGAAGCGATCAAATCTGCCACTTGCAGTCAAGTTCAGATGGGGTAGACCACCATGGGACTCAACAGAGGGACCCCGGCAAAAACAGTCCAGTGAATGCCGTTCCTGTCCCTTGGTCCTGGCCTACAAGGAAATGCACCAATTCTAAAGAATCTAGGCTCCAGTTTGGTGATAAACCTGCAAGGGACAGAGCCCCAAAGGCTTCCTCACAAATGGGATTCCCAACGGGAAGGGTCGAAAGACAGTCCTCTTCTGAAGAAGGAGAAGACTCCTGATACTACCCTCCTAGTATCCACTCCCACAGGGGTTCGATCAGGAAAGCAGTTTTAGGTCAGTCCTGTAGCTGCGGTGCACAACCTGTTGTGCTTACTACAAGGGAAACACGCACACATCTATACAGTAAAGGGAAACTGGAACAATAGTGTTTTCCGTTGTAAAAGAACGCTGACTAATATTCATATAGTGGTATTCCATCTTACGGATGGCGGCACACCTATGAACCCATTCGCCATGTTTGCGGATAAAATCCTATAGCACAGCAAGGACAGAGCACCATCTGTTAGAGTCTGTGACTGCGCGCTGCCAAAAAGCAATCACAGAGTGTGTAATGGTGTCTTCTTCGTCAGTGCTCCGTAGCCCTTTATAGTGCAGAACAGACGAGGAGGCTGATACCTTGATGTGATGATGGCAGAACCCTGGCATGGTTGTGTACTGTACTGACAGAGAGAGAATGCTGCCTACCAGCACCCAAGGCGCTTGGCATAGATGACCCCTGCCATACCTGACCACTCATGCTGTGTTCCACTGTCACACTAACTCCCAATGGAGTGAATAGGAACAGTGTGACGATGTCTTGAGTACCACTGGGGCTCCGATTATGGCATGGTGGTGGGTGACGTTCTATGGCCTTGCCTTCCCATGGTATCCCCAGTACTTGATAACGCTCCAAGAGGCTGAACAAAGCCCTTGAAATTGCATTGGGAATGGCTCCCTTATGGAATGGCAGCAGCGAAATCCATGGAGACCGATGGTGCCCATGGTGCTCTGCGGTAGTTTCCTGCAGCATCCGACCGTGTCCACTGGTGCCCACCATGGTGACTGCTCCCTAGGGCCCATAGCGCTGTCGTGCTCACCAACAATGGACCACATGAATGGCACCAAACTATGCTGCACCCAAGGCTTCGATGGTGCTTGACCATCCCCGGCGCCCGCAGTCATCAACAGCCCGGTGGCAACAATACAGATCACACTGCCAAAGGCATCGATGGACCAACAGTACCGAGGATGCTAGGGGGTGCCTGCAGGCAAAGGCTCTGCAGTCCCAACACGGCCCCAATATGTCTCTTCTGTGAACAAAGGAACTGATGACACCCAGTGCCATCGACAGTACCTCTTGGCTCACTTATACTTATATATCGATACTGTGAGCTTGATGGTGTCCCTCACCAGTGGTTATGGCCGATGATAAGCTCGACAGCAACCCTAGAGCTCATTAGCACAGATGGTGCACGAAGCCAGGCAGGGCTTCAGATGTCCCTTGAACCCAGTGGCTTAGGGCCCCCGAGATCATGGCATCCATGGTGCCAGATAGCCATAGGCCAGTGATGAGACAGCACTATGCCCCTTAGTGCCCCATCTGGAAACCGCAAAGGATTCTCAAGGGCACCGGACCACTGCACCTGGATGCCTCGGCACTCCAGGGTTCCTTCAGTAGATGGCGATCTGGTGCTCGATAGCACCAAGTTCATCCAAGACCGAAATCCCCGTCGCCCGAGGGCTTCAGTGGCACTTAAGGGCTCTTAGGATCCCAGGTGATCGATGGCCTCGAGTGCGACCAGGGCATTCAACTGTGTTCCCAGTGCCTCGATGGTGCTCGACATCATCGAGAGCAGCTACGAATGGCATCACTGGCGAACACGCTAGATGGCCTCCAGGGTGGCCCTGCACCTTGATGGCATCAATGGCAGCCATGGCATCAAGACTACGCACCTCGATGGCCTCGAGGGCATCAATGGCATCGAGTGTGGCTCCAATGGTGTCAAGGAGGACCACAGCACTCGATGGTAGTCCCGGTCTCTGACACTAGAGGTCAGTGCCGCTACTCTGTCACATCGGTGCATCAGGACTCTATGGCGCCCACAGATACCTATAGCACAGAACATAAGAAAATGCCATATTGGGTCAGACCAAGGGTCCATCAAGCCCAGCATCCTGTTTCCAACAGTGGCCAATCCAGGCTACAAGTACCTGTTAAATAACCAGACATTAAGTAGATCCTATGCTACTGATGCCAGTAACAGCAGTGGCTATTCTCTAAGACAACTTGATTAATAGCAGTTAATGGACTTCTCCTCCATGAACTTATCCAAACCTTTTTTAAACCCATCTACACTAACTGCACAGAAGGCCCTTACAGCATCAATAACAGTCACGCGCCTCAGTGGTATCGAGGGTGACCCAGCACCTCAACAGCGTCAAAGGTGACCATGGCGCTCAATGGCAGTCCTGGTCCCTGACGCGGTCCTGACATAGACATGTCAGATCATTGGTGCACTAGTCACAGATGTGCACGGGCAACCGATTCTGGACATGGTACCGAAGGTGCAACAGCAAGCTGCTTGCCCAGGCTCCTGCTCACCCTCTCTCACAAGGAGACTCCACTGCCATCACAGGCAAGCAGGAAGGGAGGCTATGTTGTCCACAACTCCTGCCCGTGGAGACTAGTTCTTATGAATGTGGGGATGATGAGCTCTCCCCCCTCATAGGAACGGTATGGTCCTCGATCTCTTCATTATCCAAACCTCCATCTATGCCAATCAATCGGTGAATGAATGGAACTCCTGCCTGGGCAGAATTCAGGCGAGTCCCCAGGCTCAGCAGCCTACATGGATCAGCCACAGACTGCATTCTGTCAGTCCTGCCAGCACCTAACAAAGGTACAAAATAGACAAAGCAAGGAGAAGACAGGTACAAGTAGGTGCAGTATTTATTTGATAAGGGATAATATTAGACTCTGCCAGGCTGCACAGTGACTAAGGCCTGCCATGCGGCTGGCAGACAGTGGAAAGAAGAGGAAAAAAGGAAAAGAAAAAAGAAATTAAAACAATCTTAAGGTAAAGGAAAGAAAAAGATCTGCAGCTCTAGAAAAAAATCAATTTCAAAAACTGCGAGGAGAGAGCAGAGCTGAATGCCATGATACACAAGGCTCCCACGACCATACGGCTCCGTGGAAAAAAAAGAGACTGAGGGACTCTGCCTAGGGGGAAAGGTGATATCTACAGCTGCACATGCTCAGTAGGGCAGGTTTGAAAGCTCTAGAATTCTTTGAGATCAAAGTTCGGTACCGGGCTCCATCTGATGATGTCACCTGTGTGAGAGGACTACCATCCTGCTTCTCCTCGGAGAACTCATCATATCTAAGCTTTGTATAGGCCTCCAGAGGTCTTATAAAGATTTTAAAAAGTACTGGAGTCAAGTATGACCCCTGGGGGACCTCACACTAAAGTTCTTTCAACCCTAACACCCCCTCCCCCCCATTACTTTAACCAAAAATCTGAAAGAAATGAAAAAATTAATTCAATTACCATGCCTTGTTAATCAAAATCTCATGGTTTACAAAACCAAACGTGTTTACATAGCCAATAAAAGCAGGAAAACAGCCTTCACCTGATCTTTACAATGCATCACCTTGTCTGAAACAGAAATCAGCACCTTCTCTGTGCTGTGACACCTCTTAAACCCTGCCTGACACCAGTCCAAACCAATAGCCTCTTCCAAATCGGAGGATTAGCTGCCTGGTTACATCTCTTTCCATGACTTTTGCCAGGAAGAAAATATTTGTCACAGGATGGTGACTAACACACTATATTTGCATCAAGAGATGTTTTTTTTGCAGAAGGTGTGACATAATAGAGTGCTTAAAATGCGCAAGAGCCAAGGTTAACATCGCCTGGAAGAAGTGCTTTAACAAGCTCCAAAGCATCATTAAAACAGTCAAGATTCATTTTTAACTCAGAAAGACTCAGAGGATCAAATTTTTCCAACATCTGCCAAGAAACTACCTGTCAACAATCTTCTCTTCTGAAATAGGGCCTGACCCTTCAGTTCTACCCTCTAAAAACCCAATCTTACACTTATCCTTTCCTCTTCCCCTCATCTAAAGCACCTCAAATCATCAATTTCTCATCCAAAACAACTGTTTATGAGGAGACTGCGGCAATCCAAACAGTTGCAAAAAATATTGCCATCCAATATCTCTGCGATATTCACATAATGCCATACTGGGTCAGACCAAGGGTCCATCAAGCCCAGCATCCTGTCTCCAACAGTGGCCAATTCAGGCCATAAGAACCTGGCAAGTACCCAAAAACTAAGTCTATTCCACACTACTGTTGCTAGTAATAGCAGTGGCTATTTTCTGAGTCAACTTAATTAATAGCAGGTAATGGACTTCTCCTCCAAGAATTTATCCAATCCTTTTTTTAACCCAGCTACACTAACTGCACTAACCACATCCTCTGACAACAAATTCCAGAGTTTAATTGTGCGTTGAGTGAAAAAGAACTTTCTCCGATTAGTTTTAAATGTGCCACATGCTAACTTCATGGAGTACCCCTAGTCTTTCTATTATCCGAAAGAGTAAATTACTGATTCACATTTACCCGTTCTAGACCTCTCATGATTTTAAACACCTCAATCATATCCCCCCTCAGCCGTCTCTTCTCCAAGCTGAACAGCCCTAACCTCTTCAGCCTTTCCTCATAGGGGAGCTGTTCCATCCCCTTTATCATTTTGGTCACCCTTCTCTGTACCTTCTCCATCTCAACTATATCTTTTTTGAGATGCGGCGACCAGAATTGTACACAGAATTCAAGGAGTGGTCTCACCATGGAGCAATATAGAGGCATTATGACATTTTCCGTTTTATTCACCATAGAATTACTCTGCTTACCAAAAAATGAATGTACTGTTTTAAAAAAAATTGAGTACTATAATCAGCCCCCTTAATCTGGTCTACATAAAATTGCTTTTTCACAAAATGTAGCAGAATAGTGACAGTCAGCAGCCTTATGCTAGCTGGCCCTATCCCCAAACTAGTACGTTTGAACTCAATGCCTACCTAACTTGACAACATGCTGTCGTTGCTTATGGAGGGCTGGAGTAAACCTCTAACTTTCCTATGCATGGTTCTAGCCATGAATACATCATTTAAGATTGTGAGATAACAGCTAAATCCCCTATCAATGCCTCCTGTGTACTCAACGGCAGGGGGAAATGTGGAAAAAAGGATTTGCATTCAGACAACAACCAACAAGAACTGAACTACACAGTCTGGCTAAACAAATAAGCATGGGGGGTAGCTTGCTTATTACGCAGTTACTACCCTAAACCAATTAAGCCTGATACATATATGCATATACAGCGTTGCTCTCTGCTTCAACAGCAGGGAGAAATGTGGAAAAGAGGATTTATATTCAGACAACAACCAACAAGGCATTGATCTGATTTTTGCTGGGTTCTACAAGCTCTAATCTTAACTGGCCCAGATTACTGCAACTCTCTCTATCTCGGTCTCCCTACGTCCTTTGCAATTAGTTCAAAACGCTGCAGCTCGTTTACTGACAAATACTAAGCGAAGAGATCAGATCACCCCAATCCCCTAAACTACCTACCTGGAGCCAAAAAGAAAAAAAAACGGACAGCTAGCCACATCCCCATAACAAAACATGAAGAATTACTCCGAGTATGGACAACAGCGAAAAGAAGAGGAATACTGCCCCCTCCCCAGCTTGCCCTCCGAGCTGGATACTCTCCATATGCTTCTTCCACCATGATGCAAAAGTAATCGTTACTGCATTTGTACCTAAAAGCTTGAATGAAAAGTATGTTTTTTATTTATTTTTAATATGGGAGCACAAAAAAATTGTCTTTAAAAAAGATATACTGTATATACATTACATACATACACATACATATATATATAGGATTTTGGGAGGCATGGGTCAGCCTAATACCCTTGGAAGAATTTAAAAAATGTGAAATCAGGGACCTTTGTGAGAGATGCAATCAGTTGAAGAGATTTGATATTTATAAAGATGGTTTCAGACAGCGTGCAGATAAAACTGCATATGCTGTACCCTGATCATCTATCTTCACTGACAAATTACCATGCACTCAAGTTGGCGGAAGAGCACGAGCGTTTGCACACACGACATTGTAGGGATGCCCGAATCCGATCTTGCTTCTCCGCCTACAGCCGGGGGTGGGGGCTCATAATTAGGAAGGCTCGGCATGGAGCAAGCTCCCTGCCAAGGTCTTCAGCCATTAATTATTAACACGGGACTTGGCTTCTCTCTTGCCAGCCTCCCTACGTGAGCAGACTCCGTGCTACCAGCTAAATTAACCGGAGAAATTAAGGATTGAAAAACGTCGGGCACGGTGCTTCCGAAAAGATTGGGTTTTGTTTTTTTTCAAAAAGGGGGAGGACTGATTGCAGCTGGCAGAGAGCTCAGTCTCCTGTAATGGAAACAAGATCACATCCAGCTCTGAAAGAAAAAAAACCAAAACGTATGCTCACAGCATCAGTCTAGAGGCTGCTACCCGGGACTTCATTTCTGGAGGAACGGCGTTCTGGCACCTGTTTCCTGGGACCCGATGAGGCAGAGTAGAGCCGCTGGTATAAATGAGCTGAGCCAGGGGTGGCGTGGATGATTGTAAAACACAATTAGTTGGGTGGGTGAGCAGACTAGATAGGCCGAGCGATCTTTCTGCCGTCATGTTTTTCCTGTTTCTAAAAAGAGAAAACTTGACGGGAGAGCATCCTTTCACCTCTACTGCCACAACAGGCAACTTTAAATGGAAAATATTTGTGATTTTCATCCAACTAGCTGAAACAGAGTGACGACCAGGATATTAACTAACCTTACATGGGGTGTTTTCTTCCAGAAAATTCCAAATTAAGGAAGCTACTGACAGCCACGATTTATTTTATTCATTCATTTCTTTGCTAGAATTGAGATTTTGATTCATCTACTTTCAAAGGCATGGCATTATGACTTCTGACTGCATGGAATATTTTGCCTTTCAAAAATTAAAATACAAATTGTACCCCGGCTGGTATTACCGCTGTTTTTAATAGGGTGCTCTACTCAAAGTATCTTAGAAAATCAAGAGATACACAGATTTAAATGGGACATAGATAAATGAATTAAAAAAAAAATAGACCAAGACTAAATCAAGCGGGGGGTGGGGGGGGGGGACTGCTTGCCAAGGAAGGGAATGGAGGACTGGGAAGAGAAAGGAGGGAAAACACACAAGCAACAGATGATGGAAAATGCCTGCTGCAGGGCTCAGAAAAAGGCGCCCGACAAAGTATCTCGACACACAAGCCTACCCAGAAGACGGCGATGCCTGGGGAGGGCAGCCTGGAACGCGGGTCCTACCGCTTCTTGTCCCAGCGAAGAGGCAGAGCAGCAGGGGCCTCTGCTCCAGCCCCCCTCATCCACTCAGCCTGGAGCCGAGGACAGCCACTCTTGCTCCCTCGCCGGGAATAGGAGGGGGAAGGGGGTGGTACGGGAGCAGGCACGGACGCAGAAAGGGACTGGAGCTTAAGAGCGAGCGTGCCTCTCATCCAGGCTTCAGCCTCGGCCTGGAGGATCAGCGCCCCACACTCACAAGTTTCAAACGTCGTGTCTGTTACCCGGGCCGTCGTTACTGCTGGGACCCAATCAGGCAGAGGAGGGCCTGCTGTATAAACCGGCTCTAGCTGCGCGCAGAAAGGGGAGCAGAGCAAAGCAAAAAAGTGTCTGAGCTGCTTACTCTGAGCTGAGAGCGGTCACACGGGCCTTGGTTTCCTGTGGAGTTTCGTGGCAGAGCTGAGGCAGGCCACGGGGGGAGGACAGCAAAGAGACACGGGGCAAATGCCTGTCCACCCCACCGCCTCTTCTGGGACTGGGTGTGCTCGCATCCATGTATGTGAGTGTGTGCTTAGCCTGCCCTCGCTCCACTCCATAGCTCCTTCTCCTTTTCAGTCTACAAACTGAGCCCCGGTGATAACATAAAACGTCCAAAAGCAGAAGGGAATACGATGAGCAAGAGGAGACCTGACACTGGAAGGCACATACAACGGGCACAATAGCCCCAAGAGCGCAAAGGAAGTTCAGGACAGCATCTGGCCAGAGACTGTCCCTTCGGTTGCAGTCTAACGGCTGCTCCCAGTAGCAGCGCAATACTCAGAAAAGGCTTGCATCCCTTCCGGATACAAAGAAAGGTTGCTGGGCTATTTTTATTTATTTATTCATTCTTATTTCTTTTCCACCATTACAACGGTAGCTCAAGGCGAAGTACAATAACTGAAAATTAACAGAAAAGATTTAAAAAAAAAAAAAAAAAATCAATAATAAAAATAAAATTGCAAGTAACAAGTATAATTAAATTATAGAACAACTGACAGTTCCTGTGGCTTGATGAAGTTAAGGACAAATAAAAACAGCACAGTGCTTGCCACGTCTTATGGAAGGATGCAGCGGCAGTGGAGAGATGGAAAGTCGAGGGGGGAGGCGGAGACTGCACTGACCCCTCCCACGATAAGGATATCACGTCCAAGACTCTGCCATTTAAGGTTGTACGTTTAAACGGATACAAAAGCAACCGCGCAGACACCCAGGAGCCAACAAAAGAGGATTCAAAACCACAGCCCCATGCACTTTCCAAAGATGCATAGCCAGCAGGGATGCTAGCTAAAATGCCAAAATTTATATGCTCATTCATTCCTCTTTACCTCACAAAAATCACTCTCTCTCACAGTTCACTTCCTTCCCCTTGACTGTTCATGTTAGTATGGCTGGATATAGATCATGTGTTACTGATACTTATCTTATGTGCCTGCATTAGTGTAGGCCAAATTTTAACCTCGAATTAGGAGACACCGACTGAATACCAAGGGGCACATTTACTAAACCGCCTTAATGTATTAGCATGTGTTAAAAAGCAAAGCATGAGCAGAGCATAGGAAAATTGGTTCTTACCTGTTAATTTTCGTTCCTGTAGTACCACGGATCAGTCCAGACAGTGGGTTGAGCCTCCTTTCCAGCAGGTGGAGACAGACTAAAACTTGAAGGATGCCCTATAATCAGGACAGAGCCTATCCTCTAACTCTTCAGTATAACGTATGTCAAAGCAGAAAACAACAAACCCAAGAATAGGATCAAGCAAGTAACCATAAAGCTCAAAGGAGCAACTATAGAATAATGTAGAAACATGGTATAACTATACGCTCTTGCATAAA
Organism: Rhinatrema bivittatum; assembly: GCF_901001135.1. Lineage (NCBI taxonomy): Eukaryota > Metazoa > Chordata > Amphibia > Gymnophiona > Rhinatrematidae > Rhinatrema > Rhinatrema bivittatum. The sequence continues at coordinate 39,713,730 of NC_042615.1, forward strand.
CTTGGTATAAAAAACGACCAAGGCTTCCGGTGTAATTGCTCAGTAATCTTGCACAAAGTGAAATATGAAAATCTGCAAACCTGCAAGAAAACAAGCTTCGAGAGGACAGAAGACAGACAGGGAAGGGCGTCTGGACTGATCTGTGGTACTACAGGAACGAAAATTAACAGGTAAGAACTAATTTTCCTTTCCTGTACATACCCGGATCAGTCCAGACAGTGGGATGTACCAAAGCTTCCCTAAACTGGGTGGGACTGAGACAGTCACGCTCGAAGCACTTGCCGCCCAAAGGAACCGAAAACCGGAGCGTGCACATCCAGACGGTAGTGCCGAGCAAAAGTGTGCAGAGACGTCCAAGTGGCGGCCCTGCAAATCTCCTGAGGGGAGACAGATTGACTCTCTGCCCATGAAGTAGCCTGAGAACGCAGAGAATGGGCCTTCAAACCCTCAGGAAGCGGACGACCTTGACAAAGATATGCTGAGGAAATGGCTTCTTTCAACCACCGTGCGATCGTGGTCTTAGATGCCTGTTTACCCCGGTTGGGACCACTCCAAAGGATGAAGAGATGGTCCAATACGCGGAAGTCATTAGTGACCTGGAGTTAGCGAAGCAAGACTCGTTTGACATTTAGCCGACGAAGGTCGCCACCAGCCGTACCTGCAATCTCCTCCGGAGAGAACGCAGGTAGTTCTACCGAATGGTTGACATGAAAGGCGGAGACAACCTTAGGCAAGAAGGAAGGAACCGTCCTGAGAGAGACCCCGGAATCATAAAAACGCAAGAAGGGCTCGCGACAGGACAGCGTCTGGAGCTCGGAGATCCGGCGAGCAGAGGAGATAGAGACCAGAAAGACAGTTTTGAGTGTTAGATCCTTGAGCGTAGTGTGGCGAAGAGGCTCAAAGGGAGCTGTACAGAGAGCACGAAGGACTAGGTTGAGACTCCACGATGGACACGTGGCACGAGAGGGGGGACGAAGGTGCCTAAAACCCCTCAGGAAACGAATCACGTCTGGGTGAGCAGCTAAGGAATGACCGTCCACCCGACCCAGGAGAGAGCCGAGCGCAGAGACTTGAACGCGTAGAGAACTGAAGGAGAGGCCCTTAGGGAGACCCTTCTGGAGAAAAGAAAGGACCAGAGGAATCGAGGCGGAGTGTGCCGGAACACTAGACTCCGCACACACGCGGACTCAAAAGCTTTCCAGATGCGCACATAGGCCAGAGAAGTCGACTGCTTCCGGGCTCGCAGCAGGGTGGCGATGACCTCCTCCTTATAACCCTTGCGCCTCAGGCGACACCATTCAAAAGCCAGGCCGCTAGACAGAAGCGATCGGCCTGGTCGAAAAATATAGACCGAGGCGCAGGGGCCCGTCCACCGCTAGATTGATGAGATCCGCGAACCACGGTCTTCGCGGCCACTCGGGAGCGACGAGAATCACCGGTCCTCGGTGGAGCTCGATTCTCCTGAGAACTTTCCCCACCAGTGGCCACGGGGGAAACACGTACAGAAGGACGTCCACTGGCCAAGGTAGAGCCAGAGCATCCACGCTCTCTGCGCCGTGCTCCCTCCAGCGGCTGAAGAACCGATTGGCCTTGGCATTGCGCAGAGTCGCCATGAGGTCGAGGTGAGGAGGACCCCACATGTCCACTATCAGAGCCATGGCCGCGTCTGAGAGCTCCCAATCTCCCGGATCGAGCGACTGCCGGCTGAGGAAGTCGGCTTGAACATTTTCCTTGCCTGCAATGTGAGAGGCCGCAAGGCACTGCAAGTGACGCTCCGCCCAAGAGAGGAGACTGCTGGCTTCTAAGGCTACCAGGGGACTGCGAGTGCCTCCTTGGCGATTCTTGTAGGCCACTGTGGTGGAGTTGTCGGACAGGACTCTTACCGCCTTGCCGCGGATCAGGGGAAGGAACTCCTGAAGAGCCAGGCGGACCACCAAGGTTTCCAGTCGATTGATGTGCCAGCGCGACTGAGTCTGCGACCATGTTCCCTGGGTGGATTGAGAAAGGCAGACCGCACCCCAGTCCAACAGGCTGGCGTCCGTGGTCAATTTTGTCCACTGTGGAGCTTGAAGAGGCATCCCTTGCAGAAGATTCGTCAGCAGTAGAATCCAAGAACGGAAGGACTACGTGAAACTGCTCCGACACTGGCTGCCAACGGGATAGCAAAGCTCTCTGCAACGGACGCATATGAGCAAAAGCCCAGGGGACAAGTTCGATGGTGGAAGCCATGGATCCCAGGACTTGAAGATAATCCCAGGCTGTCGGGGAGGGTAGCGCAATCAGATTCCGGACCTGATCGATCAGCTTGAGGGCGCGCGCCCGTGGTAAGAAAACCTTGCCTACTCGGGTGTCGAAGTGGGCTCCCAGGAATTCCAACTCCTGAGAGGGCTGAAGCTTGCTCTTGGAAAAGTTCACTATCCACCCGAGGGAGGCAAGGAGCTCCAAAACGCGATACACCGCCCGTTGGCAAGAGGTCTCCGACTTGGCCCTGATGAGCCAATCGTCCAGATAGGGGTGGATGAGAATCCCCTCCCGGCGCAGAGCCGCCGTTACCACTACCATGACCTTCGTGAAGCTGCAAGGAGCGGTCGCAAGGCCGAAGGGGAGAGCTCGAAACTGGAAGTCCTGGTTGAGGATGTGGAATCGGAGATATTTCTGGTAGTCGCGGTGGATGGGAATATGGAAGTACGCTTCTGCAAGATCGAGAGAAGGAAGGAACTCTCTGGGGTGGACCGCCGCAATGACCGCATGCAGGGTTTCCATGCGGAAGTGGGGGATCTTGAGGGCCCAATTGACCCTCTTGAAGTCCAGGATGGGGCAGAAGGACCCGTCCTTTTTGGGCACGGTGAAGTAAATAGAATACTGGCCGGCGCCAATCTCCCTTTCCAGAACCGGGACCACCGCCCCCAGATCCAGAAGTTTGGAGAGAGTCTAGACCACTGCGTCCCTCTTGGCCCATCCGCAAGGCGAGAAAAGAAAGAGATCCGGCAGTTCCCTGACGAGCTCGAAAGCGTACCCGTCTTTGATAATGTCGAGGACCCACTGATCCGATGTGATCTTGACCCATTCCTCGAAGAACAGGGAGAGGCGTCCGCCGAGGTAAGGAACCGAGGAATGGGTCAGCTGAACTTCATTGTGTGGCAGGTTTAGTGGTGGCACGCACGGGCTGGCCCTCACGAAAGGGCCGCTTGCCATGAAAGGACTGCGACCAAGACTGAGCACGAGAAGAACCCCTCGCGGAACCGCCCCGCCCCCGAGAAGCGAAGTGACGCTGGCCCCTGAAGCGAGAGCGGGAGGGCGCGAAGGACCGGGAAGAGTTAGGGCGGTCCTCTGGAAGCTTATGGACCTTGTTGTCAGCCAAGGAGTCCATAAGCTTCTCGAGATCCTCTCCAAAGAGCATCTTACCTTTGAAGGGCAGTGTGCCCAGCCGAGTCTTCGACGACTGATCAGCCGACCAATGGCGTAGCCAAAGGATCCTCCGGGCAGCCACTGCTGAAACCGAAGGCGATCTTCGCCTGCACACGGACCAGATCGTAGAGGGCGTCCGATACGTAGGCGGTTACAGCCTCCAGATGTTCGGCTTGCTCTGCCTCTGCTGGCGGAAGATCCCGGGTGCAGAGTAACTGTTGAACCCACTGAAGGCCTGCCCACATCATGAGGCTGCTTACAGCAAGACGCCCGGACCCCGAGGGCCAAAACGTCGAAGATGCGCTTCAAGTGAGCCTCTAACTTACGATCCTGTGGATCCTTCAGAGCCGTGGAACCTTCCACCGGAATCGTGGTGTGTTTGGCCACCGCAGAGACATAAGAATCCACCGAGGGATATCACAGCAGCTCCAAACCTTCCTCCGGGAGGGGATAGAGCTTATCCATCGCATGCCCCACCCAGAGCGCACCCTCGGGGGCCTCCCATTCCCGCAGGATAAGGAGCTTGAGCATGGGGTGGAAGGGAAAGGCCGAGGCCGGAGCCCCCCCAGGACCGGGTTCATATCCTTAGGGAGTGAGGCCATGAGATTACCCACGGAAGGACTTTCCAAACCCAGCTCCTGCAGAACAAAGGGAAGGAGGGGCTCCAATTCCTCCTTACGAAATAGACGAAGGGCTCTGGGGTCATCCCCCTCTGGGGGGGGGACATCTGGGGGGGGGACATCCGCCGAATCCGGGGAAGCGGCAGGGTCCGAGGACCCGGGAGACACTGGGGGGAGGAAGGGGGGGGCACCCCTGGGACCACCCGCACCCGAACTGGCCCCTGGGGCTCTGCAGCTGGTCCAGCGGTCAACAGCGCTGAGCGAGGGATTTTTGGCGGGAGGGGGGGGGGGGGGGGAAGGGGGGGGGCTTTCGTCCTGCTCATGCAAGCTAGCTAAATAAGATTTGTACATGAGGAGGATGAAATCCGCTGAAAAAGGGACCCTGGATTTGCCGGGGGGGGAGGGGGGGCAAGGAGGGGTCAGGACCCCCCTCCTGGGGACCCGCGGGGGCCAAATCGGGGGTTAAATCAAAAAAATCTGGCCCCCCAGCCCCAGGGAGCACTGAAATCGGCCCCGATGAAAAATCCAATATGGCCGCCGTTCCTGGGTTCTGCCGACCCGGGAAAGGCCAAGCCATGCCGGGAGAAGTGGAGCCCCGGGCTAAATTTGCTTACCCTGCTGAGGAGGGACCTTCCCCACCCGGCAGGCAAGCAGTGCAGAGACCCTGCCGCGAAAAACGCGAAGAGGGCAGCCCACAAGAAAGGCAGGCTGCCTGCCAGGACATAGCCGAGCCGCGGCTGAAGAAAAAAAAGCAGAAAAAAAGGTTTGATTGACAGCCTGCACAGCAGGAGAGAGCAGGAGAGAAACCTGCTGCCTCCTGCTTGTCTGGCTGCCGGTTCAAATCCTGCTCTGACCAGAAAAAAGAAAAAATGCTGGTCAACTGCTGCAAATAAGTTAGAGGTAGGTGAGTACCTGCAACTTATTTCAAGTTTAAAACTTTTTTTTTTTTTTACTGAGCGCAGCAGCGGGTTCAAAACCCTCTCGGCAGCCAGAGGGGGAACGAGGCCCAGAGAGCGTTGGTCCCCACACCTGGAAGCGTCCACGACTCCTGCTATGCAGGGAATCCCCTCCTGCAAAAGGGGCAAAGCCCCCCTGAGCCGGGCAAGAGCTGGGAGACGGAACCGTCTCCCACACAGAAAAAGGAAAAATCACTAAAAAAAAGGCAAACTTCCCTTTCTCTGTTTTGTTTTTTTTTTAACAAGCGAGAACCAAAAGAAATACTTGCTTGAGCCTAGCAAAAGAGAGAAGAAGAGGCTGACTAGCCTACAGCAGAGAACCAAAGGGGAGATGCTGCACCTGCTGGAGACAGACGAATACTGGAGGGTTAGAGGATAGGCTCTGTCCTGATATAGGGCATCCTGCAAGTTTCAGTCTGTCTCCACCTGCTGGAAAGGAGGCTCAACCCACTGTCTGGACTGATCCGGGTACGTACAGGAATCAATGGCATCAGCAGGCTAACCCGATCCACCGATTCCCCCACCTCGAACCCCCAAGTTGAGAAAGGATCCGCTGTGGCCTGAGCCCAAGCCATGAGACCCAGCCCTCCTCATACCCCCTGCATGATAAAGGATGCTCTGGCACCTCCCCTCCCCATTTCTGCCGATGAGGAAATCGTCTTTGAGGCAGACGTGATCCCCACTCACCTCAGGGCAGGGAGGGGGGCAATGGAGTAGGCCATCAGGGCTCAGAGCTCCAGTCAAACTTTGGGGGTGGTTGTTCTGCAGATGGCCCTTTACTCACCGAGGTGGGGGGGAGCGGACGGGATTTGCTGTGGCCAGTAACGCAGCTGTATTAACGGAAGCGGGACTGCATTACTCTGACTGCGGACAAACCGTTTTAATACATCATTCACTAAAACTTCGGGCCATTTAGTAAATACCATGCTGAATGCCCTGCACTAATGCGCATTTTTAACGCACTTTAGTAAGTAAGCCCCTGTGCGTGGTTTGGCCTTTTTCACTAATCAGTCTCTCTGTCTCTCTCTCTCTCTCTCAATAGGAACCAGTAATGCAGCCTTACACAAGGCTTCAATCAAGTCCAGTATTTCCAACTCTCTCTCTCTCTTACTCACTTTTTCTCACTCTCCCTCCCTTATCCCCCGTGCTCCCCCCCCCCCGCCTCCTTTTTCCACCCTTTGCCTCTGCTGTGGCACCAGAGGATCCAGTTAGGAAAAGTCTTTTCTAAACTCAACAGGCTCACGCTGTAACAACTCAATGCAGCCCACCAGGTTGCACGCGTTTGTTCTGCTATAATACGTGGTAAACACTGCAGCTTTGGTCATTACCCTTCATTTCCATGCCATTCATGAACGTGCGGCAGCGGGGGGAATCTTGCCACAGGCCACCACCTGAGCTTTTATCGAGATTTCTGAGCCGCGGTGAAGGCTTACAACACAGGGAGGTATGGTTAGTTATTCGTTTGCCTCGTCATAGGTAGCTCAAGACAAGTCAATTCAGGTACAGTAGGTGGTTCCCTGCCTCAGAGGGCTTACATTCTAATTTCCATCCTGAGGCCATGAAGGGCAAAGTGACCTGCCCAAGGTCACAAGGTGCGTCAGGAGGATCTGAACCCCGGCTTTACTGGTTCTCGGCCTGCTGCTTGAGTCACCGGTGCTGCTCCCTCTGGTCCATGTGCAGTAAGGACTACCTCACTTTACTACATTGAGCCCATAATGAAGTGGCTTGAGTGTATCTGCCAAAAAAAACCCCCAAACAAACAAAAAAACAGCGTTCCATGAAAAATAAAACGCTAGCTTAGGTAGCTGGACAATGTCACAGCCACTAAGCCTTAACTATTTATGGCCATTAGCTGCTAGCAAAGTTATAATCATAGGTCCACAGCCTATGAAATTATTTTCTCCTGTATCACTGTTCTATTTCATTTTTTCAAATGCAATTAAAACAAACATTCACAGACGACTTCAGGGTTTTTCATGTTTGAAGTCGTCTGTGAATGGGAAGCAATATTTGTTTCACTTGCATTTGAAAAATGAAATAGGAGAACAGTGATACATGAGAAAATAATTTCATAGACTGTGGACCCAAGATTACAACTTTGCTAGCAGATAATAATGGCCATAAGTAGTTAAGCTTTAGTGGCTGTGACATTGTCCAGCCCTAAGCTAGCGTTTTAAGATGGTCCTTTCATACATCAAATGTGCTGCATATGACAAAAATACATTTATTTTTTCATGGAATGCTGTTTATTGACTTGAGTCTTGCATTCTATTAAGTTTGGCTTTCGTTATTATCTGTGACATTCTCAGAATATCTCCAGAATGCAGATGAATATCCTGTTTGCGGTTGTTTTGATTTTTTTTTTTTTCAAAAATATTCACCATACCATGTACTCTGATATTCTACCATCACAGGCCAAAAAAATAATTTCACAAACAATATACCCGTATTCACATCTTAAATATATTACATATTTTATTCCATATATTTATTAAAAAACATACATAAAATACACCCTATGTTTGCATACACTCACTCATTCATTCATCTAAACATCATGTTATATACAGTCTTTTAAAAATTAACATCAAACACATAAATGTTACACAAATGTTGCAATAAACCCTAATTACAATGTAAACATATCCCTTTAATTTAGTTACAATGTAAACATATTACTTCAAAGAATTTCTTATTTTATTCCCTATATCCTCAATTCAATTATTGTCCCCTAAACACATCATTACCAATATTCTTTGTTATATTATAAAGAACCTTTTCAATGCCTGTCCCTTCTTAGTCTTAATTCAGCTTTATGTGTTTGATGTTAATTTTTAAAAGATTGTGTATAACATGATGTTTAGTTGAATGAATGAATGAATGAATGAATGAATGAGTGAGTGTATGCAAACATAGGGTGTATTTTATGTATGTTTTTTAATAAATATATGGAATAAAATATGTAATATATTTAAGATGTGAATACGGGTATATTGTTTGTGAATCTATCATATAGAAAACCTGTATTGAACCCAGTGCAGGGAAATATACTTTTTGACAAAAAAATAATTTGACTGAACTGACCCCAGAAAAATTAAAGGAATTTTCATAGTGAAGGTTACAGGTGGGATTTTACCCTAGGCTTCTCTAACCACTGCGACTGCCTTTTTGGATTATTACATAGGTAAATACGTCCCACCTCTACTGCAGGTTGACGTGTCATTAAGGAAAACATGTCTCTGTGATCCTAAAAGGAAAGAGATTGCAAGCATATAAATTCATTTATTTGCACCAGTGAACCCAGGAATGCATCTTTCAGCTCTCTTATTTCAGCTGTGCTGTAATACGGCTTCCTGGACTTCACCTGTTACTTGGTCAATTTCAGGTATTAGGGTACCAAAGCGTGACACACATTTCTTTTTGGCCAGCTCGATGCATTTTCTTGCTACTGTTCATGTGATCTAGTTAACTCTGAACTTTTTTTCTTGTATTGATCAAGAAAGAGATAAATTGCCTGAAAATCAGAAAGAATGTAAAGTCCTTAGGTATGAAATCAAATTTTCATTTTGGGAAAAATGCTTCTAATTTTAGTCATGTTTGCATTAAAAGAAACAGTGATTGCATTACTCTGTGTCCAGTGATAAATTACGGCTGAAGAACAGCATTATCACTGTGTCCAGTGATAAATTACGGCTGAAGCACAAAATTCAAGAATTGCCCAGAGATATTCCAGCAATATTGAATGTTAAATAACCCTTCTAGTTGGAACATGGAGATTTATGCTACAGAGCTAAGGAGAAGGTTTGTCTTTCTGCAGCAGACACAACACTTATTTCTATAGCGCTACTGTATAAGAACATAAGAAATTGCCATGCTGGGTCAGACCAAGGGTCCATCAAGCCCAGCATCCTGTTTCCAACAGAGGCCAAACCAGGCCACAAGAACCTGGCAATTACCCAAACACCAAGAAGATCCCATGCTACTGATGCAATTAATAGCAGTGGCTATTCCCTAAGTAAAATTGATTAATAGCCATTAATGGACTTCTCCTCCAAGAACTTATCCAAACCTTTTTTGAACCCAGCTACACTAACTGCACTAACCACATCCTCTGGCAACAAATTCCAGAGCTTTATTGTGCGTTGAATGAAAACGAATTTTCTCTGATTAGTCTTAAATGTGTAACTTGCTAACTTCATGGAATGCCCCCTTAGTCCTTCTATTATTCGAAAGTGTAATTAACCGATTCACATCTACTCGTTCAAGACCTCTCATGATCTTAAAGACCTCTATCATATCCCCCCTCAGCCGTCTCTTTTCCAAGCTGAACAGCTCTAACCTCTTCAGCCGTTCCTCATAGGGGAGCTGTTCCATCCCCTTTATCATTTTGGTTGCCCTTCTCTGTACCTTCTCCATTGCAACCATATCTTTTTTGAGATGCGGTGACCAGAATTGTACATAGTATTCAAAGTGCAGTCTCACCATGGAGCGATACAGAGGCATTATGACATTTTCTGTTTTATTCACCATTCCCTTCCTAATAATTCCTAACATTCTGTTTGCTTTTTTGACTGCCGCAGCACACTGAGCCGACGATTTCAATGTATTATCCACTATGACACCTAGATCTCTTTCTTGGGTGGTAGCTCCTAATATAGAACCTAACATTGTGTAACTACAGCAAGGGTTATTTTCCCTATATGCATCGCCTTGCACTTGTCCACATTAAATTTCATCTGCCATTTGGATGCCCAATCTTCCAGTCTTGCAAGGTTCTCCTGTAATGTATCACAATCTGCTTGTGCTACATTACAGGAGGACCTTGCAAGACTGGAAGATTGCAGCATTACAAAAAGTCCAGGAGTATAGAAACGAGAAAAGATCTAGAAAAGCTTGAAAAGTGGTCAAAAAATATGGCAAACGAGGTTCAGCACAAGGGCTGAAACACAAGCAGTACATGATGGGGCGAGAGGTATCGGGGATAATCAGATGAATGATCGGGGTAAGGTCACATCTGATGACCTCAAAGTTGCAAACCACATGGACAAGGAAGTGGAATGCTAGATGAATCGGAGGATCATGTGCCCTTTAGGAGAACTCAGACAAACTGGCTTTTTTTAAAAAATGGAAATCAGTTTGCTAACACTTCTTAAGCAATCTTTATAGATTGGAAGGCGGTAAGGATAGCTGTTAAACATTGTATCACCAAAGATATTGCCATGGTTACTACTTCTGCTGTCCAGGTCGATGTCCTCATCCACAGGGAGGAATCATAGAAACATAGAAATGATGGCAGAAGAAGACCATATGGCCCATCCAGTCTGCCCAGCAAGCTATCACACTTATCTGCTTGCTTGCTTACTTGTTGCTTGTAAGTATGAAGAGTCTTATCTTATTCTTTCAGACTACAATATGTATTTATAAATCTATGAGGTGTGCAGTCTAGTGTAGCACTGTTTGCAGAATGTTTTTGCTTAGGATATAAAAGTAAACCAAAGAAACTAGAAATAGTTATCATAAAGATCTAATATGATGCTACCAATCAAGCTCCGCCATGAATGTATTTAATTTCTTCTATCTGCAAATGACTAAATTTGACTTAAATCAATAGTTGTCCCTCCCCTTCCTGATACAAAGCAGTACTTTCTCCAACTGATGACTAGTAATTTATCCTAATCTATATTCTTAATTCTGTATACCTACAATTACTGTTTTTTTAAACTGTTACATGTAAAGCCTGTTGCTAATTTATTGTTTCACTGTAAACCGAGGTGATGTATGTCTATACGTACCGTGGTATAAAAGAATCTATAAATAAATAAATAAATAAATAATAGACCTATGTCTATTAATTTTGGTCAGTGTTAATTCTGTTCTTTGTTTAAGGTTACTAATATATACTTTTATATACAATTATAATCCCAAATCCTCATTTAATTTATGAAATGTGTTATTTTTATCTGTCTGGTGTATGTTCTATAAAGAATCCTGTAGACTTAGCTATTAAAGATCAGACCAGTTAAAACTAATTACCTGAAGGATTTACTATATTACTAATTGAGCTCCCCTTGAACTTAAGTGTTCTTTTCTCACTAATGACTAAAACTTATCTAAATTACTTCCTTATGTTTCTCTACCAACCAGTGTCAAATTATTCTGGGTAATCAGGCCCATGAATCAGTAGGTTGGACTACATACTTAGAATGGAAGGTAGGGGTGGGTAGGAAGGAAAGAGGGAACTTTCACAAGATACACACAAACCTACCCTAAACAAACAAGATTTAAAAAATACAATCGGCTCCTACAAGAAAACCAGAATTTACTTTCAAAATTACCAGCAAGCCACCAAGCAGTCTACCCTCTAGTCTAACTGAACTCCTCTCAAAAAGAAGCCCCTTAGTATAGACAAAAACTTCTCACACCTCACAGTGTAACTCTTGAACTCACTAGTTTAGCCACCTCTAGAAGAGAGGGACAAAAGCACAAACACTCCAAAAATAAACACAAAAACTTATGCTAAAAACAGAAAACAAAAAAATGGCAAATTCACTTCCCAAACAGTTAGGTGGCAGGTTGCAAAATTATCAGAAAAAATTAAAAATACTAGGATTCACTTTCAAAACCCATAGAATACAGTAGGCCCTTAACACTCTCTCTCAACAATAAATAATCAGTTTCATCAGGAAGGCCACAGGCAACAGATTCTATAACAAAGGGCCAGCAACTGAGAAAGCTCTTGGGCGAGTTTCCAGGGCCTTCCAGGAGGAGTGCAGTGGATGGCTAATCACAAACTGGGAGCCTTTCTCTGGACTGCTTCTCCTCACAGGTACAGCCTCGAGAACTGGACACAATATTCTAGGTGAGGTCTCACCGATAACCTGTACAGAGGCAATAATCACTTCCTTTAACTGCAGATGAAAGCACTAGAGGCCAGATCTAATTAAGCTGGAAGTCCAAAGGAGCATGAGAGAACTCAGGATGGTAGCACTTTATTTTTTAATCATCTTGCAACCTGACAGTCTTAATTTTGAATTAATTTTTACTACTGAATTTTGCTTTTATCTTTTATTGTAGTCACCTTGATTGACTATTAAAGAAAGGTGATTACAGTACTCTTTTTACACAGAGCAGGTTTAATAGGCAAGAAATTGTTGCTACTGCATTGGCTGACAGAGAATCTGCCTATGGTGGATGCTTGGTTCACTAGAATGATATGGTTGTGTAGCCTTGAATATGCTATAGCTAGCAATACCTCATTTAAGAAACTTCGCACGATTCAACAAATTTGGGAAGCCTTTTTCGTTTATTTGAAGCCCACCACTGGGGCATGCCCTACTGTTCAATAGTAGGTTATGAACCTGGCAATGTCGCACTATCTACCCTTTTCATTTGTTGTGGATACTGTCCTAGCCCGCCACCATATTGGCCTGGTGTTCTAGATGGCCTTTCGGGGAGTTGCCTTTATTTGTACATGTACTCTTCTCTTATTTTATATATGGTCCCGTATGCTCTGACATAGAATATGAATGTACACTACGATGGGCCTGCTCAAGTGTATGGCGGTCCCTACCTCGGTAGCGGGGGGTGGTTTGGGAGGGGGGGGAAGGGGGGGATGGGGGGGGGATAGGAGGGGGGTAATAACACCAAGACGGCATGACCTACTCATCTTATCCACATGTCTTGGATCGTTTGCTGAATGGATAATGCCCATCCCTGCGTGGATTCACACTTTTATTAAACCGGTATACGTTCCGGTATTAAGTTCATAGTTATGCTATGCTGCCTGATGGTCAATGCATTTTCAGACTGATACTTATAGAATTCAGGTTACCTACTCTTGGTTTATTTAATTGATTATTCCGTTACTTGTTAATCATATACATGTACATGCAATTGTTGGTGTTTTCAATTCAATAAAAAGATTTTGCAAAAAAAAAAAAAAAGAAAGGTGATTAATCAAATCATGATACGGCGGTTACTACCCCAAACCAAATTAGCCTGATACTTCACTTTCAATGATATCCAGCATAGTTCTCTGCTTCAACGGCAGGGGGAATGATGAAAGGATGATTTATATTCGGACAACAACCAACAAGGACTGAGTTGCACAGGCTGGATAAACATGCGTGGGAGTAGCTTGCTATGATGGCAGTTACTACCCCTAACCAATTAGCTAGATACTTCACTTAGATGCAGCTTCAGCACTGATACTTCACTTAAATGCAGCTCCAACACTGCTAACTACATCGAAGGCAGGGGTGGAAGGGAAATAGATCGATGGCGGGGGTGGAAGGGATGGCGGGGTGGAAGGGAAATAGAACAAAAAGTCACTTACAAGGGACAAGAGTAACAGATAAGTATGAGAAAAATAAGTGTGAAAGCTTGCTGGGCAGACTGGATGGACCGTTTGGTCTTCTTCTGCCGTCATTTCTATGTTAAATCAAATAAACTAAATAAATTAAGATCAAGATAAACTTTCTAGCACATACAGTTACATTTCAATTTAGTGTAGAATTTTGTTTGGATTTTTAATCGATTGCGATTAAAATACAAAAGTAATGAAGTTGAATTGCTGCTTTAAGAAGAAGGAGGAAATATCCGTTATTGTGGCCTTCAGACAGACCTCTCATGTTTGGCTACTGAGAAAACCTCAGTCTGTTTACCCAGGCTGAGTTTCTACAGTCTCTTTCGAGATTTCAGTTCCCTGAACTTGACTCTTTGTACTGTTGCTTCTATGCTGAATCTGCAGGTGAAAAATGCTTCATACTAATAATTGGGCAGTCTGGACCCACGTGGTTTCATTCCACCCCTGCCCATCTAGGCCGGACACCCCGCTGTTACCGCTTCCCATGCCGGCGGGGCTGTCCTCCGGGGTCGGCGGGGTTCTGCTTCTGTCCCCGTTGTTCCCGTGGCGCCGGCGGCGCAACTTCCTCCTGCACGGCCCCGACGTTCCCCGAGGACTTCCGTGCTCAGGACCGCCGCCGCGGGCAAATCTCGCGCTAAAGCGCGCCGTGGACACGCCCCCTGACGTCAGACGCCGACCAGCCGCGGTTTGCGCGGGAAAGGATTGACATTTAAACGGAGCTTCCTGCTGAGCTCCTCGCTTCGGCCACAGTGCGCTTGGTGAGTGTTTTGTTTGCTTCCCTGCCTGTCGCTCAGCTCTAGACCCGGACTGAACTTTGATTATTCTGCCTGCTGCCTGCCCAGACCTCGGCCTGCCTCTCTGGATTTCTGTTTGCTGCCTGCTTGAACCCGGACTGACCCAGTGGATTATTTCTGTTTGCTGCCTGCCTTGACCCGGACCACGGCATTGGATTCTTTTGCCGCCGGTCCCGACCTGGACTGTCATTTGGATTCTACTGATCACTGTCTCAGGGGTGTCTCTTCTACATCCAGGAGAGGAGGACTTTCCGTTCCGGTGCTTCCCAGACTCAAGGTAAGCGGTGTCGACCCAGGTTCCACTTAACGAACGTTACAGTTGGCCGAAGCCATGGAACCAGTCGACTTGGCCGCACTCCAGGCAATTCCCGGGATGGCCAATCGAATTCAACAGCAGCAAGGGGTTCTGGACCAAGTCACAGGGGTCTTGGATCGTTTGGTTGCCCGAATGGATGCGTTAGCCCATACCCCGGCTATTCCCATAACCAGTTCTGCCGCAAGTCCTACACCTATTCGGATTCCTCCTCCGCCTCGATTTAATGGAACTGCCACACTGTGTAGAGGATTCATTAATCAGTGTCGAATGCACTTCTCGTTACAGCCCACTTCCTTTCCCAATGACAAGACCAGGACTACCTTTATTCTTTCCTTGTTGGAGGGACCCGCCCTGGCTTGGGCTTCTCCTCTTTGGGAGAGGGATGATCCCCTTCTCTCTAACCTGGACCGATTCTTAAAAGAATTTCGCCTTATTTTTGACGAACCTGGACGTTCTAATTCAGCAGCTACTGAATTACTTCACATTAGGCAGGGATCCCGATCCGTGGGTGAATACGCCATCCAGTTCCGGACATTAGCCTCTGAACTTGCTTGGGGAGAGGATAGTTTGTTGGCAATTTTTCGACAAGGTCTAGCAGAGAACATTAAGGATGAACTTGCTGGCAGAGATCCTCCTGAAACTCTGGAGGGATTAATTCGACTGGCTATCCGCTTAGATTTACGTTTCCAGGAAAGAACACGTGAGCGAGCTGCTTCCCGAAGGATCTTTCGCCTAGCCCCCACTTTTCAGCAGCCTCTTACGGTTCAATCTGCTGCAGAAGCTTCGAGTGGTACTGATGAACCCATGCAGATTGATAGGGTTCGTCTAACGCCGGAGGAACGTCACAGAAGGAGAACCAAGAATCTCTGTTTATATTGTGCGGGCGCCGGTCATTTCGTCAATAAATGTCCCAACAAGGCGGGAAACTCTCGGACCTAGGACGGGTAGGAGAGGCCTCCCTGGGTCCCACTGGTTCCTCTCCACAACTACTCCTTCCTGTTACCATTTCATTTAAGGAGCAAGTACATTCGGCCCAGGCTTTCATTGATTCAGGCGCTGCCGGTAATTTTATTCAGGAGCAACTGGTTAAGTCTTACCAGATTCCGGTCAAACCTCTAGACATTTCCCTCTCTGTTACTTCAGTGTCCGGACATTCTGTAGGTATGCGAATCTGCTACGTCACCGAACCCATCTTGCTTACCACTGGAGTTTTGCACCAAGAACTCATCCAGCTCTATGTGCTTCCATCTTCGGTCAATCAAATCATTTTAGGTCTACCCTGGTTACGGATTCATCAACCCCGGTTGGACTGGGCTTCATTGCAACTCACCTCTTGGAGTCCTTTTTGCTTTCAGAACTGTTTAACGTCTATCCACAGGACCTCCATCCAGTCTACTCAACTCTCTCCTAGTATTCCGGTTCCCTATCAAGACTTCCAGGATGTTTTCAGTAAACAGCGTGCTGAAACCCTGCCACCCCACAGACCGTATGATTGTACTATAGATCTTCTTCCGGACACGATTCCACCCAGGGGGAGGATTTATGCGTTGTCAGAGCCTGAATCCGAGGCGTTACGGCAATACATCAAGGAGAATTTAGCGAATGGGTTTATTCGACCGTCTACATCTCCTGCTGGAGCAGGGTTCTTTTTTGTCAAGAAGAAGGATGGGTCGTTACGACCCTGCATCGACTACCGAGGTCTCAATAGTATCACGAGGAAGAATAAGTACCCCATCCCGCTTATTTCTGAATTGTTCGATCGCATTAAAGGAGCCCAAATCTTTTCTAAACTGGACTTACGCGGAGCTTACAACCTGGTAAGGATCCGGGAAGGGGATGAATGGAAGACGGCGTTTAACACCCATGACGGCCACTACGAATACAGGCAGTTTATTCCCAACTTTTCTTCGTTGATTGCTCCCCTCACGCTGCTTACCAAAAAGGGAGCCCCGACACATAAATGGCCTGCTGCGGCTGTACAGGCTTTTCTTCAACTCAAGCAAGAATTCACTAAGGATTTATGCCTCCGGCGTCCCGACTCCACCAGGCCCTTCATTCTGGAGGTCGATGCTTCCGCAGTGGGAGTTGGGGCGGTTCTTCTGCAAGAAACAGACGACAACCGCTTGCTGACCTGTGCGTTCTTCTCCAAGAAATTTTCCCCTGCTGAGAAGAACTACACCATCGGAGATCGCGAGCTTCTAGCCATTAAGCTAGCTCTAGAGGAATGGCGTCATCTTCTGGAGGGCGCACGGCACACTGTTACGATCTACACGGATCACAAAAATCTGGCGTATCTGGCTACGGCTCAGCGCCTGAACCCACGACAGGCCAGATGGGCGCTTTTCTTTAGCCGTTTCGATTTTGTACTCCATTTTCGACCAGCTCACAAGAATGTTCGAGCCGACGCCCTCTCCCGCAGTTTTGATCTGGATGAAACTCCGGACCCGCCTCGCTATATCATAGATCCAGCTCGCATTCAGATAGCAGCCACTTTTACAGTTCCGTTGGGGAAAACCGTGGTACCTAAACGCTTGCGTCTCCGGGTTCTTCGCTGGGCTCATGATGCGCGTTTAGCAGGACATCCCGGGATTGCCCGGACCAAGGATCTTCTTTCCAGACGCTATTGGTGGCCCCGCTGGCAACAGGACGTCAAACGGTATGTGGATTCCTGCCCAGTTTGTGCTGCACAGAAGACTCCCCGACGTAAGCCCTTTGGTTTGTTACAACCTCTACCCATTCCTGCTTCCCCGTGGACTCATGTGGCCACGGATTTCATTACGGATCTGCCGCTCTCTGAGGGGAATACCGTTATTTGGGTAGTAGTAGACCGCTTCTCCCGGATGGCACATTTCATTCCTCTACCTGGACTACCCTCTGCCTCCCAGTTAGCCCACCTTTTTATTCAACACATTTTCCGCTTTCACGGTCTCCCCATCAGTATCGTCTCCGACAGGGGGGTCCAGTTTACTGCCTCATTTTGGACTAATTTATGCAAACTTCTTCAGGTCAAGCTTGCCTTTTCATCTGCCTACCATCCTCAATCCAATGGCCTCACTGAAAGGACAAACCAATCTCTAAAGACCTTTCTGCGTACTTACGTTAATCAACGACAGGACAATTGGGCATCTCTTCTGGTTTGGGCCGAAATGTGTCACAACAATCTTCCGTCTCAGGCCACTGGGAAGTCTCCTTTTTTTGTGGTCTTTGGTAGGCATCCTCGTCTTCCCTTGCCAATTGAAGGGTCCTCCAATTGTCCTGCGGTCAATGCCGCTGTTGAATCCATGTCCAGTCTTTGGACGAAGACTAGGGCCTTGTTGCTCCGGAATGCGGCCAAGATGAAGGCTCAAGCGGATAAGGGTCGGTGCATGGCTCCCCTCCTTCGCGCTGGAGATCCTGTCTGGTTGAGCACTCGCAATCTGCGACTACGTTTACCCTCCGCAAAATTTGCTCCTCGCTTCATTGGACCTTTCCCCATTGAGAAACGAATAAACTCTGTCTCCTACAAACTCTGTTTGCCACCCTCCTTACGTATCCACAATGCGTTTCATATCTCTTTATTGAAACCTGCTGTCATGACTTGGCCACATAGGAAGCGTAAGGTCAACTCTACCATAGTTCAGAATGATGATCAATTTGAGGTACAGGACATCCTGGATTCTAGAACAGTGAGGGGGCAGTTACAATATCTAATCTCTTGGAAACACTATGGCCCGGAGGAAAACACGTGGGAATCTGCGACCCATGTGCTTGCCCCCCGATTAATTCAGCGATTTCACCTTCGATTCCCGCTCAAGCCCGGTCCCCAGAGGCGGGGAGGGGGACCTTGCCGGGGGGGGTACTGTTACCGCTTCCCATGCCGGCGGGGCTGTCCTCCGGGGTCGGCGGGGTTCTGCTTCTGTCCCCGTTGTTCCCGTGGCGCCGGCGGCGCAACTTCCTCCTGCACGGCCCCGACGTTCCCCGAGGACTTCCGTGCTCAGGACCGCCGCCGCGGGCAAATCTCGCGCTAAAGCGCGCCGTGGACACGCCCCCTGACGTCAGACGCCGACCAGCCGCGGTTTGCGCGGGAAAGGATTGACATTTAAACGGAGCTTCCTGCTGAGCTCCTCGCTTCGGCCACAGTGCGCTTGGTGAGTGTTTTGTTTGCTTCCCTGCCTGTCGCTCAGCTCTAGACCCGGACTGAACTTTGATTATTCTGCCTGCTGCCTGCCCAGACCTCGGCCTGCCTCTCTGGATTTCTGTTTGCTGCCTGCTTGAACCCGGACTGACCCAGTGGATTATTTCTGTTTGCTGCCTGCCTTGACCCGGACCACGGCATTGGATTCTTTTGCCGCCGGTCCCGACCTGGACTGTCATTTTGGATTCTACTGATCACTGTCTCAGGGGTGTCTCTTCTACATCCAGGAGAGGAGGACTTTCCGTTCCGGTGCTTCCCAGACTCAAGGTAAGCGGTGTCGACCCAGGTTCCACTTAACGAACGTTACACCCGCGAGCCCCTGACCGGTGTCGAACCGCCATCACCGGAGGGGTCCAGGCAGACCGCCACGCAGCAGGCCCCACCGGAGCCCCTCGCAAACGTGTCTGGCCGTCGACTCGCCAAGGCCCAATCCCCGGGCCTGACATTCGTCATCCGTGTCCAATCGCCGAGTGGTGGCCCCAATGCCTCTCTCTTCCTTACCAGCACCTCCTTACTTTCGTTTTACAGCCTCCAGCATTACAATAGTCTTGCAGGACTCGGTCGCTGCCGCCACAACAGAGTAACAATCAACCAGCAATAATTTGCTAATTAATTTGTAATGGCTAATAAGAGGGTGGGTTGGGCAGGGAATTGCGCCATGCCAGGGGTCAAGGACGAAAAGGCTGCACAAAAGGGGAGACGGCAGGTTTTAAGTTTCCCGCCAATCCCTCCCCCCGCTGATTTCATCGTGTCGCTCCCCCGACCAATCACGTGGCCCGGTGTTGGGGGGCGCACTCCGATGACGTCACTGCACCTGACACCGGACCAACCAGAGGGAGCGGCGTCATTGGCAGCACCCCGGCACCAAACAGCAGAGCTTCCACTTGTGGCGCCAGCCGGCCACCACCGGCGCCGTTACAGCCGCCGCGGGAGGGGGCGAGAAGGGATCCTCCTCCTCCCTCCGTGCCGCTTCCGGGCGCCTCCCACACCTTTGCGGCAAATAAGTCTTCTTTTATTTTTGGCTTATGGACTGCAGTGTTAATCCAGATGGGAGTGCATTGTGAGACTGCCTGGCCTAAGCAATCCTACAAATACGTATACATTTCCCTAAAACCTGTGGCAGCCCTACCCCCATTATCTGCACACCGTCTCTTAGAGACAAATGATAATTACCACTGTTGTGCCTCGCCTCTTCAAAAGGCATTGTCTCAGGACATGAAGGCATATTCCTTATATTTAGCTTTCCTAGATTCCTGCCTCTTGTCGTCTTATTGCGCTAGGATTAAGCAGCAGTAAAAACTTATTTGAGCATCAAAACAGAAAAAGCTCCCACTATTCCCGCAAGGAGATGGCCCTGAACTGGCAGGACCTCTCACACATTGTAGTTTATCAGCATCATCCCACGAGAGTTATGGAGCTCGCTTTACTTGAAATTGCACCTGCTTGCTGCGTTGTTTTTTTTTTTTATTATTGTATTATTATTATATATAGCACTTGGAAGCTGACGAGTAAAAAGAGGAAAAGGAACAGGAGACAGGAAGATGAATTTCTTACTCCTAGTGCTGGGTAAATCTTGTATTTTTCGATCATCAGAGGCGTCTGCAATCTACAATCAATAGGTATTTCTCCAGAAGGCACTATTGCACAGTGCCTTCTGGGCGTTCAGCAGATGCCTGGCAAGGGCAACCTCTGAAACCATTTTGACTGTAAAACCAAACGGCTAAGGCTCTGAAAACAGAACGCCAGGCGGTTCTTTACTTCTGCCCAATACAGCACAGAGAAACTCAGCCGCCTTGGCTCGCTCTCACAAGGGCATTAAATGCTGTCTGTAGTGCAGATTTCCATTCTAACTTCATCTGCCCAACTGCTCCGCCTCATCAATCTTGTTACTGCACCAGCAAAAGGATTTGACACAATCGGGATCACTTACCATAAAAAGGATTCACGTTTGCACGACTCGGGCCCATTCTGAACACTTTTTCTCCACTTCCTTTTGGATTTTGCCACAGCGGGCAGAGTAGGAAGCAGAGAGCGGATGGCAAAGCACTGACCCAGAGACGAAAGCCCAGCATTATATTTGGATTCGGGACATGACTTTTGTCCATCCCCATCACTGGGGCTTCAGTCTCCTCCCAACAGCGTGGCCAGGCGGCGCTGCTTCTCCAAGATGATGCCATCCATGTCCAAGAGGCGAGCGATGTCCGTGCGCTCCGGCGTGATGGGGATGGACATAATATTCTGTACTTAGGGCCAGGGACCCAAGAACACTTAGACTCAGTAAAAGGTATAAAGTAAATTTTATTTGGCATTATAAGTGTTCTTGGGAGATGCTGGATACTGGGTGCCCTTTGTCTTACAAACTGACCAGCATCTCATAGGATACAGGAAGTGACCCTTCTTTTATAGTTAAACATACAGTATTGTCAAAACTTCTAGACTTACGTGACTGCCCAAAGACTCATCTACAGAGTCACATCATGCTGTTGACATGACAAGCTATCCCTGAACTGCCCTGACCAGTATTCCCAGATGTAGCCCATTTGCCCTCACTCTCCAGATAATCCTTTTGTTCTGTTAATGATCTTGTCCAGTGAGATTTCTCCCTTGTCGGTGCCAGGTCGTCTACCTGCTCAGGGACATTCTGCAAGTCATGCTCAGAAAGTCACTCAGAGTTCATTCAGCTCTGACAGGCCACAGAACAGCAGAGGCGTCTGGGTATTTTCTTCTCCATATTGGTTTGCTGTTCAGGCATACTCCTCATTTCCCCTGGGAGTCCATGAAATATAGAATTTCCTTATTGATTAATTTGATCATTTGATTTCTTCTGCTTTCATTTAGGCTTTAATTCGTTCCATATGTATCCCACATAGTAAGGAGCTAAGAGAGTCTGCTCTGCCATCAGCACTGAATCCTACTAAAAGAACTATGTACGCACTGACTGCAGAAATTATCCTTGGCCACAGACGTTATTACATACTATATGGACTGAAATGCTTACAATTTATACCTGATCTTTGCTTTTCTTTTGTTCTGTGGGAGTGATTTTATGCAGAATCTAGGCTCTTTCTGTTACGCTAGGGCTCCGGACAGGAGTCGTGCACACCACCCAGCAGGGTGGCTCCAGGTGGAGAGAGACAGGAAGCTCGAACAGAGTCAGGTACCAGGCTGGGTCAGGGCAGGCAGCAATAATCAGAGTCTGGGTTCAGGCTGGGTCAGGGCAGGCGGCAAGTGGCAGTGTCTAGTACAGGCTGGGTCAGGGCAGGCGGCAAGTGGCAGTGTCAAGTACAGGCTGGGTCAGGGCACAGTAAGCAGGACAAGGCAGGTCAGAAGGCCCGTAGGCCACACACACATACACGGAAGGCCCGTAGGCCACACACCAATAGCGGGGCAAGGCAAGTCAGAAGGCCCGTAGGCCACACACACACACACGGAAGGCCCGTAGGCCACACACCATAGACGGGGCAAGGCAGGTCAGAAGGCCCGTAGGCCACACACACACACACGGAAGGCCCGTAGGCCACACACCATAGACGGGGCAAGGCAGGTCAGAAGGCCCGTAGGCCACACACACATACACGGAAGGCCCGTAGGCCACACACCAATAGCGGGGCAAGGCAGGTCAGAAGGCCCGTAGGCCACACACACACACACACTGAAGGCCCGTAGGCCACACACCATAGACGGGGCAAGGCAGGTCAGAAGGCCCGTAGGCCACACACACACACACGGAAGGCCCGTAGGCCACACACCATAGACGGGGCAAGGCAGGTCAGAAGGCCCGTAGGCCACACACACATACACGGAAGGCCCGTAGGCCACACACCAATAGCGGGGCAAGGCAGGTCAGAAGGCCCGTAGGCCACACACACACACACTGAAGGCCCGTAGGCCACACACCAATAGCGGGGCAAGGCAGATCAGAAGGCCCGTAGGCCACACACACACACACTGAAGGCCCGTAGGCCACACAAGGCAAGGCAAGGATAGGATAGGCCCGAAGGCCGCGCAAGGCAAGGCAAGGCAAGGATAGGCCCGAAGGCCAGGCAAGGCAAGGATAGGCCCGAAGGCCACGCAAGGCAAGGCAAGGCAAGGATAGGCCCGAAGGCCGCGCAAGGCAAGACAAGGCAAGGATAGGCCCGAAGGCCACGCAAGGCAAGGCAAGGCAAGGATAGGCCCGAAGGCCACGCAAGGCAAGGCAAGGATAGGCCCGAAGGCCGCGCAAGGCAGGCTAGAGCAGGGAGCCCAGGTGAGCTCGATGCCGAAGCACCGAGGCAACTGTCAGGCAGGGTTAAGAGGGCACACCCAGAGCATAGAGTGGACATAGGAGATGGACTGGGCCTGTCAGGAAAGCCAGCACTAGAGGGACCCCTGGTGGTGAGGCGGTAGCACAGCAGCCACAGCCGTAACAGTACCCCCCCCTCAAGGCCTCCCCCTCCTCCTGGATCCCATCTGTGCAGGAGGTAATCAAGAATAATGGGAGACCACTCCGGGGGTGATGCGGCAGGGTCAACTCCTTCCCGAGGAAATAAGGCAGTCCATAACCCCACCTGGGGTGATAAGGCAGACACAACCCCAACCTGGGGCAGAAAAATAGTCCATAACCCCTCCTGGGACAAGGCGGCAGGGTTAGACCCCTCCTGGGGTAGCAGAGGCGGTGCAGATTTCCATAACCCCTCCTGGGGTGACAAGGGGAACACAAACCCCACCTGGGGCAGAGAAATAGTCCGTAACCCTTCTTGAGGCGATAGTAGGACCGGTCCGGACCCTTCCAAGGTCGGCATTAAGACCGGTACAGGCCCCTCCAGGGGCGGCAGCTGGGCCAGTACAGCAGGCTCGGATCCTACTCGGGCAATTGTAGCAGGCTCGGACCCCTCTCGGGGCGTTGTAGCAGGCTCGGACCCCTCTCGGGGCGATGAAGCAGGCTCGGACCCCACTCGGGGCATTGTAGCAGGCTCGGACCCCTCTCGGGGCGTTGTAGCAGGCTCGGACCCCTCTCGGGGCATTGTAGCAGGCTCGGACCCCTCTCGGGGCGTTGTAGCAGGCTCGGACCCCTCTCGGGGCGATGAAGCAGGCTCGGACCCCTCTCGGGGCATTGTAGCAGGCTCGGACCCCTCTCGGAGCGATGAAGCAGGCTCGAACCCCTCTCGGGGCGTTGTAGCAAGCTCGGACCCCTCTCGGGGCGATGAAGCAGGCTCGGACCCCTCTCGGGGCGATGAAGCAGGCTCGGACCCCTCTCGGGGCATTGTAGCAGGCTCGGACCCCTCTCGGGGCGTTGTAGCAGGCTCGGACCCCTCTCGGGGCGATGAAGCAGGCTCGGACCCCTCTCGGGGCGATGAAGCAGGCTCGGACCCCTCTCGGGGCGTTGTAACAGGCTCGGACCCCTCTCGGGGCGATGAAGCAGGCTCGAACCCCTCTCGGGGCATTGTAGCAGGCTCGGACCCCCCTCGGGGCGATGAAGCAGGCTCGGACCCCTCTCGGGGCGTCAGCAGGACCGGTATGGACCCCTCCAGGGGTGGCAGCAGGACCGGTATGGACCCCTCCCGGGGTGGCAGCAGGACCAGTTCAGCAGACTCCAATGGCTGACTCACCGGCAGGACACAGACCTGTCTCTTCCCCTGGAAAATGTGATGGCTTCGGCATACTGTTACGCTAGGGCTCCGGACAGGAGTCGTGCACACCACCCAGCAGGGTGGCTCCAGGTGGAGAGAGACAGGAAGCTCGAACAGAGTCAGGTACCAGGCTGGGTCAGGGCAGGCAGCAATAATCAGAGTCTGGGTTCAGGCTGGGTCAGGGCAGGCGGCAAGTGGCAGTGTCTAGTACAGGCTGGGTCAGGGCAGGCGGCAAGTGGCAGTGTCAAGTACAGGCTGGGTCAGGGCACAGTAAGCAGGACAAGGCAGGTCAGAAGGCCCGTAGGCCACACACACATACACGGAAGGCCCGTAGGCCACACACCAATAGCGGGGCAAGGCAAGTCAGAAGGCCCGTAGGCCACACACACACACACGGAAGGCCCGTAGGCCACACACCATAGACGGGGCAAGGCAGGTCAGAAGGCCCGTAGGCCACACACACACACACGGAAGGCCCGTAGGCCACACACCATAGACGGGGCAAGGCAGGTCAGAAGGCCCGTAGGCCACACACACATACACGGAAGGCCCGTAGGCCACACACCAATAGCGGGGCAAGGCAGGTCAGAAGGCCCGTAGGCCACACACACACACACTGAAGGCCCGTAGGCCACACACCATAGACGGGGCAAGGCAGGTCAGAAGGCCCGTAGGCCACACACACACACACGGAAGGCCCGTAGGCCACACACCATAGACGGGGCAAGGCAGGTCAGAAGGCCCGTAGGCCACACACACATACACGGAAGGCCCGTAGGCCACACACCAATAGCGGGGCAAGGCAGGTCAGAAGGCCCGTAGGCCACACACACACACACTGAAGGCCCGTAGGCCACACACCAATAGCGGGGCAAGGCAGATCAGAAGGCCCGTAGGCCACACACACACACACTGAAGGCCCGTAGGCCACACAAGGCAAGGCAAGGATAGGATAGGCCCGAAGGCCGCGCAAGGCAAGGCAAGGCAAGGATAGGCCCGAAGGCCAGGCAAGGCAAGGATAGGCCCGAAGGCCACGCAAGGCAAGGCAAGGCAAGGATAGGCCCGAAGGCCGCGCAAGGCAAGGCAAGGCAAGGATAGGCCCGAAGGCCACGCAAGGCAAGGCAAGGCAAGGATAGGCCCGAAGGCCACGCAAGGCAAGGCAAGGATAGGCCCGAAGGCCGCGCAAGGCAGGCTAGAGCAGGGAGCCCAGGTGAGCTCGATGCCGAAGCACCGAGGCAACTGTCAGGCAGGGTTAAGAGGGCACACCCAGAGCATAGAGTGGACATAGGAGATGGACTGGGCCTGTCAGGAAAGCCAGCACTAGAGGGACCCCTGGTGGTGAGGCGGTAGCACAGCAGCCACAGCCGTAACACTTTCATTCTCTGCCAGTACTTAGGTGTTCAAGTTAAGGATATCATCTGAAGTGATGCTATTTTTATTATTTTGTATGTTTCAAGTTTGGTAGAATTTTCCAGTCTTAGAATTTCTAATACTTATATGTATTTCTATGCTGAATCAGCTAAATTAATATGTACTAGGTTTATCTTTATCTATGGAAGCTGCTTTGATCACATAGAGGGTGATGTGTCTCAGTGTGATTCAAATATGATAATTCATGGTTCAAGAGGGATATCTATATATATTTCTCTTCCACACCAGCACTTTTTTTTTTTGCTAGCCTGCAGAGCTAGGTGCAAACGTACACAATTTTTTTTTCGCCTTCCAGTGGATTGACATACAAAAGCTTAGGGAAGTTACAAGAACGCTGGGCATCTTTAAAGGTAGCCAGCATTTCATTCATGGAAACCTGTTCTTCAAATTACAGGAGATGGCGTTTAGGATACCATTTGCCAAGGGTAACAAACTAGCAGAAGAGGAGGGACCAGCGGGTTGTAACAACAGTATCTATTCCATTTAAATTAATGTAGTGGCCCAGTGACTCTGCAAGTACTGCTGCCTGCCATGGATCGAAAACCCAGATTCAATTTCTGGGACTCCCTCCTGCTCCCTGGGGTTTGGGCGGGGGGGGGGGAGGCGATGTTCGTGGCTCCCCTGGAGGAGAGGACGTCCTGGTCACCGCTCAATGGCATCATCTACTGGCTGGACTCAGGGGTGCATGCGCACTGCGTTCAGAAGTGAACCGCCGTCCTCTCACTAAAAACAGGGGAAAATTCTCCCCGCCCACTCCGCTCCCCTGGACTAGTTGTGAATAAGGCTAACGGCACCGTAGCCCAACGGAGGCTGCTTCTAATTAAGCTGGAAGTCCGAAAGAGTGGGAACAAATGGCTGGGCTGGCCCAGGCAATCAGGTTTTCGGGATATCCACTAGATAGGTTTGGATACACTGCCTCCAGTGCATGCAAATTTATCTCATGCATATTCATTGCCAATGTCTTGATAACCGGACTGGCTGGGGGTCCCCCAGCTCGAGTTTGGAAACCACTGCCCTAAGTGACTTCAAACCAGAAGTCACTTGATAGCATTTGCCATCCTGCCTCACCCCTGCAGTGGGGTCCCTCCCACCCAGTTCAAACACATCTTTGGCAATTCAGGAGCTGAAATGCACATCTCAATAGTGTTCGACAGTACCATAATCTGGGCTACGTACTACACAGACCAGCAGGCCCTGCACAGACGATCGGCACTTCCAAAGCACGCATGGGAGGGTCAGTCCCGACCAGTGTAAGAGTTTACGCAAAGGAAGAGTCCCAGTCTGTTATTATCCCCAGCATCCATAATAATCCGTGGGTGCAGCAAAGCAGTACCTGATAGGGGTTCACAGCAGCTTGGCCAGTTCCTCTCCCAAGTGTCCCATCAGCCGATGCCCATGTGTCTGCTCTGCAGTGTTTCATGAGGCGTGGCTGGAACTCCACGTTGCTGCCTTGCCTCCATCTTTTCCAGGGAGGTATTACACTTCTGTACACGTGACATGATACAGAAAGGTGGCTCTGTCCCTTAACGCCTGCATGAGTGGTGATCTCCACCTACCAGGACATGCTCATGCTCTTCTCCCTGCCCTTCTCAAACTGCTCATCCATCAGAGCAAAGAATCTTTGACCTCTCCTGTTCAGGCTCCACTGAAACTTGGGTCACCTGTAATTTGTGGGGGGTTTTTTTCTTGTTAAGTAATTTTAATAAAACCACTGTACATCTTTGTGTCACAGTGGCAGAGGTAACTATGGTCTACATTCTCACAAGCCGATCCAGTCTGTCGTCATGCTGCTGCCTTCCCAAACCTCTTGTAGAACTCCTTGATGGTCAATCGCATGAGGTAACTCTTCAGTGATGTTCAGTATTCAAATACCTCCTACTGCACTGCTCCCAGACTTCGGAAAAAGCTCTGAAGCGTTACTCCTACTTCCTGAGCTCTATTCCTGCTGACGTTTGTAGGAAGGGGAGAGGGTTTGGTTAGATGGTGCAGGATTTGGTTTAAAGAGGCAGCTGAGGAGGGGGAGGGGGAACAACAGTGAAATGAAAAACTAACAAAATGTAGTTAGTTTTTCTTTTGTTTCAATAAGGACATGAAAAATAAGAAATGTTGACCATATTTTGGATACCAGTTGTTCTACCCACTGTATGCAACAAAATATGAATACTGACCTCAGAGGGGCAGACTTTAAAAGATGGTTGCTGACAGGTTATGTTCCAGCAAAGAAACACTGTCTCAGCAGAGAGAAACAAGATAAGAACTTTGACCAGCACAAGAACGCTACCCAGTTTATCGGATCGGCTTGTGGATTTAAGGACTATAAGCTCTTTTCTAAATGAAAAGTAAGCGGCCCTAGGACAGCCAGGTCAGAAACTAAAAAACAACTTAATCCCCCCAGAGCAGAAAAACAGCCCATCCAAGGACAGCATGAGACGGGAGCAGTGATCCCCCTCCCCCGATGGGAGGGGCCAAGCAATCAAATGAAGGGAATTGCTGACATGGCAAGACATGACCGGACATAGCCCAGAGTCGCCACACAGCAGAAGCAGTGACTACCCCATGGAAAAGGGGGCCGTCAGTGATCTGAAATGCAGAGGTGACACCATCCACCCACTGTAGGACTATGCATGAACGTTTTGCATATTCATCAGCTGACTGTTATAAGAAAGGGCAAACAAGAAAAGAGAGGAAGACCTGATGATGCGGAGGCATCAACCGTGCTCCTTCCTGTGTCGAGGAGGTAAAGGACCGGAAATGTCCAGGGAGACTGGAGAGGGAAGAAAGCCTTGCCTGATATCTGACTGCTGGCCACGAGCAGAGACGGCACCAGAGTTGAGAGACGCCTCCTCAGACCAGCCAGTACACCAAGACCAAGGAAGCAAGTTCTTTCCCTAGAGACGGCTGCAGAGATCTCCAGCCAGAGACTGCTCTAGAGGTAAACGGAAGGGAATCTACCAAAGTTGGGTGGGGTTAGCCTGCTTGTTACCTTTATTAATACCCTAAGCAGGCCAAGGTTTCTGGCACATTTCAATCTTTATGATGCAGAACTTTATTTAGTATAAACAGATGCTAAGTAGCAAGGTCTTTAGACACATGTATTGTTTATTTTCTTCTCAATGCTAATCCTGCAAAGTCCGACAACTACACCCTAATTCTGTGAATAAAACATGTGGTCTTTTCTGAACCATTTGGATTGTGTAGGTATAGGAGGTAATAGAGGGTAACTGTCTGTAGCACTGCCGGCCCCGCTAGATGTGGAGGAAGGGAAACGAGTTGCACAGCAGCAGACAGGTGCCCGAACCCCTAATCCGCTTACAATTTCCCTATGTTGTTTCAAATGCTAGCCCAACCCTACTGACGTATTGCTTCTAGTTCTGGAGGCTATACCTCCAGAAGGTTACAGACAGAGTGGAAGCTGCCCAGCAAAGGTGTGGGATCTGCATCGGCAGAGAATCCTAGGACATGAGATTTAGAAATCTAAACTGCCTCTATCTAAACCTGCCTCTATCTAAACCTGCCTCTATCTTCCTTCCAGCTTGTCTTTAAGCCTGCCTCTATCTAAACCTGCCTCTATCTTCCTTCCAGCTTGTCTTTAAGCCTCCAAGTTTTCCATACCTTGTTGATTGTAACTTTGACTTATTCCTTTTCCTTTGTTATCTATTATTTACCAGAATTGTTACCTCAGTTTTACCCTTTGTTAAAATGTAAACCGATCCGATATGGTTATCTACTATGAAGGTCGGTATAGAAAACTGCTAAATAAATAAATAAACATGTATACACTAAAAGGTAAAGAGAGGAAGGGGAGGTATTCAAATGCCTGAAAGGTATTAAGGTACAAAGAAAAGGAATTTTTAGAATAGGGTGGTCGTAATGAGGTTCCAGTGGGGTAGGACCCCGAAGCAATCTCGGGAAATATTTTTCGTAGAAAGAGTGGTGGGTTCATGAAATGCCCTTCCACAGCAGGTGGTGGAGAGCAAAACCATGATGCACTTCAAACACGGGATAAGCACAGAACAGTTTTTGTTGCAAAAGACTGAACAGCAGAAGAATGGCCCAGGAGCATGTGTTTAAAGTTCCCTGCATGAACCATTCAATGGGGCCGATGTAATAAGCAGTGCTAAAGCTGCAGCAGGGTTTTGCGCGAGTTCCTGCACGCGTTTTTCCCGTGCTACCCTTAGGCAGGTATGTAATAAGGTATTCAGGGCGGGGAAAAAGGCACGCAGAAACCTGCTTAAAGACGCGCAGCTGTTTTAGCACTAGTGCACGCAAATGACGCAAATTCACAGGCCATGCAGTAAGGCGCGCATCAGTTAGTGCGGGTTTTTTAGCGCCTGGGTCAGAGCAGGAGTTAAGTTAAAGCGCGTGTCCGGAGACCGGTTTTGTTGGCATTAGTGGGGTTGTCTGCAGCTCTAGGGAAATGATGGATTACCTTCACTTTTTCCTCAAATGTTTGCTTTATTCTGCGGGTCGGCAGAATAAAATCTCTGCTGCATTACCCATGCCTACCAGCCTCCGCCGGAACAGCTGCTTATGTGGTTGAAAATGGGATATGAAGGGGATAGAAGTTGCTCTACCGCTGTCAGTCCTACTAATTTCGTCACGGTTTTATTGAAAGGGGAAAGCTTCCCCCTCTCCCCGAGACTCACTCGTGGGTCAACATTTATTTATTTATTTGTAGCTTTTATATACCGACATCACATCGGTTTACAATTAACGTAACATCTAGCAACGGTGCTTTATACATGAAGAATTGAACTGGTTATAAATAATAACAATACTAGTTACATCTAAGGAACAGTTGAAGAAGAAAAAGAAGTACAAACTAGATAAATCAGAGATTAAGAAGTTAAAAATCAAAGCACGTTTTAAATAAAATAAGTTAAAATACAAGTTGCAAAAAGTTACGAGGTTGAGGAACTAGTAAGATTAAGATTAATGTGGGTCTCGGCACCAGTTTGTGTGCGATTTATTACACAGGGTTGTGTTCGTACGCGCCTTTCCACGTTGGTTTCACATCAGCACAGATTTTCTGTGCGTATCTACCTTAAACACGCGGCCTTTATTACATTGCGTGGAGGCGCCTGCTCTGGTTGTGCATGCTAAAAATAAGATATGTGCAGACTACTAGTGTCTATTTCACTGCGGGTCTTATTACATTGGCCCCAGTGAGTGTTAGAGATGCTAGAATGAACAGCAAAAAGAGGAATTTGAAATAAGAAATTGCCATACTGGGTCAGACGAAGGGTCCATCAAGCCCAGCATCCTGTTTCCAACAGTGGCCAATCCAGGCCATAAGAACCTGGCAAGTACCCAAAAACTAAGTCTATTCCATGCTACTGATGCCAGTAATAGCAGTGGCTATTTTCTTAAGTCAACTTAATTAATAGCAGGTAATGGACTTCTCCTCCAAGAACTTATCCAATCCTTTTTTAAACCCAGCTACACCAAGTGCACTAACCACATCCTCTGGCAACAAATTCCAGAGTTTAATTGTGCGCTGAGTGAAAAAGAGCTTTCTCCGATTAATTTTAAATGTGCCACATGCTAATTTCATGGAGTGCCCCCCTAGTCTATTATCCAAAAGAGTAAATAATTGTTTCACATTAACCAGTTCTAGACCTCTCATGACTTTAAACATCTCTGTCATATCCCCCCTCAGCCGTCTCTTCTCCAAGCTGAAAAGTCCTAACCTCTTTAGTCTTTCCTCATAAGAGAGCTGTTCCATTCCTCTTATCATTTAAAAGTCCTAGTGGAAATACAGGAAAATAACACAGCTGGGCCTGTCCACAAGTTCTATAATAACTAGAAGTCCTAATGGAAGTGCAGGCACTCGCATAGCTGGGTCTGTCTGGCAGGGTGTTGGGTCAATCTTATCTAAAAGTTCTAGCGGAAATGCAAGTGTTTGTGTGCCAGGTCTGTCTGCAGGCTAAGCAGGGGATCCAGCAGGTTGGAGATAGAGGCAACAGCCTTACTAGTAATCGGTTACCGTCCCGGGAAGGGTCTGCAGACGGTCACAGACTTACAACGTACAGTGCCATAAGGAAGAACAATTCCGAAAGCCATATCCATGGGGAATATCAACATTTTACCTGTGGAAATTATATATATATATATATATATATACACATATATATATATATTCAAAAAGAAGCTAAAGACTTGGCTATTCACTCTAGCTTTCCCTGAGAGCTAAAATCTGGTGAAGCGACAGACGATATACCTACCTCTGTACATATGTTCCTGATTTATGGTTCCTGATTTATGGTTCACAGTTACATTTAATTGAGTTTATGAAAGTTCTCTTTTAATAGTTTTCCTGTATACTTGTGTTAATGTATTCTGCCTTGAGGCGACTGTTTTAATGTATTTCCGCCCTGGAGGCGACTGTTCAGTTCCTTGTAAACCGGTGCGATATGTATTCTTTACAGGAACATCGGTATATAAAAATTAAAAATTAAAAATAAATAAATAAATATATATATATTTTTTTTTTATTTTTTTTTTTAATTGCCTTCCACGTGCGGGTAAACCTACGAGTAGAATGCCGCCACACGTGTTAACTGCTCTTGCGTGAGAAGTGACATTCTCAGGGGAGGGGTGGAGCTGGGAAGGGGTTTCACGCTTTTTGCGCCTACTTGAATTTTAAAAAGTACGTGCACATTTTTCTCTCGGGAAAGCCAACTGTATGGAAGAGCAGGGCTAAATGCTGGCGGGTCGTCTTCCCGAGTGAACATTTCCGAAGTGGAAGCATGGGCAAAGAGCACCGGTGGATTCTGTACCAAAGCAGACACCTCCTAAATTAATACAATCTACGATTTTTAAAATTGTCTTTACAATTTCTAGTGTGGTTTCTATGTTTTGTTTTGTTTTTTTAAACTGAGGACATTTAATATGGTAAAAAAAGCAGTCTCCCAGTGACAAATGCCCTGGTGGAACCTGGGCTCCTGGACTGCACTTACTGGACTCAAACAACCCTATGGACTGGGCAGGCAGAAGTGCAGCTCGGTCAGGAACAACTCGACGAGCTTACTGTGAACCACAACAACAGAGTTTAATCACCTTGAGGCTGGCCTACTCAAGCCCCTTTTATTTCATTTACCTAATTTAATTTTTCTTTTAAATTAAGTTTGCTTTCGTTATGATTATATTTGCTTGAGCACTAAAAAGGTTGGGCTTTTTTTTTTTTATTATTAAATTGTGGTGAATAGATCTCTATTTCACTATATTACAATTAGGGCTTCTATTTTTTTTTAAGGTTTTTGAAAGTTGTAGGTGTTTTATCTTCCAGCTAGTTGTAGGTGTTTTATCTTCCAGCTAATTCATGGTTCTTTGAGGGGGACCAAAAAGACTGCTTCTTGGTGTTTTTGCTGGGTACCTTTGCTGGTTGAATCAAATATATGCACATTCCCTTAACTCACCCTGGATCCTTCTGTCCTCTTACCAGCAGCCTTTGGGAATCGCTGTGCAACAGAGCCGGTGGGAGGAGCAAAACGGAGGACCATCCGCCAATAAATGACGCAAAAACAGAACTGGCGAATCCAAAAAGGCAAGGGTAGAGGTGAGAGTACTAGGGGCAGTGGTGCTTTTATTTTTGCCTCAGAGGTGTTTTATCAGTGTTGATCGATTAAAACCTAAAAACAGAAGCCCTAATTATAATGCAACATTTTAACATAGCATGCACATGGCTGCCTGCGACCTGACTGGTGGAACGCAGACTACGCAACACACAAAGAAAAACAGATACGAAACCATTTAAAATGAGAAAACAATATATTAAAGGACGCTGAAATGCCAAAATCTAATTACACGAGGAGGAGTTTTCAGCACCGCCAGAGGCCCCAAGATGACCCACGAAATGGCAATTTTCAGAGACATTTGCCTGGGTGACATGACCTGGCTGAAAGCACTCACGAGCTTCCGTGGCGCACGGCCGTTCAGGCGGGTCAAAGCGAGGCGGGCCTTGGGTCACATTTAGGTCAGCAGTGTAAACAGTCATATATCTTTGTTGTTTGCCTCTTGATCCGCATGGATAGCAGGCGCACCATTTGTACCTACGGACCTCCGAGTAGGAAATTTTCAAAAGGAATCATTTTCCTGCGTTGGAAAAGTAATTTTTAGACACACGTATTCTCTCCCCCAAATGAGTCTACCAGCATACCCAGAAGGGCACCAAGACAAATGGGATTACTTCTGTATACGTACGAGACGTGCAAAGGTGAAAGCACTGCTTCAGGGACAGACACGCTGGCTATGTAATTAGCTGCGCTATGAGTTACATTTTTTCATGTGCCTGGCTAAGTTTCATAATTGCTGGGCTCACTGCTACTCTGGTTGGAATTTATCACTTTTACCACTGCAGCCACATAATTAAGTCCTCTAAAAAACCTTTTTGTGCATATTTTTGCCAAGATTCATGGCCATTTAGTCCCGTGACACGAATTTCTATTGTGGAGATTGTAGCACCCCCCAGAAATATTCAAAGGCTTTGGAACAAGGGTGTCAAAACTGCCATCACAGAGGGCCAAAAAATTGGTCTGGTTTCCAGGGTATCCCTAATACATATGCCTGAGACCTATTTGCATGCACTGGCTCCATTGTTTGCAAATGTGCCTCATGCATATTCGTTAGGATTCCCTGACAGGTACTTGAAGCCTTCCAGGATTGCAGTTTGACACACTTGCTGTAGAACAAACCCTGCCTACGACCAAGGTTTACAACCATGGCCCCTGCTGGTTAAAACAAATACAAAAGTAGCAAACACATGCCAGACACACAAACCTAGTTTAAAGATAAATATATTTAAGTCCACAGTAGGCCTAATATATTTTGAGTGCCTGGCATTTGCCACTTTTGATATGATTTTCTAGTGTTATTTTAATATTTTCTTAAAATTCAGTTTTCGAGGCTTATTCAGAATGTCTAAAAGCATGTCGCGCTATTGCAAGTCACGTGACTGACACTCCTGCCAATAATATGAGAACCCAGCGCTAATACAGCCTAGCAAGAAAATTCTTATTCTTCAGTTTACCATTTATGACACTGAGGCATTTTTCTGTAAACTATGTACTCTATATCTTAACATTATGCCAACATTTGTACAAAACTGTACAATTATTAAAGCTAAATATATTTACCGACCCATAATCTGCTTTTTTGCAGGTAATACAAAAATGTTTGAAAGAGAGAAGAATAGATGGAGGTGGGGAAAAAAAATGAAAAGGGACCTGAAAAATAAACAAACTGGAAAAATGGCCAAAAATTTTGTAAAATGAGTTTCAGTGCCAAACCGTGTCAAGTCCTGCATTTCTAGGTTGCAAAAATCCATGAGCCATATATCAATTAGGACAAGAACCGGAAACCTTCAAGCAAGAAAGAGATCCAGAAGTAATCATCTCCGATACAGCCTAACTGCTCAGTTGCACAAGTGTAGGTGTCAGCAGCAGGAAAAAGGGAGCATATTGCCTTTGTGTAAGTCACTAGTGAGAGCCCCTCCCCCCGAATACTGTGGTCAGTTCTGGAGGCACAATTTTGTAGGACATTGAAAGAACAAAGGCTACTAAACTGATACAAGGTCTGCAACCCAAACCCTACACCCCAGGAAACTCTGATGGTTGTCTGGAAGACCTTGGAAAGGAACTACCATCGATAGCAGATAAGCTTGGAACTTTTTTTTTTTTAACTCCATTTAAAGACCCAGACAATATAAAAAAACTATGAAAAGAAAAAAAAGAAAGCAACAAAGTAAATTGCATGTGAGTTCTCTAGCAATTCAAGCAACATTCAGTCCTCACAATAAAGTCTTCTCCAAGACCAATAAGGTTTCTAGTTGGGCTCACGTCTACGGGCAGTGTCCTGAAGAGTATGGGACATACGTTCCCATAATGGCAGTATCAGCAACTACTCGTTTCCAATGTTCAAATTGAGGCTTCGACTTCTAAAAATAGGCAACGATGATCCTGGCAGCGTGTAGTAGATAGTCAATAAGTTTTCAAAACTACTTAACTGGAGGGGCAGTCTCCCATCGTCCCAATAAACATACGGAGGCCTGGACCTGTAACCAAAAATCCAGAACAACCTGACAGTCCCACCACATATGCAAGCACGAAGCATTGAACCCACAACCCCTCCAACACAAGGGGCTTGCAGCGCTAAACTCGGCAAAAACTGAAGCATTGCCATACGTTCTAGGTAAAAGGTCGGAACTTTTCTTCTCACCCTTAAACGCCTTGAAACATTTGATTTTTCTACCTAATGGGAAGCAATGGCCATGATGCAGATATCATTCTCCGCTCAGATTTCAAACTTATCTGGCAAATTGGAAAATTCTGATAGTAAATCTCAAATGGTTGGATTGGAGCAGGAATTCGAACACTTTGAATCTCTCATTTCAAAGATGGAAACAAGTTTGTTCTCTAAAGACAAAGTTATTTATTGTTCATCATACATGTGAAAACTTGGAAAAGTTGGTTACAGCTAGGAACTTTGAATTGATTAATTTTCCTAAAGAAACTACAATGACAATTTATGAAATGTTTAAAAAATACATGAAACAAATTCTCAAAATTCCTGTTGATTCATTTCCAAAATGTATTACCTTCCCTAGGGGAAGAGGGCTGAATCCAGTAAACAAGGTTTTTCCTTGCTAGATGCTAATGATATTTCATACATTTTGGAGAAATTGGATTCAGATGGTTCTATTGTCACTGCAGCTGTGTTAATTCAGTTGGCGTTAGATACAGATAGGGCAATGTTTCCCATCCAGTGTGCCACGGAAAAGTCACCATTGCCTGATGCTCAAATCCAGGCTGCACCCTGCAGCAACAAGAGACACTAGCAGTGGATCTTAAAATTGTAGTAACACCTCTCTGAGGACGTGTGATCGTGAAAAGCTGCTTCTTGACTGGAGCATGAACCCTGGCATGTGGTAACTAAGGGAGTGAGATTGGAAGTGCGCTCACTGAGCACTGGATGTGATTCACTTTCGGGCCGATACAGTAAAGTCCGCGGGAGTCCCAGCGCGCGCACAGGACACTCTCCTGTGCGCACGATACAGTATGCAAATTAGGTCCGGCAGTAGAAACAGGTAAAAAGAGGCGCTAGGGACACTAGCGCGTCCCTAGCGCCTCTTTAGGGACAGGAGCGGCGGGTGTCAGCTGGTTTGACAGCCAACGCTCAATTTTGCCGGCGTCAGATCTCGAGCCCACTGATAGCCACGGGTTCGGAAACCGGTAGCCAGCAAATTTGAGCGTCCGGTTTTCAACCCGTGAGCCGCGGGCCTACTTCGAATTTTTTTTTTCTTTTTGCTTTTTTTACACTTCAGGACCTCCGAATTAATATCGCCATGATATTAAGTCGGAGGGTGCACAGAAAAGCAGTTTTTACTGCTTTTCTGTGCACTTCCCTGGCACCGGCAGGTAGGCGCTAATTTCTTAAAGTAAAATGTGCGGCTTGGCTGCACATTTTATTTAGTGAATCGCGCGGGAATACCTAATAGGGCCATCAACATGCATTTGCATGTTGCAGGCGCTATTAGGTTCGGGGGGGTTGGACGCGCGTTTTCCGCCCCTTACTGAATAAGAGGTAACGCAAGCGCGTCGAAAACGCGCGTCCAATGAAGGGTTAACAGTGCGCTCCGTCGGAGCGCACTGTACTGTATCGGCCCGTTTGAAAGTTGAGAGCAGCAGTAGTGAAGGAAATTTGGCAGTCACTCTGAGCCTACTGTCCGCACCACACTGTGGACAGAAAGGCTTCTCCCGCGAGAACTGGTCCATCAGGACGAGTCCATGTGCATCATTTCCCCCCCTCTCACTTTAAAATTTGGAAGGCAGAACTGGTGGGGCTTTCAGTACTTTCCTAGCCTTTCTTTTGGCCATACGCGTGCTCTCCATGCCCGCACCGCCTGCGCTGTGGAGGCTGGTATGCCACACAACGTTTTTGTTAACGTAGATGTGCACTGACCGTGAAATGTGAGAAACAGAGATAGAGTACTTCTCCTCAGATATGGGGGGTTTTTAAATCATGAAGTTTTGTTTAGGAGGAGGAAAATGCTGGTTTCCTGGTATGGTTCATTCAACCCAAAAAAGGAGGAAGCAATTTCTGATATTTAAACCTAAATGGGTTGTGCTATCCATGTAAATGTGTTGTTACGTTTCAGGGGATGAGATGTGTGCTTTTTGATCCTGGTCAGCTTTCTGCCATTGTATCTAGGAAGATCTCGGTTGGTTCTCCTATTAGTAGTACTCCTTGACTAGAAATATTCTGAGTTACCGTTTATAGACTGGGTTATATATCTCGCCTCGAATTAGCTGGCTATTTTCCTTATTTATAACTTCTTTTATGCTCTTTGAATATATTTTTCTCCCCTTAATGGTGGTCTAATTTACAAGTTAAGATGATTTCTGAAATGTTATAATTTCTTTATCCTATTTTTTCTATTAATGCCTTCTGCAGTAATGCTTGTACATGTAAAAATAAAAAGCAATAAAACCCTTGAACCATAAAAAGGACAAGGGGAGAGGGGAAACTGGTGTCATTTTAAGTAAGGGGATTCTTGTGCTCATCTAGCCAAAGTGGTAGAGAAACAGAAAAGTGGAAAACTGAGCAGACCGACCACTCTCTGCCATCACTAACAATGTTACTGTGATGTAAATTCAGTTGACTACCATCAGTGATTAAAATTTAGTGAAAGACAGGAGACTGTGCGTAGATTAACCAGTTAGGTAGTGTAGGATGAAGGATGAAGTTTTTGGGTACTTGCCAGGTTCTTATGGCCTGGATTGGCCTCTGTTGGAAACAGGATGCTGGGCTTGATGGACCCTTGGTCTGACCCAGTATGGCATGTTCTTAATGGGCATGGTCTGCATGATGGTCAATGCCACTGTACCAACACACAATGGTTCAGGTACAGTTTTATATTCCACAGGAATCATTTATCTCCTCTTAGATTTTGCAAATCCAAAATTATCTGGACCTCTTCCACTTACCATCTTGGCTGTCAATAATGCCCGATGCTCCTCATATTTCAGAGAAACAGAATTTCACAAGCAGGACCTTGCTGCTTGCCTGCAGAACGTAATCTGTCTTTTTTTCATTTACCTAATTCAATTTCTTTTAAATTAAGTTTGTTGTTGTCATCTGTACATCTGCT
Source organism: Rhinatrema bivittatum (assembly GCF_901001135.1). Taxonomy (NCBI): domain Eukaryota; kingdom Metazoa; phylum Chordata; class Amphibia; order Gymnophiona; family Rhinatrematidae; genus Rhinatrema; species Rhinatrema bivittatum. Next base: position 39,752,550 of record NC_042615.1, read on the forward strand.
TGAGCACTAAAGGCCAAGCCGGAGTTGGGATTTTGTTGTTGCTGAACCTTGGTGAAGAAAATTATTATCCAGCTTTAGCCGAGGACAATGGCAGACACATACCACAGCACCTGCAAACAAGGCCTCTTGGAGGCTGAAGTTACTCTTAGTGACTTCCGATATTGTCGATTCCTTCGATGTGGGTGAATGATTGGAGTTTTAAAATATAATTACAACCCAGATCATGAGTTGTCATAACTTTTACTGACCTTGTATAACCCTTTGCAGGTCACTTCATCTACATGTGTCTCTTTAACCTATTGTAATTTATCAACAATGAAATGTAAACCTTTTTCTCAGTATCATGTGGAAGCTTTTGCATAGTCCATGCATCTGATATGCAATGTCATCCCAAATAGGGCAGTTTCTTCTACACTGCAGAGCTGCATGAACTTTAAACCTTGCACAAATGCGAAGGCAATACAACACCACATCACACAATGCCAGTGTCAGAAGTTGCTGCTCCAGAGTAAGTCCCTGTACACTGTAGATTTGTGAACTACATGTGGGGGTACTAAAAACGTATGAGAGCTAAGTAAGCGGATAGCAATAAGAAGGTGTTAACTGTTTTAAACTTGTGATAATGCAACCATCTTTCTATGGCACAGCCCTGCACTAGGACCAGCACTGTACTATATACGGTGCACTTCAAGCCAAGCAGCACATCTCAAAAAGCAGAGTAGTAACAGTGCACTTGCTGGTAGATGCGGACTTCCTGGCCCACCCAGTTCCCCCAACTAACTATGCGGCCGATGCAATAAAGTGCGTTCAGCCTAGCACACAGATTTACGCGCATTTTGGAAATGCTAGGCTAGCACCTGATGCAATAAGGAGATTAGCACATCCAAAGAAAAGCACCCAACTGCACAGCCGATAGCGCTCATCGCATGTAAATTCCACCTAGATGAGGCTATTACCCCCGATGTAGAAGATTGCTGGGCACCCAGCACACAATTTTTAACGCGGCAAATTTAACTCCAGCCCAGGAGCTGGCATTAAATCAATCCGCGAATCAAGGGCTCAGGAAAAATGTAAACAATACCGCCCTGTGTAGTTCTTAACCTTTATTCTGCTTGCGGTGTTTAAGAATAAAGGTATAATGTAATGGCTTGATGAAAAAAAAGAAAGTTCTGGATGCATAATATACACGCACCACAGACCCGCTCCAAGCCGATCTCGCCCCTTGCTATTGTGCATGTATAATAGGCGAAATCGACCTGAAGCAGGATGTAACGGACGCTCCTGTGCCTGTTGCACTTGTGGGCGCACAGTCAAGTCTCCCGGGCACCCAATGCATTTGAGTGCTAGGGATGCGCGATTCTTCCTCAGCGCATCCTTTTTTACGCATCAGGCGCCCAGGAGATGTGGCTGCGCGCTCAATACGAGTGTCCGTTTTAATTTGCGTCTTATTGCGTCGGCCCCTATGTCTCTGAAGACCCTACTCAGTCTCTGGTTGTCTTCCTCCCTTTCGGAAAAAAAAAGTAATAGGAGCAGGACTGACTATGTTTTGTCAGTAGTGGCTTGTGATTACTGTCGATAAGAGAGAGAGGGAAAGGCATGGTACGCACTGTGTAGGTAATATGATATTTCCATTGCCCCCTTCTAAATAGAAAGCACTATAGCAGAAATTAAAGATTATTTCTAATAAGCCTTCCCCCACTGGATTCCACTACTCCTTATTTCTGTAGTGCTACCAGTCATATGCAGTGCTGTTTAACTACACATAGAAGAGAGTGTACTCGTTCTCTGAGTTTACAATCTAGTCAAGACAAGCATACAGGTAAAAAAAAAAAAGACTTTGGAAATTTCATTTATTAAGAAAACAGTTAAATTCAACAAGGTTGGGACCATGAGAAACAGGGGTTACAATTTAAAAGCAGCCTCAAAAAGTTGAATTGGATAAGGCCAGAGAATGAGCATGACGTAACAGCTCAAAGTCTATTGCAAGCATATGGTGCAGCAAGGTGAAAAGCCACAGCTGGCAGTGGAGAAGACCATAGGTAAGAGCAACCTGGCCGATGAATGAAGAGGACTGTAATAAATGCATTTCCTGAAATCTCGTATTTGTCTTATTTGCATCTAAAATAAAGGGTAAGCTTCAACGAGCAAGGCTTGTCTCTTAGAGCATTCCGTATGGCTCAAAGTGCTGTTGCGGTACCGGTCGCGACCGGGGCCTTACCTTCTCTTCTCCCCCGGTCCCGGTAGCGCAAACATCAACGGCGTCCCCGTGGAGGCCACCGCCGGAACGCCCTTTCTCTAGGCGCGCGCGCGTGGGAGGGGTGCTGAAATAGCCTGCTTCCCTCCGCGCGACACTCCACCCCTTCTGCTGACGTCAGAAGTGGGGGGGATTTAACCCCGGTGTCTGCACTTACTCAGGGCCTTGCAACCGGGTCCCTCCTAGGTCCCTAGTTGCTCCTGGCCCCGAGGTGTGCCTGCTACAGTCTGCCTTCCAGCTACCGAGTCTGCCTGCCTGCTTCAGAGTCTCCCTGCTTGCCTGCCACTGTACCTGCCTGCTTGTCTGCTACGTTGCCCGCTTGTTCCAGTGGCCGGGCCCCTATGGGCTCCTCCCGGGGGGGGGGGCTCCGGTCTCTGCTCCAGTTCCGAGTCTTGCCACAGTTCCTGCCTGGTTCCAGTTCAGAGTCTTGCCACAGTTCCAGCATGGTTCCAGTTCCGAGTCTTGCCACAGTTCCAGCCTGGTTCCAGTTCAGAGTCTTGCCACAGTTCCAGCATGGTTCCAGTTCCGAGTCTTGCCACAGTTCCAGCCTGGTTCCAGTTCAGAGTCTTGCCACAGTTCCAGCATGGTTCCAGTTCCGAGTCTTGCCACAGTTCCAGCCTGGTTCCAGTTCAGAGTCTTGCCACAGTTCCAGCATGGTTCCAGTTCAGAGTCTTGCCACAGTTCCAGCCTGGTTCCAGTTCTGAGTCTTGCCACAGTTCCTGCCTGGTTCCAGTTCAGAGTCTTGCCACAGTTCCAGCCTGGTTCCAGTTCCGAGTCTTGCCACAGTTCCAGCCTGGTTCCAGTTCAGAGTCTTGCCACAGTTCCTGCCTGGTTCCAGTTCCGAGTCTTGCCACAGTTCCAGCCTGGTTCCAGTTCCGAGTCTTGCCACAGTTCCAGCCTGGTTCCAGTTCAGAGTCTTGCCACAGTTCCAGCATGGTTCCAGTTCCGAGTCTTGCCACAGTTCCAGCCTGGTTCCAGTTCAGAGTCTTGCCACAGTTCCAGCATGGTTCCAGTTCCGAGTCTTGCCACAGTTCCTGCCTGGTTCCAGTTCAGAGTCTTGCCACAGTTCCAGCCTGGTTCCAGTTCCGAGTCTTGCCACAGTTCCAGCCTGGTTCCAGTTCAGAGTCTTGCCACAGTTCCAGCCTGGTTCCAGTTCCGAGTCTTGCCACAGTTCCAGCCTGGTTCCAGTTCAGAGTCTTGCCACAGTTCCAGCATGGTTCCAGTTCAGAGTCTTGCCACAGTTCCAGCATGGTTCCAGCTCCAGCCCGCTTCAGTTCCTGCCTGCTCCAGTTCCAGCTTCCGTGATCTCCTAAGTCCCAGCGGCCGGACTCCTACGGGCTCCTCCCGGGGGAGTACTGGCTTCCAGGGTGAAGCTCACGTCCAGCCCCTGCCTGGTATCCGCCTCCCAACCTGTCAGTCACTAGAGACTATAGTACACCTCTCCCCAGTCTCTCACAGGTCAGCCCAAGGGTCCACTATACAGCTCATTCGCAACAGTGCTACGGAAATGATTAGTAGTAGTGTTGAAAGTCTATAAGATACAAAGTTGATTGTTGTAGAAAAAACACTCACTCACTTCTCCACCCCTTTCTCTCCTGGACTAAAATGTTGGTACATAGACTACTGCCCATTTACAAAGTTGGGGAAAATAATTGTATACAATAGGAGTCAATTAGTGGCCTCACACAAATAAGGGGAAAATTAATCCTTACTAAAATTTAAAGAAATCAGTTATAGATCATTGGCAAATGGCTTAGTCAGAATTACTAAGCATTGGTTGGAGAAAATACTACTTTGTATTAGGAAGAGAAGAATATGTAAGTAATTTAGTCATCTGCAAACTTTGAAAACAAAGCAAGTGAATTTCAGAGGGGGTTTGATTGATAGTATCTTGCTAGACATAGGCACCAGCTTGAGCACCAGGGGTGGCTCGAGGCAATCTGCCACTTGAGGCGAGGGACAAGATGGCACCCCCTTATCCTACCCTCTGCTCGCCTCACCCCGTCCCCTCCTCCCTTCAGCTGCCGCTGGCCTGGCCTCCAGCAGTGGCAGCCCTCCTCCCTCCTCCACGCTGCTGGCCTGAGAATCCATCACAAGTAAGCAAACAAGACTACAAATAAGGATTCCAAGTCTAACTAGTTTCCTCATTCCATCATAGTCTTCCATTTATAAAGTTATATGCTGTCTTGCAAGGAAAAGCAGCTAGCCTCTTTTTTGGTGAACTCTATCAGAAGATAGAGTTCACCAAAAAAGAGGCTAGCTGCTTTTCCTTGCAAGACAGCTAAGCAATGGAAAGGACTGGTATTGGGTCTCATCTCATCAATGTCTCATGGAGATATGCTAGAGAGGTAACGTTTCTAGATACCATAAACAACTGCTTCACGGAGCAGCTGGTCCTAGAACCAATGAAAGGGACAGCTACTTTAGATCTAGTCCTCTGTGGAACACACAACCTAGTACAAAGGGTTACTGTGGTGGGGCCACTAAGCAATAGTGAGCAAAATGCAATCAAATCTGACATAACCACTAGAGGGAGGGCATTAAGTAAAACTACTACAGTAGCATATAACTTTATAAATGGAAGACTATGATAGAATGAGGAAACTAGTTAGAAGAAAAACTAAAAGGGGCAATTCTGAAGGGTTAAAAGTTTGCATGAGGTGTTGACTTTGTTAAAAAAAAAAAATACTATTTTGGAAGTCTAGATAAAATATATTCCATACATTAAAAAAAAGATTGAAAGAAGACCAAACAACTTCCAGCACGGTATAAAGGGAAAGTAAAGGAAGCAGTTAAAGCTAAAAAGGCATCATTCAAAAAAATGGAAAGCAGAACCAAATGATGAAAATAGGCAACAGCATAAGCACTGGCAAGTTAAATGTAAAACAGTAGTTAGACAGACCAAGACAGACTTTGATAGACGTTTGCAGTAAGGCAAAAACTAAGAAAAACTTTTTCAAATATTTTTGAAGCAAAAAGCCTGTGAGGGAGACAGTTGAGCCATAAGATGACCAAGGGATAAAAGGGGTGCTCAGGCAGGACAAGGAAATAGCAGAAAAATGGAATACATTCTTTGCCTCGGTGTTTACGGAGAATGTTGGAAATATACCCACACCTGAAACATTTTTTAATGGTGAAAATTCTGAGCAGCTAAAAACGTATCTGTGACAATAAAGGATGTAATAAATCAGACTGGCAAATTAAAGAGTAACAAATCACCAGGACCGGATAGCATCAAACCTCAGAGTTTGAAAAGAACTACAATGTGAAATCGCTAACCATAACCATAACCAGTTACTATGTAACCTATCCTTTACACTATTTCTGAAACCTGAAAGGAGATCAGTGGGACACCAATTTTTAAAAAGGGCTCCAGAAAACTATAAACCAGTGAGCTTGATGTTGGTGCCTGGCAAAATGATAGAAGCCATTCTCAAAAACAAACTCAATGCCCACAGAGATAGACATGACTTAATAGAGAAGAGTCAACATGGTTTTAGCAAGGGAAAGTCTTGTCTTACCAATCTTTTAGAGGAGAGCTCCCCAACTCTGTCCTGGGGGCCCACCAGCCAGTCGGGTTAACATGCAAATTTTCCCTCATGCATATTCATTGTGGATATCCTGAAAACGTGACTGGCTAGTGGGCCCTCAGGACAGGGTTGGGGACCACTGTTTTAGAATATTTTGAAGGTGTTAATTTATATGTAACTAAAGATGAGCTGGTTGATATAGTGTATTTGGATTTTCAAAAGGCATTTGATAAAGTACCCATAAGACACTCCTCAGAAAGTTAAGTCAGGAAAACCATCTTTAAGATTGTGAGGTACCTCAAGGATTCATTAACTGGATGGGATAAGCTAGGGAAGAAGAAGGGCAATGGGCAAAACTAAGAGGATATATTTGTAAAGGCAACAAAACTTTGTGTTAGGAAAACAAAGTTATGAGGAAAGGCAGGCCACTGAGGTTTTCTAAAGAAGTGGCTGAAAAACTGTTGGAGAAAAGTTATCATTCACAAATTCCAAGAGACCACAGAAAGAGGAAGACAGGCAACTATATCTGGAAAAGCTAAGAGAAACCAGGAAAGCAGTCAGGAGCATGAAGGTGCAACTTGAAGAATAAACAGCTAACACAGTAAAGTGGTTTATGGTTTATTTATTTATATGTTATTTATGCATAAGCCCTAAGTGGCTAACAAAAGAACATACATCATAAGATCAATAACCAACCAACAAGCCCCTATTAAATTTAAATATATATATATATATATATATATATAGCAGTGAGAGTAGGAAGTACAAACATGAGAATGTAAAACTCATAGGTGAAACCAGGGGTTGGGGGGGGATATGTAGAAGCTTATGAGAACAAAATGAATTTGTTTATCAATTACTTCTCATCTGTGTTCACTGAGGAAGGGTAAGGAGTAGGACTACAGAAAACTGTCACAAATAGAAATGGAAGTGAAGTAGATAGCAAACAATTTTCAGACGTTTGTGTTCACAAGGAGCTAGCAAAACTAAAAGTAGATAAAGTGACGGGCCAGATGGCACACATCTGAGGGTATTGAGTGAATTTATGGAAGTTCTGGCAGCTCCACTGTCTGAACTTTTCAATGGATCACTAGAGTGAGAAGTGGTTCCAAAGGACAGGAGATGGGTAGATGTTGTTCCTTTCCCCAAAAGGGGAGTGAGGAGGAGCCTAGGAACTACTGGCTAGTTAGTTTAACCTTGGTGATGAGTAAATTAATGGAACTGCAGCTGAAACAAAGAATAGGTATAGTTTCTGGAATCCAGTGGATTACAAGATCCAAGGCAGCATGGTTTTACCAGAAGTTACAATTTCTTTGACTGGATGATTGGAAAGTTAGATCAGAAGAGAGCGCTAGATGTAGCATACTTAAATTTCAGCAAGGCCTTTGACACGGTTCTGCCTAAGCAACTTATAAACAAAGTGGGGACTGTTGGTATGGGCCCTAAAGTGACTGACTGGGTTAGAAATGATTAAATGAGAGGTGACAAAATATAGTGGTAAATGGAGCACACGCCAAGGAAAGGAGGGTTACCAGTAGAGTGCCATATGGATCGATCTTCTGTCTGGTTCTGTTCAACACTTTTGTGAGATTACTGAAGAGCTATGGGGAAAATTTTGTCTTTTTGCAAATGATACCAAAAACTGCAAAGGGTAGAAACATGGAAAACATGAGGAGAGATCTAGTGACCCTTGAAGAATGTTCTAGAGTCTGGCAGCTGAGATTTTAATTCTAAAATATTCAGGATATGTAGTTGGGTTGCAAAACTCCATGGAGCAGTACAACGTAGAAGGTGAATTTCTTCTGTGCACAAAACGGATCAGGATCTGGGGGGTGAACTTATCTGATGATCTTAAGGTGGGCAAACAGGTAAATAAGGCAATAGCAAAAGCCAGAAAGGTGTTTGAGTGCATAAGGAGAAAACACAGTCACAGGAAAAAGGGGATTTTTTTTAAAATTAATAATCTTATATTCCACCATCTTCCATCAAATTAGTCCAGTGCCTCTGTATAAGACTCTGGCAAGACCTTGTTTGGAGTACTATGTACAATTCTGAAGACTTTACCTTCAAAAGGAGTAGGTCCAGGGGGTCTTTATAATAAAGTGTATGTTGAACAGATTTAAAGATGTAAACATATAGCCTGGAGGAAAGGAAGGAAAGGGGTGATGAGATAAACATTTAAATACCTCCAAGAAATAAATGTGCAGGAGGTGAGCCTATTTCAATGGAAAGGAGGCTCTGGAAGGAGAATCATAGTCTGTAGACTCAGAAGTAATCCAAGGAAATATTTCTTTACAGAAAGGGTGATGGATGCATGAATAGCCTCTCTGTGACGGTGATGGATCTGAGGACAGTGTCAGAATTCAAATAAACGTGGCAAATGAAATGTAATGTGGACAAGTGCAAAGTGATGCACTTAGGGAAGAGTAACCCCAAACTATAGCCACACAATGCAAGGTTCCACATTAGGAGTCAACATTCAGGAAAAGGATCTAGGCATAATCATCATTGATAATATGTTGACATTTGTAGCAGCAGCCAAGAAAGCAAATAGAATGTTAAGGAATTATTAGGAAAGGAATGGAGTATAAAACAGAGAATATTGTAATGTCTCTGATTACTCCATGGTGCAACCTCTTCTTGAATATTGTGTGCAATTCTGATTACCACATCTCAAAAAAAAAAAAGATATAACTGAATTAGAAAAGGTACAAAGAAGGGAAACCAAAATGATAAAGAGGATGGGACAAGTCCCCTATGAAGAAAGGCTAAAGAGGTTAGGTCTCTTCAGCTTGGGGAAGACACCGCAGAGGGGGAGATATGATAGAAGTCAATAAAATGATGAGTGGAGTGGAACGAGTAAACGTTAATCAGTTGTTCACTGTTTTATAAAATACAAAGACTATGGGACACACAAGTTACTAAGTGATACACTTAAAACTAATAAGAAAATATATTTTTACTCAATGCATAAATAAGCTCTGGAATTCGCTGCCAGAGGATGTGGTGAAAGGTGTAAGTGTAGCTGTGTTTAAAAAAGGTTTGGACAAGTTCTTGGAGGAAAAGTCTATAAACCATCATTAAGGTGGAGTTGCAGAAATCCACTTCTTATCCCTGAGATAAGTAGCTTGGAATCTTTCTATTCCTTGGGATCCTGCAAGGTACTTGTAACCTGGATTGGCCGCTGTTGGAAACAGGATTCTGGGCTTGATGGACCTTAGGTCTGACCCAGTATGGCAAGACTTATGTTCTTATGGGACAAGCAAAATGGATCTCTGAGAGAGAGGAAGACACTATAAAGCTGAGCAGATGTTGTTGATGGGCAGCCTGAATTGTCCCATATGGTCTTAATGTGCTGTCCTGTCCTGTGTTCCTATGTAGTCTTTGTAAACAAATCTTCCCGTATTTGAAATAAGTGAGACACAGAACAAGCACGTAGTGGTTCTAAATGCTAATATTTGCTACATTAACAAGAGAGTTCATATCTGAGACATGCACAAAGCTGTACAGGCAAGCCTAATCAAATTACATACTCTTACTGGAATTCTACCCTCTGGAGAGTCTTCTGGACAACAATCTAAGGCAGTGTATTTTATAATCAGGTACACTGCTAACATATGTAATAGAAAGTGGCAGCCTGATACATAGCAAGAGTCTTGCCCATACAGGGCAAATATATCTAAGCAGGCATACAAATACTGAGGTAGAATACCTTAGAGTGGCAACCGACAAGACACCTGCTCATAGGCGAGAGTTTCCTCCCGACCCACCACTCGCTCTCAAATGCCAACACCAGGAACATTTTCAAAACTCACAAGCAAAGTCGAGCTAATCTCGTGATGCACAAAATTAGCATAGATGGTCCGTGAGCTTTAATAATGCTTGTAGTGCCAGCTCTCAAAAGGAAGTGGCACGCTGGATTTCATCAGGGATCTGGTCAGAAATGAAATGCACTTACCCAGCCCCTCCTTATGGCACAGTATCACTACTAATAGCAATATTGTCATTTGGCTATAAACATAGAAATATGATGGCAGACAAAGACTGTATGGCCCATCCAGTCTGCCCATCCATCCAATTAATTCAGCATTATAATTCCCCATCACTTGCTTAGAAATCCCCTGTATTTACCCCATGCTTTCTTGAATTCAGATACAGTTTTTGTCTCCATCACTTCCACTGGGAGGCTGTTCCACACATCCACCACCCTCTCTGTAAAGAAATATTTCCTAAGATTACTCCTGAGTCTGCTCCCTTTCAACCTCATCTCATGACCTCTCGTTCTAGAGCCTCCTTTCATTGAGGAAAGCTCATCTCCTGTGCATGGAAACGTTTGAGATATTTGAATGTCTTTATCATATCTCCTCTGTCTCGCCTCTTCTCTAGGGTGTACATGTTTAGATCTTTAAGACTATCCCCATATGCTTTGGAACTAAGATCACTGACCATTTTAGAAACAACCCTCGGGATCGACGCCATTCTGTTTATATTCTTTTGAAGGTGCGCTCTCTAGAACTGTACGAAGTATTCCAAGTGAGGTCTCACCAGGGACCTACACAGGGGCAATATCACCTCCCTTTCTCTGCTGACCATTCCTCTCCCTCTGCAGCCAAGCATCTTTCTGGCTTTTACCATCACTTTATTCACCAATTTGGCCACCTTAAGATCATTAGATCCCGCTCTTCCTTTGTGCTTAGAACACCACCTCCAATCCTGTACCTTTCCCTTGAGTTTTTGCATCCTAAATGCATTATTCTGCATTTTATTAGCAATAAATCTTAGCTGCCAGTTCTTAGACCATTCCCAAGCTTCATGAGATCCCTCCCTCATGTTTTCCATGCCTTCCTGGCTGTCCAGCCTGTTACAAGATTTGGGTATCATCTGCAAAAAGACAAGCTTATCACGACAACCTTCTTATTATGTCGCTCATAAATATGTTGAAAAGAACCAGTCCAAGGACAGATCCCTCAGGCGCACTGCTAGTAACAACCCCACCCTCAGAGAAAACTCCATTTACTACTTCCCGTTGTTGCCTCCCACTCAGTCAGTTTCTAAACCCAATCATTCTAGGATCCATACCAAGGGTGCAGAATTTATTTATAAGTCTCATGTGCAGAACCGTGTCAAAGGCTTTGCTGAAATCCAAGTACAGTATGTCTAGCGCTCTCCCTTGATCCATCTCTCTGGACACCCAATCAAAGAAATTGATCAGATTCGTCAGACAAGATTTATCTCTGATAAAACCATGCTGCCTCCGATCTTGCAATTCATTGGATTGAAAAATTGCAATCTCCTCTGTTTTAGCAGCGATTCCATTGGTTTGCTCACCAAAGAGGTCAGACTAACTGGTCCTTAGCTCCCAGCCTCTTCCTTACTTCCACTTTTATGAATAGGAACCACATCAGCCCTGTTCCTGTCATCTGGAACTACTCCCAGCTCTAGAGAAGCACTGGAAAGGTTAGCCAGCGGAGCTGCCAGGACATCTCTAAGTACCCTCATGTGTATCCCCATCTGGTCCCATCGCCTTATCTACCTTGGGCCTGATTTTAAAAATTGTAAATGCACTTTACTCGAGTAGGTGGGCTTTTGAAAATTGCTACAATATATGCCATTGAATTGTCCATAGGATTTATTTGCCTAAGTGTACCTTAACTCAAGTAAATGGCTTTTGAAAACTGCTACGGTATTACGCAAGTAGCTCCTTGAAAATTACCTCCTTTAAGTTTAGTTAGCTCCTTACGAACACACTGTTCTGAAACTTGACTGAGGTTTACCTCACTTCTAATCTTATTTGTGTTTGTTTTATGTGGTGCTGGCTCCAGGACCTTCCACAGTGAACACTGAACCAAAATATTTGTTAAGCAATTTTTCTTTTTCCTCATCAGCCTCTACATATTCTTCCCCTTCACCTCTGAGTCTCACAATGCCAATTTTGCACTTCCTTCTAGTCCTAACATATCTAAAGTTGTTCCCCCATTTTACCGTATTTTCTATTTTTTCTTCTATTTGAATTTTTACATTCCTACTTTTCCAGCTTTCTCTTAGGTTTTCCAGATATTGTCGCCTGTCTTCCTCTTTCTGCAATCTCTTGTAGTTTACGAATGCTAAACTTTTCAGCTACTTCTTTAGAAAACCATAAGTCTTTATCCTCTTCCCTTTATTTACATTCCTAACAAAAATATTAGCTGCCCTTAAGATATCTCCTTTTACTTTTTCCCACTTTCCTTCCACTTCCACTAGATTTTCCCATCAGCTAATGACTTCTTGAGGTGCTCCCCCATTTTGAATAAAAGTTAGTTTTCCTGAAGTCTAGGACCCCCGCCTTATAATGAACCTTCATCTCTTGCGTCCTAATATTGAACCATAACATCTGGCGGTCACTGGTTCCCACTGGATCATTCACTGCATCATCAGAAACATTGTCCCCATTGGTAAGCACCAGGTCCAGCATCGCCCCCTCCTGTTTGGGTTGCATTGCAAGTTGACAGAACAGTTCCCTTTGCAGAGATTCCAGGATCTCCCTGCTTCTAGAAGATACTGCAGTCGGGATGTCCAAATCAACATCTGAAATATTAAAATCCCCCTAGCACCAACAACTCCCCTTTCACAGCAATCCTGTGAATATCCTCCATTAAATCTCCATCCATCTCCTCCGTTTGTGATATACAAACAGATGTTCCATTCTCTCTTTCCAGATTAACCCACAGTGCCTCCTCCTTCCCTCATAAGCCCAGCAATGCTGTTGCTTTGATACTGCTCTTTATATATAATGCCCTGCCTCTTCCTTTCCTTCTTATCTGATCCTTCCTGAATAGATTGTAGCCATGGTTTTCCATGTGCCAGGTCTCCGAGACAGCCACTATATATCTACATCAGCTTCTTCCATGACTGCCTCTAGATCTGGGACTTTATTGCCATACTATAAGAATTGGTGTGCATAGCTTTCCAAATATTGTCTTTTTTTTTTAATCAACCCCCCCCATCTTAGAACAATCTCAAAACCTGGTAGGGGCTTTATATTTTTGTTTGCCAAAGGCAGCAAATAACTTTCTCCTGGAATTTTTTTTTGTCCCGAATTTAAGTGCTTAGTCAATGAAAATCTCCGATTTAACTTATAGAAGTCCTCTATTTAACAAATAAACAAACAAAAAAAAGGTGCACCTCTTACCAGATTATCCTATCAAAACTGAATTGTATTATTTATTTTTAGGAGCCAAGCAAAAAATTTACTGAATGCAAACTTGACTCCTGGGAGTCTGCAAGCAGTTTTGCCTTTTTTTTTTCATTTATTTCACTGGAAAGTATTTCAGTGAAGGGGTCATCGACTTTAACAGCCGCTCCTGGGGACATACCAGCCTCCCACCATCCCCTCCCCACCCCTAACGAAAACTTCAGCCACCAATACCATTTACAGCAGATCAACAGAAGAAGTGGAGTCTGGTGCTAAATGACCTTAAGTCTTTTTTTTTTTTTTTTACCAGAAATGCTCTTAACTTATTTGTGCAAGTTTAAATCCAAAACTGAATTATTTCCAAGCCCAGCTTCCGTCTTCGTTTTGGGAAAACGCAATCCACCTTCTGGTGACCCTGGTGAACTTGAATTAAAGTTTTAATTACCTATGAAATGTCGCACTGCATTATTTGAGTGCATCAAATTAACAGCTCTTCCAGGCCTGAAATTTTCTTAATACCTGGAGACAGCTTCTCCTGAAAAAAATTTAAAAAAAGAGAAACTCCACTACTTGCTGCATCAAAACAGCACCATGATGAACCTTATTGAAATATAAAAGAGATTAATCACCACCCATTAAAAAATGTGTCCAGCCCTTTCTTGTTTTCACGGGGGGGAGGTTTGTTTTGTTTTTAGATGCCTATCAGAAGGAATGCAATGCCATGAATGCACGTCTTGATAAGGCCTGGCTCCGCGGTTCGCCATCTGAAACCTAATCCTCAAAACCGCAAAAAGAAAGCATTTGATTGAAAGACCCCCCTTTTCTCTGCTGCATTTCAGTTATTTTTTGAAAGAACCAGCCACAGTTTGGCTCATTCCATCCCGGCAGAGCAACTAAACTGATTAGAGCCTGATCTAATTTTGCTTTTTTTTTTTTTTTTAATATAAACAGATATCAGGCCATTTTCTAACAAAAAAAAAAAGAGCACAACACACAGCTCATGAATGGCAAAGCAGAAACGCCCTATTATGGCTTTCCATTGTCTTTATGTCCTCTAGTTATAAAGAAAGATAAATAATGGTAATTAAGGGTACGCTTGAGAAACTAATTACGCTGAATAGTATTATTTACTTGGTGAACCCAGCATTACAAATTGCTTTGGTGCATCATACTGCATGATAAGGAAAAACTGTTTTATTTACGCAGTTATAGGCTGCCGTATCCAATAACGTAAGTGGCGTACACATTAACGCACTCAGGGAAAGTTTGCTTGGCTGGCTGGGGTTGCAGGCGGCGCTGCTGAGCCGAGCAGGGTGGCACCTCTGGACCTGTCTCCCCAGCTGTTCGGCTGAGCGCAGTGCAAGTCCCAGCCAGCGCTCCAGCGGGCACTGGAAGCAGATGCTGCACTGTGAACAGCCAGAGAGAACAAAGGGAGGCTCAGGCGGCTTTCATCGCGGTCCCCAGGCTGTCGTCAATTTAGCTTTCAGCCCAAAAAATATATCTAGGCAGATAGTGCAGGAGAGAAAATGGTTACGCGGGATCACACTAACCCCCCCCCCCCCCAAAAAAAAAATTTCTCTTTTACAGGAAGGGCAGAGGAAGGAGACTGAGAAACCACACAAGCTCGGTTCCCCAGGGAGCACACTTCACTGCTGCACGGTTTTCTGCACCCACAAAAATGTACATTATTTAGCAAGTGTTCATTTTTATCAGTTGTGCAGTCGGATTACAAAATTCGTACACTGCTTTATAAAAAAAAAAAAAAAAGTTGACAACCCCCCCCCCCCCCCCCCCCCCCAAGCGTTTTCTATTATTAAAGCAAAACAAAACCATATCAAATGACTGCATCCACCCATTTGGTAAAATACAAAACTGCACAGCCCCCCCCCCCCCCCGATCTTCTGGCCCGTTCGTCCCAGTAACTCTACCCCCCTCTTTCCTTAGCCTTGCTGGTGAAACAGTGAGAAATCGCTTGGCAGACAGCGGATGGAAAACATGAGAACAGAACTGGTGGAGACATTTAATTGAATTGTCAATAATTATTCTTAAAACATGTTTTCTACTGCTTTTGAGAAACATGAGAACAAAGGATTTAACTGGACTACTAAACCAGCCACCATGACGATTCAAATCTGAGCAAAACAGAGTAGGGCACATAAAAAAAAGCTCTTTTTTTTTTTTTAGCTTTATATTTGTGTGTCAAAAACTCATCTGAAAGAAAATAATAGTATACACACACAGAAGAAAGTCTAAATCACCAAGCGATAAATGGAGAAATAGACTTCCATTACGTAAGACCCCTCCAAACAAGAAGAGGGATGGGAATCACATAAAAAATATCAATATTACAAGAGCCAAAAATAAGTTAAAGCTACTAGGCCTACAAGCTCCATAAGGTTATTTCCTCACATGATTAGCACAACATCAAATCCTTGCCTGTCTTAAAGAGTGAGAGGTGGAGGTGCAGGAAACAAGGTAAGTGAAGCTCAGCTGAGCATAAAGCAAAACAGATAATAAGCAAACTAATCTTCCAGTGGTGCAACAGACGAATCAAAGGAGTCAATGCATGCAGGTCCAACCCAAAAAAAAAAAGAGATGAGCTGAGGGGTTATTTCCATGAAAATTGCCCACCCAAATCAACAATATCTTTGGGAAAGCTTAAAAAAAATGTTTTTTTAAATGCCTGCTCCTGGAAATGTTCTCCTTTTGTGCCAAATATTACACTGCTCCTGAGAAAAGCAACTTTCTTAAAGGCCACCTGATCTGGTTGAAAGAAAAAGTCACCAGGAGAGTAGGCCTGAGGCCTGATTTATTACATTTCCCCTGACCCCGCCCCCACCCTAGACAGAGAATTGGAAAAAAGCCTTAGTAAATCTGGTCCTTGGGAGGCAAATTCTCAGGAATCGCTGACATTTAACTCTGCTTCTTCCACGGGAGTCAAAAGGCAACAGCTCGGTTTGTTTCCATTTTATGATTTAGTGTCCTGAAACATAAGCAGCTTATACTGTAGGTGGCTTTGATCTCATAAGTTACAAGAAAATCTCACTCATATGCCACCACAACTTTTTCACAGCCGAGAGTTTCAAACACTGGATAGTTTATTACCCTTAAACTCTTCTTTTTTTTAAAATATCTGTCCACATTTTCAGGTTTCCTCCTGAGCGCTACATTTCAAGGAATTACCAACAGCTTGCAAACCTGACAACTTTCCTTCTAAATCTTCTACTTTTTTCCCCACAGTTTTCCAAAAGATCTCTTCCTGCTTGCTTCAATCACATTTGTCATTATTTCAAACATTTTGTCCAAGAGTCATTTTACTAGTTACAGCTAACTCCAGGTGAGTCGTAATGACGTAGATCAAAATAAATGCTTAAAGCCAACAGCTGTGGAGAAAAAAATTATTTTTTTTTATTAAATGCTACAAATATGCCTCTTCACAGCTCTCCATCACAAATTATGACTGCAATAGGGCCCTTAGCACCCACATCAGTAACTCTCTCGAAAGAACCTTCAACGTTATTTCTGCTGGAAGCTCTAACTTTAGAGTGGACCAAAAATTTCCAGCTTGACTTCAGCTGGGAGGGTCATCAAAGACTTGGCTGTTCTCAAGCCTGGGTCATCACAGCTGCTGGATAACTTTGCCTCTGCAGGTCTGTTCACCAATGCATAAATCACCCTCACTCTTTCCGTAACCAAGAAGAGGGGTTTTGCCAATATTGGTCATCAATGAACCTTCCCCAGGTCCCACAGTCTGCACGTTCATTACCACAGCCATTGCTGCATTCTCTTCTGATCCAAGGGTTGTCAGGTCTGCTGCCACCAGCACTGCACCTCAATAAATCTCCATACAGGCTGCTGCCTCCTTATAGTTGCCAGGAGATGCCACCGTTACCGCACTTGGCTTGGAAGCTTCTCTCTTAAGCATCTTAGGGAGGGGGGGTGGGGCTTACCAACCTGGAAAAGCTCTGGGCTAAGGGTAGAGTTGAAATCAGAGCCAGCAGCAGCAGTTACCAGGCTAGAAAAGCACCAGATGAAATCCTTGGCAATGAATCTGCATTACATTTGGCTGAGGCTACTCTATCGAAGGGAACATTCTTAAGTTTCCCCTTCATTCTTACAAAATTAATACTTTGGCAATAATGTACTTCTTAAAAGAAGTTTCAACAGTATTTTTAGGCAGAGGCACAAAGTAGTCCAAATTACAAGAGGTGGCTGCCTAACAAATAATCACATTGTTGGGTTTACAAAATGTCCAAATCAGAGAAGTGCAAAGCATAGAACTTTTAGTCCTGATCAAAGAAGATTCCAATCATTTTGTGAAAGAACAAATTCTAAATTTTATTGCGGCAACTCCACTGCATAATGTTAACACAGCAAGCAATTTTCAAGGTGCCCCAACACGGACCCGTGTTTCGCCGGTGGCTGCATCGGGGGGACCAACAGGGATTCAATCAATCTGCAATTTTAAAATGGTTAAAGATCAGGACAACAAACAATGGACTAAAGCCGATGTACAACTTAAGACAGTAAAATCAACATACCTTGGTGCAAGTGTTCATAAGGTGACAGGGAGTGCATTTACCCTTAGTACAACCAGGTATTTTAAAGGCAGAGTTTGGGCGCCAAACTGCAGGTGAACAAATCACCTTTCTCGCGGGAACCAATCATCGGTTCCCAAGAGGCATTGCGCGCCAGGTAGGTACACAGACGGGCAACCAGTGACAGTATGAGAAATAGAAAGAATTTTTAGAGAACAGATTAGGAGAACAGATGCCATTCAATCTCCCGATTTAGTCCTTTCGGAGACACAGTGTCCAGAGTAAAAATCCATTTTTGTTCTTGTCGGCCCAAAAATTCTGTATAATTACCACCCCGGATTGGTTTAGAAACTACCTCAATTACAGCAAACCAAAGGTCAGCGATAGTATGGGAGGAACTTATCCAGTGTGCTACCAAGGGTTCTTGATCACGGGACTTGCGAATAATGTCCCAATTTATAAGTCACGGTCTGTGTGTACAAAACATTCAAGAAAAGCATTTCATTCTGCCGTTTATACCACGTAGAACATTGCTTAACATTCCCGTCTCAATGATCTTACGCCAAAAAAGCTTCTGTGGTTTTAAGTGCGAGATAGAAGACTGTTTAAAACATATTAAATTATAATATTAAAGATTAGATTCTGCACTCTCTCCTAATTACTGCTAATGTCCCGGACCAGCATTTGAGCCCTGCAGGCCACCGTCGGGAGTACCAACATCATCATTCTGGGATGAAAGAACTTGCACAAAAGGCAAACCTCTCAGGCTGTCAGGGAGAGTGCCTTGCCTAGCTGCCTATATCGCTGCTCAGCCACCTGACTTTGTAATGCTGCAATTTCTCCTAATTGTAGCTAATGTCCCTGACCACCATTGGGAGTACCAACATCATTCTGGGATGAAAAATGTGCACAACAGGTGGACTGCTCAGGCCAGCCACTGGAAGGCCTTCGCCTAAGGGCCCACCCCTTAGTGGGACCCCTGACCTCAGACGCTGAGCACTGTCTGTTGGCACACAGGCCTGCATAAATATTTGAAAAAGTATTTTGGATGTTATTATTAGGTTTGCTTAGTTTGCGTAGTTCTTGGGAGAGAGAGATATATGCATTATGAGGCGGATTTTAAAAGGCCCCCGCGCGCCGGCGCACCTATTTTGCATAGGCCGCCGGCGCGCATAAAGCCCCGGGACGGGCGTAAGTCCCGGGGCTTTCGAAAAGGGGAGGGAGGGGGCGTGTCCGGGGGCGTTCCCGAAACAACGCGGCGTTTCGGGGGCGAGCCCGGGGGCATGGTCGAGGCCTCCGGACCAGCCCCCGGGACCGGAGGACGGAGCGGGGCTTCCAGCCGACGCGCGCAAAGTTACGGCTGCTGAAAGCAGCCGTAACTTTGCCGACAAAGGTAGGGGGGGGGGTTTAGATAGGGCCGGGGGGGTGGGGGGGAGGGCGAAGAAAAGTTCCCTCCGAGGCCGCTCGGAAATCGGAGCGGCCTCGGAGGGAACAGGCAGGCCGCGCTGGGCTCGGCGCGCGCAGGTTGCACAAATGTGCACCCCCTTGCGCGCACCGACCCCGGATTTTATAGGCTACGCGCGTATCTTGTAAAATCCAGCGTACTTTTGTTCGCGCCTGGTGCGCGAACAAAAGTACGCGCTCGCATATTTTTTAAAAATCTGCCCCTATGCGTGTGAGCAGACTAGAACGAAAGCTTTCTTTTTCATGGCCCCGATAATGTGAAACATGCTTCCTGTGCAGTTGAGAATGGAATACGATAAAGGAATTTAGACGGCAAATTAAAGCCATATTATTTAGAGAAGCTTTTGGCTGTACTTGATTCATTTTGTTTTAAATATTTACATTTTTTTGTATATTGATATGTTTTATTATGTACATAGACTTGTAATCCGCACTGAACAGAACTATTTTGGAAGAAGTGGACTATATGATTATGACATAAATACATGCTTATATTTTATATATCATTCTTATTAATATATATTATGCACAGATATAGTTTTAAAATTATGTTTTATGGCATAGCCTTCTTTCCCTAAAGAAATGTCTATCACATAACAGCCATGTAACCTTTGGAAATTGAGTTTTCATTTGGTGTGGCGATAAGAAAAAAGGTCTGGATAGTAATCATGAATATCCACCATTGGTCCCCTCAAGGCATAGAAAAAGGCAAAGCAAAGATCTATCTTAGATTCTTAGCCTAGCAACTGAGAGCAACAAAAGTGAAATTACTGTATATATTTTATTCAACTAAGCATTCAATGAGACCCTGATAAATAACCAAGAAAAACACACTAACAAGGATTCTTTCATCAGTTTACTTAGGATCACGTTCCAGCTTCTTTCTTAAGTCTTTCCAAATGTGTTTGCCCAAAGGACAATCCCTGCCTCTGGTCTGAGCTTCTTCCCAGAGTCCAGGTGCCAGTAATACTCAACAGCAAATGGGACTGAATGGTCAGTTCTCAAACTGGAAGAGGGTGAATAGCGGCGTGTCCCAAGGATTGGTACTCTTCAATGTGTTGATTAATGATCTAGAAGACTGAGTAACAAGTGTGATTGCAAACTTTGTAGAGGATACCAACTATGTAGGGTAGTTAAAACATAAGTTGATTATGTAAAACTGCAAGAGGATCTAGAAAAACTGTGGAACTTGGGCATCCAAATAGTCCTTTTCCCTACCCTACAAACTTCATATATCCCCCCCCCCTCCTTCCATCTCTGCCCCAGTATAAGACGTATGCGATTCCTGGCTCTTATGTAAATGTACATAAAACAGAATGTTGTTTTAGTTCTACATGTTGATATTTACTTTTATGTTTATTTTATTGTCTTAACTTAAGCAATTTGTTTGTTTTAAAATGTAAACCATTTTTATTAAATTATATTTGTAAAAGCAGTATACAAACATTTTTAAATAAAATAAATAAAGTACAAAGTGATACATGATAAGAAAATATCCAAACTACCAGTCCACACTGCTGGGGTCCACTCTGGCAAGCTGCTATCAAGTGAGGGATCTTGGAGTTACTGTGGATCACACGTTAAAACCATCAGCGTAGTGTGCAGCAGTGGTCAAAAAGCCAACTGTATGACAGGAATAATTTGGTACATATTACTACGCCTCTGTATAGTGCTCTGGTGTGACTACACCTAGAGTTTGGGTTACAGTTCTGGTTATCCCAGCTCAAAGAGAAAGGTGCAAGAGAGGGCAAGCAGAATGGTGAGAAGAATGAGGCATCTCTCATATGAAGAAAGACTGAAACATTTAGAGCATTTTAGATTAGATTGAGGGGAGACATGAAAGAGGTCTAGAAGAACAGGTAAGGAAAAGAACAAGCTGCAAGCAAGCAGTGGTTTACGCTGTCCACAGATACTAAGACCAAGGAGCATCCAATGAAACTGTACCCTAGCAGCTTCAAGGCAATCCCAAGAAAGCATTTATTTAGTCAGTGGAATCAGATGCCGCCAAATACAGTCAAGAGGGGGGTCTGGAAGCATTCCTGGAAGACAAAGGACAGAAACGGACATTAGAGATTGGGTGGAGGCCAAGTGGCCTCACTTTCACAGATCCATGGGGAGCACTTAGATGAACTCTGGGGCCACTGTTGGAGTCAGGATATTGGGCTGACCCAGCTTGCTCATTCTTATATCTTCTTTAGGACATTCCCCATATGACAGTTTTCTGGGAGAAACTGGCCCTTTCAAGAAGAAATGGAATCTATTAAAAGCTCCTCAATAATGCGACTGCCTGTGACGTGAAGAATTCATGGAGTCAGAATATGAACAGAAGTTTACATTCCTAATTAACTGATAGCCAGCTTAAACAGAGGAAAATGCATAAAATATAACAGGCAAAACCCAGAGCCGACCTGGGCATACCCGAAGAGTTCAGGGACCCAGTAGGGTTACCATCAAGAGTCGATGTCTCCATGCCAGGTTGATCCAGTGCTGATTTTACCCCACTGCATGCACGGGCTTGTCCTCCTGCTTTTCAGCAGGGTGATCAGAGCTACAAGTCCACGCAGGCAATGGAATAAAACCAGAACTGGATTAGCATGGGGCCAGTTGGCAGAGTTGCCGCACAGAGAAGCAGCAGCAGGAGTGAAGCAGCCAGCACGAAGCGAATGAACCCCTATCCTGCTCCCTAGTCGGGCCATCCTGTGCTCCTGAGGGGGTTCGTGAAGAGCAGCCTGACAGCATCCCACCATAGCCTTTGGCGCCGTGTGAAGAGACCCGAGAAGAGTATAAATAGCTTAGGCACAACTGAAGTTCAACAGGAATCCAAGACAGAAAGCTGTGTGCCAAATAAAACCCCCAAGAGGAGAGAAAAGGTAAGACATGGGCTTGACCCCAAGCTGAAATTACCCTAATTGTTGCATGGCAGCAAGCAATCTAAAGGGATTGCTCGGGCTGACTGCTAAACTCAGAACTGAGAACTGTTACAACTCATGGCTTCCTCTGGACTTAAATCCGCAGCCTGTTTAAATGTTCTTAACATAAATAATGCCAGACTAGTTTTGCACCGCATCCAAATGAGTACTGTCTGCATTTATTGAAATTCTGGGACAGGAGCTGCATACGTTCACCACAGAGAGGGCAGCGAGTGCACTGCATCCTCTGACGTCGGACCACTGAGCAAAGAACCCCAAACCGACCAGGAACCAGTCCCCCCCAGTACACCAAGCATGAATAGAAGAGGACGTCGACAGTTCAGCAGGTACATGGAATACATTTAGAGGCAACAAAGCATGGCATTTAAGTAAACATGATTAAATAACCCCTAAGTGTGTGTGACAGTGGGTGGTTTATTCAGCAAAATAGATCAATACAACTTCTCGACTGGTTGGATATAATATTACGCTCATGCAGAGACATGGAGTTCCTATGAGTCTACCAGAGGTCAGAAGAGTGCAGCCAGCCAATACTTACACTGACTCCACAAATACTACCATGCACAACAGCCACCAAGGCAGGAGAGGACTGGCTCTGTTATCTAAGGACGGTCATATCAACTCGCTTACTCATGTGCCTCACTAGCTGGTACCCGGTCAAACTCCCTGGAGGCTCCTATTCAACTTCCCTTCTCCCCGGCCCGATCCCAGCACACTTCAAGCCTCCCCAGCTCTCTCGTCACGTCTTCCCCAGCGCACGCCATCTCCCTTCCAATCAACTCTGCCCCAGGTATTTGTCACCCCCTTCACGTTCCCAGTATTTTAATTCCCATCCACCTCTCACTTCAACCTGACCCAATCCAAGCAATATCGCTATTTTCCCAGGCCACCAACCCTGTGGTTTCATCCTTTCCTGCTGCTTTCAATTCCTGCGGCTCTGCAGACAGTCGTCGTTCCTCCCCCCATGTCTGCTAGTCCTGCAGCGGGGCATACGCACATACATCAGAACTTATGCACGTGCACGAAGACGCACAACTTGGACTTCGTGCGTATCCACGAGTAGCTCCGACTGCATGCAGCTACGTTTCTCAGTGACTGGCAGGGTGCACCTGCCCTGGGCACACACGCACAGCCCACGAGTTGCCTTGAGACGCAAACCATCAGGAGGGCTAGGAGTATTCGACAGACTATATTCAGTATCTGTATCGAATTGTGTTAGCCAGCGATGCTGGAGCATGGGTAGCTCTCCGGGGCTTTCAATGCACTCCTTTTACCCCAAAGAGTTTTTTTTAAAAGGTGCAGAAAAAAAAATGTACACAAACATTTAAGAATGGCAAAAGAATAAGTCCCCCTTCTCTTTTGTAATTCTTTTTTTTTTTTTTTTTTTTTATCATCAGGATTGGCAAATCTTGTACTAGTACAAGGGTAGACAACGCCTCAAACAGGACCTGGTTTTCAGGATATTCACAATAAATATTTAAAATTTCTTAAGCGCTTCCCCAATTCAAAAGACCTGCCCAAAGTGATGTACAATAAAACATGCCTAATTAGTACATAATTATGATAACCCCACAAGCACAAATGAAAATTCCAGTGCAGGCCGTGCCTGCAAATGTATCTCAATATATCGAAATGTACTAATACATTTTACAAAGACGTTAGAAGATAGCGGGACCTCTCCACCACGGATCAACTAGATCTATGCTTGGCAGAACAACATAACTAGATCAAGTACAGCTAAGTGGCAAGGTAGGCAAAAGAAAAGTCTTAAGAAATAAGAACTAGAAACTCCATTTCAGAAAGGGGAAGTTTTGGACCCTCTAAGAATATTTATTTAAAATCATTTATATCCCGCGCTTTCTAGGAAATCCAGGCAGGTCACAGTCTCACATTCATTAAGTACACAAACAGCAAAACACATGGATTAAAAACACAGTCATAAAAATCATCAAAGCTACTTCCCAAAAACAGTCTGACAGGTGTCCCGCTGAGCTATCATTATGCCAAAAGAATCTCATTAACATGCGGCTTCACCGTCTCAATCTGCAAAGGCAGCCCTGCGTGAAAAGGCTTTTTAAAACAAGACACGTAAGGTCATCAGGTAAGGTGCTCCACAATTACGGCCTCACGACTGGGGGTCTCTCGCGCGTCTCAGTCAAAATATGCCATCCGAAATGAAGGCGCTTCCAATAACCTCTGCTTCACTGTCCTTAACGTACAGGAAGAGTGATAAATCTTAAGTGTGGCACAGACCCGCACTGCATTCATTATTTAGAAGATTATAAATTAAGAGATGCTATCTTATATCTCATTCTCCAGTATATCAGCGGCCAATTAAGGCGAATAACACAACAGTCACATGTTTCCAAATGCTAACGCCTTAGAAAACGCAGGCAGCTGAATTCCGTACAATCTGCAAAGCTCCAATTCTGCTTGCCGGGAGATCCGTAGAAAGAGAGCCTCAAACCGTGCGAGAGAAAGCTTCTGCACTGGTGAAGTTTTACGGAAGTGCCATTATTTCCTTAAGGCAAAGGGTTATCAAACTGTGGCCCGCAGGCCAGATCCAACCCATGGAGTTTGTTTTCCCGGCCTGCAAGATTTTCTTTCCTGTGGCTGGATCCTGCCCACAAAGAAGATATATATATATATATATATATATATATATATATAATTTTTTTTTTACAAGGCAGCAGCCGTAGAAGGGGCCTGTCAGCAGAAGAAACACACCAGCAGCAACGCAACAGAAAGGCTTACTGGTTGCACAGGCCCTGCCAGGAGAAGAGGGAAAAGCAGCTGGCGTGAAGTCTAGGCCCCACCAGGAGGGGAAGAACTGGAGGACCCACACGTGTGGAGAGCTGGGAGAAGGGCTGAGAGTGTCCGTGAAGGGAAAAGGAAAGGAAGCGGGGGGGGGGGGGGAGGGAGGGAAGGAAGGAAGGAGAGTGCCTAAGAGGGGAAGGGAGGAAGTGGACGGGTAGAGGGAGTCATAGGGAAGGGGCAGGACTGCCAACTTCCTGGAAACCAAGATTATTCCAGACACTAGTTTACCTACGGACTGATTTATTTATTAAAAATAGATTTATAACCCGCTATTTCCATGAGAATCCTGCCAAACCCCTGTAAACCCTACCCTCTCTGCCTTTCCATGCATTTCTAATCATTGAAAGAATAAGATATATTCCCCCTTTTTCTCCACTCAGTAAACTCCCCCCCCACCTCAGAAATATCTCCCAGCATGCTATGGGGCACTTCCCTTGAGAAATCTGGGGGCCTCTGCCTTAAAGGCATCGGAATGGAACTTTTTGTCCAACCGAATGAAGCTCCTGTCATAGCAACAAACATTTCCTTAGCAAGTCCTGGCAAAGGTGTGTAGCCCCGGGAAGTCCAGGGACACCCAACTTCAAATCCTGCTCTCCCACTCACTCTCTGTGAAATTCATTCAGTCGCAGTTTGGTAATAAACGATGGAACATTCTGGAAAGCTATCGTACCGAGCAGGCACTGAAGCTGGATGCATGTTTCTCGGGGATTCATTTCATATTGTGCTGGGGTCCAGTCTGGATGAAAGCTATGACATAACAGTGCTCCTCAGTCAGTGTGCTGCGACAGCAGTAGGCCTTCGCTCAATAATTCCCCCACTCTTCTAGCATGGCCATGTTGGGGGAGGGGGCTGCTGCGAGTTCCCCCACTCATACACACACAAGAAAAAAAAAGCTTGTCCCCACTTTTTTCTCAGTTCCAGATCATGCCTGCTAGACCTGCTCTGCCTTGACTCACAAGAACATAAGGACATACGAACTTGCCATCCTGGGTTGGGTCAAGGGTCCATCAAGCCCAGGACCCTGTTTCTAACCGTGGCCAATCCAAGTCACAAGCACCTGGCAAGATCTCAAACAGTAAACAGATCCCAGGCTGCTATCATGCAATGATAGACAGTGGCTATTTCTTAAGTGTACTTGATTAATAACAGTTTGATGTCTCCAGGAATTTGTCCAAAAAATGTTTTAAACCCAGCAAAGCTAACTCCCTTAACCACACCCTCCGGTAATGAATTCCAGAGCTCAATTGTGTTGAGTGAAAAATAATTTTCTCCAATTTGCTTTGAATGTGCTACTTACTAAGTTCATGGAGTGCCCCCTAGTCTTTGTATTTTTTGAAAGAGTAAATAATCTATTTACATTAACCAGTTCTAGTCCACTCATGATTTTATAGACCTCTGTCAAATGCCCCCCTCAGATATCTCTTCCCCAAGCTGAACAGAGCTAACCTCTTTAGCCTTTCCTTGTATGGGAGCCGTTCCACCCGCTTTATCATTTGGCCAACCCTCTCAGTATCTCTTTCAATGCAGCTGTATGTTTTTTTGAGATGCGGTGACCAGAACTGCACACGGTACTGTTAAGTGCAGCCTCACCATGGAGCGATTCAGGGGCATTATGACATTCACCGTTTTATTCTACATTCCTTTCCTAATAATTGTTTGCTTTTTTTGAATGCAGACGCACACTAAACTGAGGATTTCAAAGTATTCTCCACTATGACTGCCAGATCTTTTTCCCGGGTGGTAACTCCTAATATGGAACCTAACATTGTGTAACTACAGTGTAGGGGTTTTTTCCCCCTATTCGCATCACTTTGCACTTGTCCACATTTTATTTCATCTGCCATTTGGCTACCCAGTCTCCCAAGATCCTCCAGCAATTTTTCACACTCCACTTGTGATTTCACTACTCATAATAATTGTGCGTCTTCTGCAAATTTGATACTTCGCTTGTTGCCCCCTTTTCTGGTTCATTTATAAATATGTTGAAAAGCGCCGGTCCAAGTACACATCCCTGAGGCACTCCACTCTTTACCCTTTTCCACTGAGCAAATTCACCATTTAGTCCTACTCTCTGTTTCCTGTCTTTTAAGCAGTTTGTAATCCACGAAAGGACATCGCCTCCTATCCCACGACTTTTTAATTTTCTCAGACACCTTCTGAAAATCCAAATACACTACCATTCACCGGCTCGCCATTATCCACGTTTATTAAGCCCTTCCAAAAATGTAGCAGATTGGTGAGGCAAGATTTCCCTTGTGTAAATAAATCTGTGCGAGCTGGGTGCCATTAAACCATGTCTTTCTAAATGTTCTGTGATTTTTGTCTTTTAGAATAGTTTCCACAATTTTCCCCAGCAATGAAGCGAAGACTCACCACCGCTCCATAGTTTCCTGGATCACACCTGGAGCCCTTTTTAAAGATCGGGCTTACATTGGCCACCTCCCAGTCTTCAGGCACAATGGACAATCCCAGCGATAGGTTCCAAATTACCAGTAAGAGATCTGCATTTTCATTTTTTTTTAGTTCTTTCAGAAGCCTGGGGTGTATACCATCTGCTCTGGGAGATTTGCTACTCTCTAATTTATCAATCTGCCTTATTACAGCTTCAAAGTAATTTGTATCAATTCTTCTGAATCCCTTCCCCCTTGTCCAGCACCCAGCCCTGGTTAGCAGGGAAACAGCACCAGTGAGCCAGCATTTCTAGCCCACTCCTCTCCATAGTTCACCGATCAACAGTTTGAACCGCCGTCGACTGTAACTTGAAGTGCACGAGAGATGCTGGCAAGCAGCAGCCGTCTGTGAGGAACGCTGGGCGGCTGGCACCACTCTTCTGCTATATGGGACAGAGCGATGGAGAGGGGAGGTGAGAGAGAGACACACCCAATCCCCAGGGGGAATAGATCTGAAGCTCCAGAGAGGAAGGCAGAGTGGAAACTCGAGGACTGGGGTGGGGTGGGGTGTGTGGAACTAAGATTGGGGGAATGGGACTGGACGGGAGACCTCAGTACGGAAGTGTTAAAGGGGGTGAGATGGGGTACAGAAGGGTGGTGAGGAGTCAAGAGATGGTGTGACAGCCTCAGGAGGCTGAGGAGGGTTGGAGAGACAGAAGAAAGGAAAGAGTCTGTGTAGAGGGTGAAAATAGGGATCCTCAGGAAGAGATGAAAAGGGAAGAATGGAAGGGTGGACAGAAGATGAGAAACAGAAAAAAAGAGCCCGAAACCAGGACAGAGCATGAGTGACAGGAAAGGACCTAGGGATGAGAGGCAGAGTAAAGTGTTGGTTAGGTGTGAAGTACAAAGGGTGGAAATTGGGGACTAGAGAGTAAGTGAAAGATAGGAGGGTGCATAGGAGGGTGGTGGAGGAGGAGTGAGAAAATGAGGAATGGGAAAGCTGGAGGGTGGTGAGATTGGGAGATGGGAAACTGATCAATAATGAGAAGTGAAAAGAATTGAATACTGGAAGGTGGTGAGAGAAGGAAGAGAAGTAAATGGACTGAAAGGCAGAGAAATCAGAAATGAAGAAAAAGATGAAAGGGAAAGATTGTCAGAAAGATATAGGAGAGGAAGTGAAAGAGGCAGGAGAGAGGAAAAAATGGAAACTTTATTTATTTATTTATTTATTATTGTTATGTACCTGTATGACATACAAATCACATCGGTTTACATTGAAACACTGAAACAGAGAAAAAGAATTCGCCCGGAGGCAGTACATGGAACAAGGGTACATAAAACTTGGATAGGGGAAACTTCTAGCTAAGTTATGGTTTGGTCCATAAAAAACAAACAGTTAACTGTATAAAGTAATCTGTACAATGATAATGGGGAGCAGATGAAAAATACAGCTTGTGTGAGTAACAGTCAGTAACCTGCGGCAGTGAAATACTAGTAGGGTACATCGTGCCTAGAACGATCTTAATTAGTTCAGAAAGTGAGAATAAGCAGAGGAACGAGCAAGCTGGATGCGAACAAGGGGCTTATGTTCCTGGAAAAGCTTGGCAGAAGAGCCAAGTTTTGAGTTTCTTTCTGAAAATCGAGTGGCAAGGTTCTTGTCGGATGTCTGGAGGGAGCGCGTTCCACTGTGTGGGGCCTGCTGTAGATAAGGCACGTTTCATAAGGGAAGATTTTGCGGGGGGGGGGGGCATAGAGTGTGCCTTTGTATGCTCCTCTGATAGGTCTGGTTGATGTATGAGGACGCAGTTGGGAGCTTAGGTAGAGAGGGGAGATGTTGTGCGCAGCTTTATGGATAGTTGTGAGAACTTTAAAGGAGGATCCTGTATTTGATGGGCAGCCAGTGGCGGTTCTTAAGGATGGGGGTGATGAGTTCTCTTTTGTTGGTGTTGGTAAGAATTCTGGCTGCGGAGTTCTGAACCATCTGGAGAAGTTCGATGGTGCTGGCCGAGAGCCCAAGCAGGAGAGAGATGCAATAGTCGATTTTGGATAGGATGATGGATTGTAGAACCATACTGAAATAGTTGAAGTGAAGTAGTGGTTTCAGCTTTCTAAGGACTTGCAGTTTGTAGAAACAATCCTTAGTGGTGGTGTTTACAAATTTTTTTAAGTTTAGGTGGTTGTCAAGCATGACTCCTAGATCTCTCACATAAGGAGATTGATTTAATTTTGGTGTGGTTGATAGGAGGGTGCCAGTTGGGTTGAGAAACCCGTTGTCCTCTTGTGAGATGATTAGGATCTCCGTCTTGTTGTTGTTAAGGACTAGGTTGAGGCTGGAGAGCAGGTGGTTGATCAATTGCAGGCACTTGTTCCAGTGTGTCATAGTTTTGTATAAGGATTCTGTGATCGGGATGAGAATTTGTACGTGGTCCGCGTAAAGGTAATAAGTTAGCTTTAGATTGGTGAGTAGATGGCAGAGCGGGAGAAGGTAAATGTTAAAAAGGGTCGGTGAGAGGGAGGAACCTTGGGGGACTCCCTGGTTGGAGAGGATCAGATGTGATTCTTTGTTGTTTATCTTTACCTTGAAATGTCTGTTAGACAGGAAGGACTTGAACCAGCTAAGGACTGTTCCCTTGATGCCTATGTCTGCCAGACACTCTAATAGTGTTGAATGGTTTACTGTGTCGAAAGCCGCAGAGAGATCTAGTAGAATCAGGAGATAGGGTTGTTTTTTTTTCCAGGTTTGTTAGTATGGTGTCCGTAAGAGATACGAGGAGGGATTCTGTGCTTAACGATTTGCGAAAGCCGAACCGAGAAGGTGCGAGAATGGTATTTTCTTCCAGGTAATCAGATAGTTGCTAAACTTATGGAAAAGATAGTCAACAAGCAATCAGAGGCAGGTTAGCTATTGGGCGGAAGTTAGCTGGGTCCGTTGGCGACAGATTACATTTTTTTAGTAAGGGTTTTAGAATTGCTAGCTTAAGTTGGTCAGGGACTAGACCTTGAGTTAGAGATCAATTAATTTTTACCCTACCCCAAATAGATTTCAACCTATTACTCCTCTTACTGCTCATGTTTGAAAATACCTAGTTATATATAGTCTTCCCATGATATAACTTCCCCCTGTTAGGCTTGACGCAATTGTATTATATGTTTGTGCTATTTTCTTTGACTTCATTTGAGATTTGTTTGTTCTATTGTCAATTGATTGTAAAGCTTGTTGCTGAATTATGGTTCATTGTAAACCGAGGTGATGTTTGTAATGTGCCGCGGTATATAAAAATCTCTAAATAAATAAATAAAATAAAATAAAAATAATGTCGGCAATTGGCTTTGAGATGGTATTCCTTATGGAAATGAGGAGGTTGGTCATAATTGTATCCAATGGATGAGAGGAGGGTTTCAGTTTCTTGAGAATATTTTCTATCTCAAGAGCTGATGTGGTCTCAAAAGATTCAATACTCGTGTTTTGTTGAGGTAGGGTAGAGAGAGGGAGAGGGGGCAGGGGATTGGATGTCAAGAGGGTGTCGGTCAAGTTGGTGATTTTTTTCTTGAAGTAGTCTGCTAATTCAGTGGCTTTGTTAAGTGCTTGGTCATCCGGAATGGTAGGAGGGGATGGTTTAGTGAGTGCTGAGACATAAGAGAATAGTGCTTTCGAATCAAAGATGAAATAGTGGATTTTTTTTGAGAAAAAAATCTTTCTTTATTCTAAGTATAGCATTCCTGTAGGCATTGAGGAGGGATTTGTATGTGGCTAGAGTTGTGGTGGATGGGTTTTTTCTCCAAATATGTTCTTTACTACTTAGCTCTTGTTTGAGCGACTTCAGTTCTGGGGTAAACCAATGTTTCCTGTTGTCTGGTGAGGGTTGTAGGACTTTTGTGGTGGACGGGCAAGTTAGGTCTGCAATTTGTTTTTAGTGATATTGATCCAGGAGGAGGTGGCTGCGCTTGCATCAGAAAGATCGAGTTGTGTTAATTCTTTAGAGAGCTGGCTGCTGAGGAGGTCTGTGGAGCAAGGTTTCCTGAATTGGATTGTGGTTTTCGGGAAAGATTGGGGAGGGTGCTCTTTGACCTCGAGAGTCGTGTTAATGATCTGGTGATCCGTCCAGGGGACCGGTGAGCATGTGGGCGTGGTGGAGAGAGAGATGCATTCATTGATGAAAATAAGGTCCAGAGTGTGGCCTGCTTTATGGGTTGGGCTTTTAATAATTTGTGTGAATCCCATGTAACTGAGTGACGAAAGTAATGTAACGCAGTTCGGGGATTGTGGTGAGGCGTCAACGTGCATGTTGAAGTCTCCCATTATTATGGCAGGTTTGTCAGGGTTGATATATTTGGCAATGAACTAAATGATGGGTGAGGGGTCCAATTCTAAGGTTCCAGGCGGGGCGTAGATTAGGCCAATTTGTAGGTGATCGGATTTGAAGAAGAAGAGTTTGAGGTTGGTTGTTGTGTCTGATTGTTGTAAGGTTAGGCCTAGTCCTTTTTTTGCAGCTAAGAGAAGCCCTCCACCCCTTTTTTGAGTTTGGGGATTGAGAAAAGGTCATAAAGCTGGGTGGGAAGTTGATTCGTTAGTACTGTATCAGTGAGTTTCAACCATGTTTCTGTGATTGCACAGATATCTGGATTGATTTCAATAAGATAGTCGTTTAGAATATGTGTTTTTTCCGTAAGCGATTGTGCATTAAAGAGAAAAATGAGAAGGCAAATGCTGGAATAGTAGTTAGAAGACCAACATGAGGAAAGCGGGAAAGAGAAAACAGGCCCAACACAATTAGAAAAATCATATATGCCCAGACAGCACAAACAGGAAAAAAACATGTTCAGTTTGGTGATTGAAACATGGCAGCTTGGGGAATGTGCATCTTTGTCTTTTGCTCAGTACTGAAGGAAACATCTCATTCCGGTTTCTCTCGTTTCACATCCGCACTGATTCTGTCACTTGCTCCGTACTTGATGAAGGTCTGTCTGCGTTCTGCATGTGTGGCTGAGGTGAGCGTGTGGCGTCTGCGCAGGGATCTGCAGCAGTCTGGCATATTCCGACTCCCTCCAGATAAAATCTGTCAGCATACTTCATGTTGGTGTAGAAAGAAGAGGGAATGAGAGAGAGAGTGAGGAATGCAGAAGTGGGCGAGGAAGGGGGAGAGGAAAACAAAATGGGAGAAGATCGTGCAAAATTTACTTAGGTGTGACGCAAAAATGTGTCACAGTAATAAAAAAAAAAAAAAAAAATCCGAGAAGCACTGCTTTGTAAATCCAAATAGTAAACCAGTATAAAATAGTTTTAATGTGGATAACATCATGAAATATTATATTACTAATTGACACACCGTTTAATTTCTTCTGTTTCATCCTGATTGCATTTACAAAAGCAGCGTGAACCTTTTCTTTTGAAGGCCTTCTAGTATAATAGCAGTCACACTGTACTACCGTCCCGCTGTTCTTTCAACAGCAACTGAGCTCCCTCACTGAGATTAACTACTCCGTGTACAGCCTCCTAACTCAGCCCGGCAGAAACTCTTTATTACATTTGATGGAGCTCCTGGATGTGGGGTGTTTTTTTTTTGTTTTTGTTTTACTAAATTGGCAAGTCAAGGTCCCATATTTTAAGCATTTGCAGTCTGCATTTTGGATGCTTGAACATTTCCAAGAAAAAAAAACCCCCATAACTGTATTCTATTTATTTAAAATGATTTTTATTCTGCTTTCCCAGTCCAAACTGGAGCATCTAAAGCACAGTACAACAGAAATAATTTAAAAAAAACCATATCAATCAAATCAATCACAAAAATAATCAAGTCAAACAGTTCCTATTACATATAATTTAAATCAAACCTAGCGAAGCAATTAAATAAACAAAAATCAAATAAAAATCATCCACCAGCCAAGTTAACCAACTAGGCACCAAGTTGAGAAAAGAAAAAAGTTTTAACATAAGATTTGCAATACTGGGTCAGACCAAGGGTCCACCAAGCCCAGCATCCTATTTCCAACAGTGACCAATCCAAGTCACAAGTACCTGGCAGGACCCTGATAGTAGATAGATTCCATGTTGCTAACACCAGGGATAAGCAGTGGACTTTTTCAAGTCTACTTGGCTAAGAAATAAAAAATAAAATAAAAATTATTTATCAAAAAGTTCTTATTGACTGCTTCCCCAGATTTATATTAAAACTGTCTGAAGTGGTTTATGGACTTCTCCTCCAGGAACTTGTCCAAACCTTTTTTAAACCCAGTTACACTAACTACCTTCACCACATCTTCTGGCAATGAACTCCAGAGCTTAATTGTGCATGAAGTAAAATAATATTTTTGATTTGTTTTAAATGTGCCTCTTACAACTTCATGGAGTGTCTCCTTGTTTTACTCTTTAAAAAAAAAAATACAAAAACTATCTATTCACATTTACTCTTTCTATTCCTCTCATGATTTTATAGACCTCTATCATATCCCCCCTCAGCTGCCTCTTCTCCAAGCTGGACAGCCCTAACCTCTTTAGCCATTTCTCATAGGGAAGCCTTTCCATTCCTTTTATCATTTTGGTCACCCTACTCTGTACGTTTACTAGTTCAGTGATATCTTTTTTGAGATGTGGTGGCCAGAAATGAACGCAGTACTCTAGGTGCGGTCTCACCAAGAAGTGATACAGAGGTAGTATGACCCTTGCAAATTGCAAGGACGTTCAATTCCTGACGAACTTCTAAAGGCAAACTATTCCAGAGAGTTAGGATGGACAACAAAAATGCCCTAGCCAGGGGTGGGCATCTCTGATCCTGTAGAGCCACAAACAAGTCTGATTTCTCAAGTTATCTACAATAAGCATTCATGAAATATAATTTGTATTGATGAAGGAGTAGCACTAGCTCTTCTGGTGCTACCAGTCACTACTCTAGCCCCTACATTTTATCATACGTGGAATCTACGAGAAAGTACAAGGGGCAGACCAATACATAAGGCATTGAAGTAGTCGATGGAACTTACTACAAGAGTGTGCAATACCAACCTAAATGCATGTTGATCTAAATAAGGCCTCAATTATCTGAGGCATAACTTATAATATGCCTTCTGGACCACCAGTGATATCTGTGATTTCAGTGATAAATGAGGCAATTTTAACCCCTAAATTCCCGAGTTCTGAAACTGGCTTCACATTAGTGAACAGGATTCTAGGCTTGATGGATCCTTGGTCTGACCCAGTATGCCATATCTTATGTTCTTATAGTGCCCTCCCACACTATTAGAGAATTCCAGGGGTGGCGGAAACATTAGGCAGGATAAGGGGTAGCCTAGGGCGGCGGAAGTGGGCAGGGCGGCAGAGTAGCTGGTAAGGGCAGCAGTTTTGACAGGACGGACGAGATAAGAAGTGACGTGGGTAAGGCAAGGAGCTGGAGAGCGTTCTCCGGTTTTGAGTATATATTTCTTTGCGAAGCTGGGGATCATTTGGCATGTGCAATTTGAGAGAGAGAGAGATCATGTAACGACATTACTGCCTAGCGCAGCTGGACACCCCTTCCACCAGCACTGCAGAACTCACCGTTAACGTCTCAATCTTCTCCATACGTATACACATCTCCATTTTTTGTATGTTAATAACCATCTTGTTTCCCTTAAGCCAGTCATTCAAAACCAAATGGCTACAGGTTCCGCTTTCAAAAGGATGTGTCCCACTATGAGTCAAAAGCAACCTTTGAAAGTAGAAGCTAAGATGACCACATTTTTGACAAAAAAAAACAAACTCATTCTTAATCTTATTCTTAAAATCTTCTGTCTAGCTTTCCATAGAGTCTAAAAGGAAATTATAAGGATCAGACGGCTACTTTATATATATATATTTTTTTTTTAATGTGTGGACACATTTTTATTGAACTGAGAATATTTATATACCGTTTCCATTTAGCAAACAAAGTTGACTCATCTGGGAGGTTCCTACTACCATACTCTACACAACAATATTTATAGAGGTACATGCTTGGTGAAATACAGTATTGTTTGACATACAAATATGAAACTCTGGCAACCAAAAAAATATAATAGACTTGGAAAATTCCAGGAAATCTGGAAGCCTTGGGCTCATCATGCCTTGCAGATGCTGTAATTGCCACGGTTTTTTCTTCTATCGGTTATTAATGATGAGTTTTAAGCCCAAGGTAAGTAAAATTGTCTATCAATTTCTTATGACAGACAGAAATGTCTTCCGTAATTGCAACCAACTGCCCAATAATTATTTGAATTGAAAGCCCATACTGAATATTCGGGGGAAGAGGGCAATCATCCAAGGCATTGCCACAGGTAAAACAGCAGGTTCTTTCATTGCTGCCCGCCCTGCACATGGCTAAAGCTAGCACATTTCTTAACGCTCATATTTTTATCTGCATGCTGCAGGGGTATTCCCAAGGGGGGGGGAGGGGAGTGAAGAATGGAATAATATGCGCAGTTTTGATTACACAAAACAATGCACGTTTTGATCTAAAAGAAATTAATAATTTACCCACAGAGAAAGCAGGTGCAAAGCTCTGTGGGTAACATTCAGATAGGCAATAATTCATAGCAAAACTGCCAGCACAGATCTGCTTTGATTACGGATGCAGACCCACGCAGTTTTGATGATTGCCCCCCCTGCGTTCTTAATCCTTCCCCAGATCCCCATCTCCCCCCCCCCCCCCCATCCAAGATGGTTGCTTGGATTAGAAAGTGGTTGAGTGATAGACAGCAGAGAGCACAGATTAATAGGGGTTGGTGGGAAATGTTTGCCTATCAAATGCTACTAAGACCTGCAGCAGAGGTTGAATGCTTGGTAGTTTAAATTAGATATAAAAAAAAAATAAAAATGCAAAGTTATGTATTTGGAGGTCAGAAATCCAAGGGAGCAGTGCATGAGGAAGGAGAGGGGTGGAAAGACAAGAGACTGATATGCACCAAAAAGGAGACTGATCTTGGGGTGATCAACCTGATGATCTCAGTGAGGCAAAACAAGGTGATGACCAGAGAAAGAGGAATGCTAAGGTACCTAGGGAGATGCATAACCAATAGAAAATAGGTGGTGGTGATGATGCCTCTCTAGAGGTCGCTGGCGAGACCTCACTTAGAGTATGGAGTCTAATTCAGGAGGCCACACCTCACTGAAAGCTCATAGACGGAACAGAGAGGTTCAGGGAAGGCCTGCCAGAATGATTTGGAGTCTGCACCAAAAACCCTATAGCATGACACAGAAGGACCTAATTATCTACATTCTAGAGGAGAGGAGAGACAGGCAAAGATAAGAGAGAACCATAAAAACATTCAAATACCTCAAAAGGTAGAAAAAAACGTACAAGACGCAAACTCTCTCATCTTCTTTTGAATTTCATGGTCAAGTTGTTACACTAAACAAAAGTTTCACACAATCCTCTCTCCACCTCCTCCCATGATCCTCTACCACTGCTTCCTGCCCACCCCTCCCCCTTCATGATGCTCTCTCAATTCCAAGCCCTCCCCATGTGATCCATTTTCACTTAAATCCTTCTTCTCTCTCTCTTATTCTTACAGCTCAAGTGCACAATCCTCCGGTCCCCCTCTCTCTGACTGGCAGGAAAGCAGAGCTTCTTACCTGCGTCTGTCTCCTCCTTCACCAGCATCACTTTGATATTTGAACATGCAGCACCAGTGGG
Organism: Rhinatrema bivittatum; assembly: GCF_901001135.1. Taxonomy (NCBI): domain Eukaryota; kingdom Metazoa; phylum Chordata; class Amphibia; order Gymnophiona; family Rhinatrematidae; genus Rhinatrema; species Rhinatrema bivittatum. The sequence continues at coordinate 39,789,288 of NC_042615.1, forward strand.
GTCGATGCAATATCATACGTGCAAAAAACATTCGTCCAACCTGGATGCACGTTTTTTTTGAACACTCGCACATTCCCTCTCTTGGGCGCTCGACGTAAAACAGACACTCAGTTTTCTGGGCCTCCGTTGTCCTAGCCCGAGCACAGCAACAGGTTAGGAAAATGGGACACTCATAAACTGAGCTTCCCTTTTCCTAACCTGACTGCTGTCAAGCTTTTTTTTTTTTTTTTTTAATGACGCAGCTTTCTGTGGTTCCTCTGGATTAGTATCACAACAATATTAAGTAGGAGGAACCACAGAAAAGCTGTATTTTTTGCTTTTCTGAGCATGGCTTTGGGTGCTCTGGGCTGGCATTCATTTTTAAGGGGTAAAATGTGCGCGACGGGTGTACTAGCTAATAGCCTCATTGACATGGCATTTGCATGTAATGAGTGCTATTAGCTACACGCCGGTATGGATGCGCTGATCCCGACACTGCATTGGGCGAATGTCTAGCGTGTGCAAAAACATGCGTCCAACTGCGCATTTCGTGGCATGCTGAGCTCAGCGCCCGATATTGCATCGGCCCCAGTGAGTCCTGCAAGACTACAGAGCCTCCTGCCACACACACATGCAAGCTTCAGACTGAAGCCAGCGGAGGAAGAGGCAGACCTGGCCTGAACTGCTGCTCTCCTGCCAGCTGTAGGGAGAGGATTACCCTGGGTCTGCCACAGCAAATTCAGGAATTTGCTATGGCATACCAATCTCAAGCTGGTCCTCCAGAACCTCCTAGCCAGTCTGGTTTTCAGAACATCCATGAGACAGAGCTGCATGCAGTGGAGGCTAATGTGCATGCAAATCTCTCTCATGCACATTTAATGTGGCTATACTGAAAAATCAGACTGGCTTGAAAAACACTGCTCTAGACCAAGAGATTTATTTATTTACAAGTTTTTATATACCGCACAATGGATAAATATATATCTGTCTAGGCGGTTTACAAGTGGTCAAAGCACATACATAATTTAAAAACAGAAACACAAACAAATTTTAAAACAAAAAGTTAAATACAGTGCATGGAATTATGAAAATTATTGCAGATGAAAAGCTTGAGTAAATAAATGAGTTTTCAGTAATTTTTTGAATTCTCTACGGTTAGAAGTCAATCGGATATAGTCTGGTAAAGCATTCCATAATGTCGGACCTGCAACTGAAAAGGCGCGTTTACGAGTCAGTGATAAGCTAACAGATTTTACATTAGGAATTTCTAGTAAACATTTGTCAAAGGAACGTAATTGTCTGGAAGGTTTATAAATTCGTAACAGTGAACATAACCAAATTGAATCATTATTGTATATTAGGTTGTGTATAGTGGATAAGATTTTATATGTTATGCGGTATGATACTGGGAGCCAATGTAATTGTTGTAAAATCAGAGAGATATGTTCGTTTCGACGGATATTGTATAACATACGGGCAGTTGCATTTTGAGCTAGTTGAAGTGGATGAATTGTTGATTGGGGTAGACCAAGGTATAAAGCATTGCAATAATCTAATGAAGATCATGGTATGGGTGCTATACCTGTGCTCGGGACCAACATAAGAAAATATTTTTTCACAAAAAGAGTGGTAGATGCATGCAATGGACTTTCCAACGGAGGCAGAAGCCATAACAAATCAAGAAGGCCTGGGATAATACAGATGAGAGGAACATCTAACATCAACTGGGGTCTTAAGGCATTATTCCCAGCAGCAATGTTTTAAGTATTCCAGCAGGAGAACGAACAACAAATCCTTGAAATAAATACAAACTGAGCAAACGCGATGGGCTATATCTGTTGTCATATTTTAGGTTTCTAAAAAATGTAATGTCTCAGTGAAGGCCAGATCTGGGTTTAGATTTTAGATGTAATTACTCGCCTCTGGCCACTGTTGGAAACAGGATGCTGGGCATGATGGACCCTTGGTCTGACCCAGTATGGCATATTCTTATGTTCTTAGATAGCTCCCTGCCCCAGAGGGCTTAGCATCTGAGGGCTTCATTTGCTAAGCATTTTCCCCATACACACAGATTGAGAGAAAAACCTTAGTAAATCAGGCCCTAGGTCTGTACCTGTTTCCACTGAAATCCACAATGTCTTGCTATATATAAAATGCCTCAGCTTTTTACCACATTTCTTTTCCCTACCTGTTGGCAGTTTCTCTCAGGTGCATTCTGTAAGCATGCATAGAACCACAAAGTCACTGGAAGGCTAGTGTATGGACAAATCGGGCCACCATTTCCTGAGGTTATCTTAAAGGAGCTTGTTCTCTCTGAGCCAGAGGAAAAACGGAGGAAGGGCGGCTAAGCATTATGGATATTCTTCTATACGAGACGGCACGGGCAATGGCTGGCCTTGCAGAAAAAGAATGTCTAGGTTATAAAACATATCCTCGGCGCCGCCACCAGTCTGCCTGCCATCAGCTTGCTAGAAACAGAGAGCTTGAATATTGATGGAGGGACTCTTACCTCGAATGTCATCATTCTGTATTTGTAATGCAATTACTACCGGAACCTACAGCATTAATTTATTACTCACTCAAACTATTGTCGATCAGTTTCAAAACAAGGATTCATCAAGTTTATCTAAAATTAGAAGCTTTATTGAGTTTTATCAATTAAAATAAAACTGATGTATTGATTGTTTCAGTGACTTAGACGATTAGATGCACTTTAACAGTTTCTAAATTAGCACAACAGATTATTGACCAAAAGTTTACCCAGATTTAATTCTGAGCAATCACAGGCTCTCTTATCCCAAAACCTTCTTAATTAAAAGTCACAATTTGTTCTCTCCTCATGCTGGCAAAGAGCAGATGAAGGAGATGGATACTTTCTCTCTGAGAAGACATCTGTGTCTGTGGTCATTTGTGTGCAGGTCTGGATGGCTCAGCCGGGTGCAGGCATCTCAGGTCAGTATCTATTCGAACACCAAAGATCAGGGAGGGATGCAGGCAGGCTCACTGATACAGTCCCGAGGGTGTTGACCATTGGTACTGGCGGAAGCTCTAATGGCAGGCTTTTTAGCTCCTTTTCTTTACTTTTATAGGAGTGAATAAGTATGGTACAGGGCTGGCGGAATCACTAGGTGAACTAGGCCTGGGCCTAGGGCGCTGACCATTAGGAGATGTGAGCCATGTGAAGCCGTGAGAGGCAGTGCCAAAAAGGAGTGGAGATTCAGCAATCTCCACTCCTCTTTGCTGCCGCGGCCCCACATGGCTCACGCCCCCCTAATGGGGGTGGCACTCCTCTGTCACTGTGGCCCCACATGGCTCATACCCCCTAATGGGGGCGGTGGCGCAACGGGGGGGGGGGGGGGGGGGCGGGCAGGCGCAAGGTCCCTAATCCCCTTGCATCGGCCCTGGTATGATACATGCATAGTCAATGTATATGGATGAGGGCTAAGCACTGTTCTCTGGGAGTTTCACACTTTTTTGTAAGAAGAGTTAATTTTAGTATAGAGAACTGCATGGTCTTACTATTTTCTTTTTACACTACCACCTTATTGCAAGCTTTAAAAATTCCTGGTTACATCTTGTAAAAAAAAATAGGTATCAATTTTCCATGCTAATGTTCAGCAACTGAACTGAAACCAATTTAAATCTTTTGAAACTTGCCAACTTAAAACCATTCTGATCTCTTCGCAGGTCAGAAGCTGGGTTCCTGCAATTCAGGAAACAGGAGCCAGGTTGGAGGGAGAGGGTAGGCACATAGCACTCTGCTACCTGGACTCACACTTTGAACCATGAGTTGATCAAGGTATCCTACACAATTCATAGCAACAAAAATGACGACAGATAAAATTCAAGCTGGCCCATCCAGTCTGAATTTAATTAAAAATTTTCTTATCTGCCCTTTCATATAAATTCCAATATGCAACCCAACACCAACTGCATCCCCCCCCCCCCCCCTCATCTTGTCTGTTTCCTGACCTCTTCACCTTTACTCACCTCTACCCTCCACATTTGTTCCAAGCATGCCAAAAATCTGTTTAAAGTGCTGGCCTCCACCACCTCTGCTAGTAAAGCCATTTCAGGCCATGACGTCTTAGATTTTGAGTCTTATAAAACTACTACCAAACCCAATACTCAGGCTGCCTTCCTTGTAATGCCCCATTACCAAGCATGAGTCAGACCCTAGAGAAAGAAGATGAAAACTGCTGCTCTGCTCCTCTTGCCTGATCAGTATGGAGGGGGGGGGGGGAAGAGGGATGAGAGGGGAATCATCTGAAGGAGGGGTGGCAGGGATAAGAGGAACATAGAGGGAAGTGTGAGGAGGTAAATGAGTGGAGTGGAGGGGGAGACGCATGCAAGAGGGAGGGAGGGTCAGCATCAGCTTGGGAGTGTGGAGTTTCTGAAAGAGAAACTGAAGATAGGGGAGTATGAAACCACTCCTCTCTCTCTCTCCCACCCGAACCCTGACAGTCCCAAAATTCCCTCCTTCTCTCCATCCAAAATCATCCCTGCCTTTACCACACCCAAAGTTATTACTTACTTTCTCTCTCTCTCTCTCCTGTCCACTTCCCCGATAAGATCTTCTCTCCCTCCATCTTCAGGATCTCCTCCGCTTATTCCTCTCCCCATCTCCGAGACCCTCTATTCTTCTCTCCATCCACAAGATCTTTTTGTTCCAATAACTGATATCCCTTTTCCCACCCAAAAATGAAAAAAAAAAAAAAAATTATACAGTCACAGAAAACTGGAACATGGTTGGTTTATAATGTAAAACAAAATTAACATTTGATATGCAAATTATGCAGGTGTGTCACAATCGTCCTAGAATTTGAGAAACCTTGCCGATAAATTCTCTCTCTCCTGCTGAAGAATCTTACCCTGAGCTGCTGCAGGAACCTGAGGGCGTGGTCAAGCTCTTTTCCTTCTAATCCCTAGGCCAACATCCCATATGCCCTGTCTCTACTAACCAGACCAACTAATGCAAGAATTCTTCAGGGCAAGCGCTGGGTTCTGCCAAAGGAACATTTTGGCAGTGAATTTCCATTCATTTTGCAAAAGACTGCTCAATGTCCAAATTGCTCCAAGGGTTGACATGGAGCGTTAATTTTTCTTAAGCCCTGTTGGAGAAGCCAACCTTGGAATACGACATGGGGGGGGGGGGGTGGAAGAGACCTGTCCTCGTCCCACCGCCAGTCACTAAGGATTTCCTCTCTTCCTTCCAATTTCGCAGCCAAAGCCCACATGCATGGTGATACAGAAGAAAACGCTGGACGTTGACCCCCGGCCTCTCTCTCTTTGCTTATTTCAAGTATCTGAGGGGGGGCTATAGGTAGAGGCTTTCTTTATCCAGACGAACACAGGGAGGTTGCAGTCCATTTTGTTATAAAAGTTATCTGGGCAACGTACGAGTAACAAACTTAGGATGTAATTTGTGTGTGATGAAATAATAGACATTTTACAAGCCTCAAGTCTTTCCCCCACACAATAAAAGTAATTACTAACGGTGCTCACTGTCAAGTAACTTCTCAAAATTAACTTTCAACTGTTTCCCATTTTTATAAATCACTATTGTTTCATGTTTGTATATATTTGATAACTCGCTTTTATACAAATTGTTCTCAGAGCAGGGTACATAAAATAAATTACGAAACCACGAATCCAGCATGCAGCTCCGGTGCCCTTAAAACACAGAATAAAAGATGAATAGCAGCAGTATCAGCGAACCCTGATGGTATTCCCGCCCAAATAGCTCCTCCTGTTTCACCGAAATGACTAAAAATCTAACACACCCTTTGTACAATGAATATTAAGGGGGAAAGCTTTTGATTTGGACCAAGTGCTTTTATAAACAAGAGATTTTAAACAGCTTAGGAATGAAAAGGACTCATTCAGACAGACGAATACATTATCCGCATAGAGGGATAACCTGCATTCAATGTCATTAACAACGGAACCCCACAAATTGCATTTGGCTATCTAACAGCAATGGCTAAAGGTTCTAGTGCTAAATTTAAAAGGGGTAGCAATCAGGTCTAGAACCTCCATCCAGAACCAAGAAATCTGGAAGACATTACCCACCACTCTAGGCGCCCCATCGAGCATATGCCCCATTTCCAAAAAAGACCTGTCAAACCCAAAGCCACCTAAATGCCTGAAACAAATACTCCCAAGTCCACTCCTGACGGAACTATGCTAATGACAAATGCAATATTGACCTCCAGTGAGCACTTAATGCATACAGTATTACTGATGGAAGACAAGCCCAGGCTGCAGAATAATTCAGACAACGTGTATAATGGCCCTTTCAAGATGCCATTTGTCTAACATGAAAAGAAAAGACCTACTGAGTGCACATTCTGCATTCATTACAGGCTGGTGGGTGCCATCATTCAGAGTCCCTGACTGACAATGCATGATATACACGGCTACCAGATGAGCTAATTAGCTGTAGCCAGATGTTCCTCACAGATCCTTTGGGAACATTTCTGGGCATCCTATAAAGAGGTGGGATTTTTCATTCAGCTCAGTTAATTACCCAAAACAGGGCTGGAGTTCGTTTTATTAGTGCGTGCATCCATGTTCCTGTTATGTATGAAGATTCTTTTGTCTATCATAAATAGAAAGCAATTTAATATATGCCAACATAATTCAAGGCTTAGATAAGGTATGAATTGTACTAGCAAAATGGAGAACTGAATAAGACCACCAATATCATTTTGGCAATACTTTGAAAAAAAAAAAGTAAGAAACACTTGACCACTTCAGTGGCCCAATGGAAGTCAAGAGCACATAACGTAGATAATCAGAAATAGGACGGGAGTGTCATAGAGGTGACATCTTTGGCTGTGATTGTATTACTGGTGATGTGTGTAAAGCTATAGCCCCACTCCCGACTATTGGGAACTCTACTGATGGCCAACCAGTTTTGTATGTCAGGAGACTTAGTGCCAAAAATAGCTGGAGTAAATAATTCACACATAAAACCGCAAACCAAAACAGAATGTGTGAAATGAAGTATAGCCTGTTCAATTCAAACTAACTAATTAATAAGTGACAAACAACAAATAACTTCAAGGAATTTAATGACAACAAGTATACAACATGTAGTACAGTCCCCCGGCACGGCCGTGTTTCGCCGGAGGTGATGCTTCGGGAGGGACCCAAAACAATATCTTAAATGACGGGACAGAATAATTAGAACAGCATATGACCTAATACAATAGGCGCGGGTCATCAGAAGAACAGGGATTCCTTCTACAGGTCTTGTGAGAAAAGGAGCGTACTGTCGGGACTCGTGAGAACGCCAGAAGCCAAACAGAACGGTGCGATAGCGTCAACTAATCTGTTAAGCTTTTGAGAGAGTTCAAGGCCATTGGGCCCCAGAGATACTCAAATGTCCTAGTATGACTATCCCATCCCTCAAAACGACCGAGACTGGGAGAAAATTGCTGCTCCTCTAGATCAAAGGTGAGCAAACTACAGCAGCGCAGGCCAGATGCAGCCCCATCTCCCTCCAACACGATCAGTCTTCTCGCCGGCCCACCGGCCTGACCTCATCAGCCACAACCTGATGTCACACATATTAACGCAGCACTTCAGGCTGTGGCCAACATCAGGTCAGAGCATCGGGCAAGCTGCTGGAAGGCAGCGACGACACTGGATGGGAGGAGAGAGGGATCCAGTGAAGGGACAGGCGAGTATCACAGCTCTGTGCTCCCAGCAGTGGCACTGGATTCAGAGTCTGCAGGGAAAGGGAGGCTTTGCGTGTGTCCGCGCGTACAGGAGCGAGAGAGGGCGGCTGTATGCACAGGTCCTCGTGCTCCTTTAGCGACTCAGTGATTTTTGCCACTGTTGCTGCTTGGTTCCCTGGCTGTGCCTTGGCGTTGGAGGGCAGGGAGGTATACCAACCAATATGACGTACCAGTTAGGACGGGGAGCCTTGTGAGCAGGTCCTGGTTTTACCCCAGTGCATGCAGGAGATGCACTTCTGCTTGGGAACTCAACAGGGAAATCAGAACTACATCTCCATGAATGCAATGAGGTTAAAATAGGACTAACAGCTTATCCCCCCCCCCCCTTATATGATTCTATAAAATCAACCTACATATATGCTTTCATTTTATACATACCGTGGGTCTAGCAGCCATCAATAAAAAGTGAACATAGGATTGGCAACAGGGAAACAGTGCAGTAATACTAAAGTTTAACCGAATGGTGACCCTAAATCGTTATTTCCCAAGTGGTGTGCCTTCAGACCTGATCAGGTACGCCCCATGAATGTCCCCTCTGCCTGAAGCTCAGAGCCAGACCGGCACCTGGACTCTGTGCTCAGCCTGTCACAGGAACAAGAGCCACCGGCTCTTAAAGGTGCAGGAGCTCCTTTCTGAGAACTCGTGCGATCACGCATGCCTCTTCTAGCCAGCTACAGCTTGAGCCCCCGACTGCAAGGCACAGATAGCTGGGACCCTCTTCTGTGCAGCACACACAGTGCCCACAGCACCTTCTCATCTTTCCTGTCCGAGTCCCTGGAGCCTTTGCCTCATCCCCGGGCTGAGTAAGCCGAGAGAGCATTCAGTGAGCACTGGATGTAACCCCTGAGTGTTGGGAGCAGCAGTGGCGGTAACTGGCAGCCAAGTAACTGGGCCTGCTGCCTGCACCGCATCAACGTCTCCCTTCTCTTGTGGGAGCTACTGCGTCGGGATGGGTTCATGCGTGCCTTTCACCCCATTCTCCCTTTGTTTTAAAATTTGAGGGAGACTGATGGGGCTCTCAGAACTTCTCTAGCTCCGTTTTTGGCTGAGTTCTCTCCATGTCCGCACTTGCCTGCGGGACACACAACATTTTTGCTAATGTATGTGTGCCTTGGGCAGAAAAAGGTTGGGAAGCATTACCCGAAATATCTCTTTCCAAAATACCTGAATAGCTCAGCATTCCCCCTTCGTGCATCTAAAACTGCCTTCCCAGTCACAGCCTCTGCAACTAGTGTCTAGTACACCTGGCCATATTTTATGCATCAAACCAGGGTGAGATACATTTGGCATAAGATTTTGAACTGACTCAAAATCATGGCATTCCATGAAGTTAGCAAGTAGCACATTTAAGACTAATCGGAGAAAATTCTTTTTCACTCAACGCACAATAAAGCTCTGGAATTTGTTGCCAGAGGATGTGGTTAGTGCAGTTAGTGTAGCTGGGTTCAAAAAAGGTTTGGATAAGTTCTTGGAGGAGAAGTCCATTAACGGCTATTAATCAATTTTACTTAGGGAATAGCCACTGCTATTAATTGCATCAGTAGCATGGGATCTTCTTAGTGTTTGGGTAATTGCCAGGTTCTTGTGGCCTGGTTTTGGCCTCTGTTGGAAACAGGATGCTGGGCTTGATGGACCCTTGGTCTGACCCAGCATGGCAATTTCTTATTATAATTATTACTACTATAATAAATTTGGGGTATGGCTGACATCCTTAAAGGAAGAACCAAAAGTTATCTTCTGATTTGTATTGATACCAATATTTTTCTGATGTACGTACACATATACATAGAAATACATATATCCATAATATATCGGGCTTGGTAGTGTGTCCGTCAGTGCTCGCGCATGTTCGCCAGCCCGCCGATAGATGGCGCAGGCGGCTCCCTGCCCGCCCTGGAGACTCAAAACACACCAGAGGTACGAAAGGCAGCGGCCATCGCGGGACAGGCAGAATATAGCAGAGGAGACCCCGGCATTCCGCGAATGGAGCGCGTCCCGCGGCACACGCTCCGTTCACGAAGAGGATGAATGCCTGGCGTGCCATTCGTGGCGAAAAGGGAAGGCCCCCGTATGCTGCGATCGGCGCGCCCGGGCCTTCACCTTCGCCGCGAACGGAGCGTGTGCCCCGGGACGTGCTCCGTTCGCAGCATGCCGGGGTCTCCGCTGCTATTTTCTGCTCAAGGCAAAAATGGAAGGCCCCTGTGTGCCACAAATGGCGCGCCGGGCCTTCATTTTCGCCGCGAATGGTGCAGTGGTGCAGGTCCCGCGGCGTGCCAGTGAGAATGTGTGTCGGGGGGGGGGGGGGGGGATGTCGGTGAGAGAGAATGTGTGTGTGAGAGAGGAGAGGGGGTGTGGGGGAGGGCGAGAGACAGCTTGGTTGGTAAGAAGGGGAGTGCGCAGGCTGAGTGTGGGTTTCAGAGAGGGAGCCTATATGAGGGGATGCGTGTGTGTGCACGAGAGAGTGAGGGAGCCTGTATGAGGGTGTGTGTATGTGGAAGGGACACTCTTACAGTGAATTTCTAGGGAAATTCGGCTCAAAACAAGAGCAGATGTGCCAATAAAAAGGCTCGCCGCCCGGGCGTAGAACGGGTACAGTTGCTTATAGATATATATATATATACACACACACACACATATGCAAATATTTTGGTTTCACAAATTAAGGCGATACTTCTATGACTCATGAGTGGTAAAAGCCAGCTGATACTGATGTCACACTCACATTTGTTTTCTTAGTGCCCAAGAATAATGCACAGGCTTTCTGACATTTGCAATCAAAATAAATCAATTCAGCGATGACATGGAGGGTGCATTTGATGTAGGATTTATTCTCTGCTCCTGAGTTGGAGGGGTTTTCCTAATCAGCCTGTGGCTTTTACCACTCATGAGTCACAGACGTAGCTCCTTTAATTTATGAAACCAAAATATTTGCATAGTGTGTGTGTGTGTGTGTGTGTGTGTGTGTGTGTGAGAGTGTGTTTGTGAAATATAGAGAGATATAAAACTAGATCTTTATATGAATCTGTCTGTACATGGAAACTGCATACCCTGTACATACATTTGTAACAATTAGACATTCAGTATAGGTGTTTAGATGTATATTAACTGTAGTATGTCCTGCTTTCAACATAAGCTCAATTATCTGAAGCAAAAGGTGTAAAATACATCTGGCACATCAAGCAGTAATCAAGGTCAACAGGTGGGCAACCTGAGCACAGCACAACTGCCTGAAAACAGGGACTGAACAGTAAAGGTAAATGAGGCGCGGGAAGGAACTCCACAGCCACAGGAAAAGGAGATGCAAGGAACCGAAGCCTAAATGTGCACAGACAGCAGGAGAAGGGACTGGGACGGATGTCAGAAACCACGACACATCGGGCGGGAAGGAAAAGCGCGAGAGGCGCCGCAGACCGACAGCCTCCGTGACTGCCAAGCCGGCATTGTCACGGACTGTCCTAAGATCGCCCCGCAGTCGATCGCTGTTTCTCCTTCCTCTTCTCAGGTAGGAAGAATTTAAGGAGCACATTCGATGACCTTATTTTCCCAAGGAGATATGGCACAGCTCCGTGACTGGGCATCGATGTCGGGGGCGCGCTCGTCTGTGCAGCGAGACTGGCGGGATTCATCGGTACATCGCAGGCGTGATGCGGTGGTGCTTCCGTTCAGGCCTCGCGGGCCCTCTTCAGTCAGTCTAGTTTGCAGGATAGTTCGAGGACACAGGCAGGAGGTATATTTGCATACCTTGGAGACCCAGTACAGGCAAACGAATCTTATGCATATGCATGAGGCATATTCCAAAAGACCAGTCTGGTTGGAGGAAGGCCGGAAGGACTGAATTAAGTAGCACGGTGCATTCCTATTTGGTGGGAGGGTGCCAAGTGGGTCTCTAGCACCGGTAATGTGTTACCATTAAGGAAACCTTCCATTTCCATCATCGTGCCAGAGAAGGCAGCGGCTGTAGGTTTTCTAGGGATTTAAAAATATCCCAAAACTTCCAATGCAAAAATAAATCCTAGGATTTTTATTTTTTTTTGGCACAGAGTTCACTTGCAAACATACTATGAGTTTTGTCAGGTCTTATAATTTTACAGCTACACCCAGATGTCAAAGAGTCCGGTCATTCTTTGGGAAACCCAACGACCCTTGATCGCACAGAGCAGCAGCCAAGCCATCGCACGTGGCCTAGGCTCTACTTTAAGGATGCAGATCACATGCTAAGAGAAATGTAAACCCAACAAGTCATACGCAGAATACCTGCTACGGGGGATGTCGAGAAATTTAATTAATTACAGGACCGGATTCATTTGCTTTCTCTATTTTTACCATAAATTAAAATGAATACGAAATAGCAGGAGAGCACAGGCTCACAATCCAGAGCGACTTAGCTGTGGGCATCCAAGAGACTGAGGCAGTTCATAGCTTGCCTTTCCAGGAGAGCGCTCAAGGAGGTTTGCAGCAGGCACAACAAGTCCTGCTTTATCTTTGCACTTTTTACTCGCTGACGGCTTCTGGGTTACATAAACTTTTATTAGCCTAGGGGGCCTCCACTCCTGTCCTTCCCCCGCTGTCTGTTGTTGTTCAGTTGTTCCCCCATAGTTGATGGCAGAGATGGGAACAAGAGGACAAAATGAGGGAAGAGAGCGGGGAAGGTGCCTAAAAGATCGATGGCCACAGGCTGCTGAGCAGGAAAATCAGAAAATGCTGGTTTTAAAAAGCTAAACAAAAAAAAAAAAACACACACCTACAATACTAAAATCCACCTACATTTAGAAAGACCAATGTCCATATTAAGCAGCATTTAGCCAGATTACTTGTAGGGGGTGCTCTGGGACGGACTTAACTTGTCCATCGAACTCTGGTCGTGCTTTGTATTCCTAAAGTTAGCCAGATAAAGCCAAACGGCTAGCTTTAAGATAAGTCGAGTATATTCAACGGTACCGCTGAATATCCTGCCAAAGTTAGCCGAATACCTTCATCCAACTCTCTTTGCGTGCTGGCCAGTGGCTGAGTAATTATCCCCACCTAATTATGAGAAGCAACTAACCAAGATGTACACTGAAGAAGAACCGACCAGAGCCAGCATCAGCTGATGGGGCCCAAGACCTGATGCCGACCACAGGCGTTCAACCTTCACGGTTTGCATGAAAGAACGCCATCCAAGCAGTTAGTGACGGAAAGACACAAGAGAGTGAATGAGTAACCCCCTTGGCAAGGATATTACTGTTTCCAAGCAATTACCTAACTCTGTACAGATTGTAAGTCGGACTACTTAGTCAAGACGGACAGAAAAGAAAAACATTGGCGAGAACCCGGAAAAAGAATTACAGTCTCAAAGGTGAGTTAATAGGTGCAGTCTAATTGAAAACAGGGCCTATTTTATGTATGAAGGTAAACCTGTGAGAACTGAATCCTTGATCCACAAACTATCCGCCTATCTATCGGGCCGATACAGTAAAGTGCACTCCGCTCCGGTGGAGCGCACCGCGTTTGGACGAGCTGTTTTGACGAGCTATTTTTACCCCTTATACAGTAAGGGGTAATAGCGCGTCAAACACGCGGCCAACCCTCCCGAAACTAATAGCGCCCGCAACATGCAAATGCAGGTTGATGGCCCTATTAGTCATTCCCACGCGATACAGAAAGCAAAATGTGCAGCGAAGCCGCGCATTTTACTTTCAGAAATTAATGCCTGCCCAAAGGCAGGCGCTAATTTCGGCTGGCACCGGAGAAGTGTACAGAAAAAGCTGCTTTTCTGTACACCCTCCAACTTAATATCATGGCGATATTAAGTCGGAGGCCCCAAAAATAAAAACAAATTAAAAATCTGCCCGCTGCCTGTGGGTTGGAAGATGGACGCTCAATTATGCCGGCATCCGTTTTTCCGAACCTGTGGCTTTCAGCGGGCTTGAGAACAGACGCCGTAAAAATTGAGCGTCGGCTGTCAAACCCGCTGACAGCCGCCGCTTCTGTCAAAAAGGAGGCGCTAGGGACGCGCTAGTGTCCCTAGCGCCTCCTTTACATTTTTTTTCCTGTATCGCACGCCCAGGAGAGTGGCCTGGGCACGCGCCGGCTCTCCCGCGGATTTTTCTGTATCGGCCCATATATAAATAAAACCAGGTAATAGGGTAGGTAGGTGAGGAATGGTGGGAGGGATCCAGAGAAACTCCCCTCCAGCCTCTCTCATTAATAGGGACGCATATACAACTTAATCCACAGGAAAATAATTCCCACGACAGAATGCAAGAGACAACCCGGAGCTGGGTTATATTCTGTTAACATTTCTGCAATCATCTGACTGCATGCCTTTCTGATTATTTACGCAGGTAGCCTTCCCAGTTCAAGGGCAGCTGGCTCTTCATTTTATAAAATGTTAATCTAAGAGAAAAAAAAAAAAATTAACTGCTCAGACCGTAACATTGCTGTCTTAAATAATTTATATTTCAATGGGCTGGTTTATGAATACAGAATAGAGACTCACTTTATAAATTAAGCGAAAAATAATTTGACAAAGCTCTAGAAATCTAAAAAAAAAAAAAAAATGTCCTCTGCCAAGTGGCAGTACTTGTGCATGGAACGTTTTCCTAACTAGTACAAGGCTACAAGTGATAATGAGATACCTTTTCAAATGTTAGTACAGACCCACTGCAATTCCTATTCACTATCCTCCTCTTCAGGCTAAACCCAGCACTCCCCCTCCCTCTTACTGGCCTAGCCCTAGCACGCTCTGAGCCCCCTTTCCCAGTCTCATCCCAGCACACACACTCCCCACCCCTCCCCCCTACCCAGCTGGACCACGGCACACACTGACTCCCCCTTCATCGGCCCAACCAAACCATTTCCTTCCCCCCCTTACCTGTGCACACTGCCCCCCTCCAGCCTGACCTCAGAACACAATGTCCACCTCCCCCAGCTCGACCCCCCACCATGATCGTCCTGACTCAAGGCTCCCTCGTCTCCTATGCGTGCAAGCCCCAGCACACCTGACCCCCCCACCACTCCCCAGTCCAATCCCAGAACACTCTGTCCCCCCACCTCAGTTTGACCCCAGCATACTTTACCACCCCCTATCAACCTGAATCCAGTACACCCTTGTCCCTCCCCCCAGCCTGACCCCAGCAAACACGCATCCTCCTCCAATTAGCTTAATGGAACAACACAAAAAAAAACCCCAAAACATCAAAAGGTTAATAAAAGCTCCCTCTTTCCCATGCTCACCAAACCCACAAACTAAAGCCTCATGCACTCTGCAGCCTCCCCACTGACCTTCCACCTCCCAGCCCTTACCCCGTCATGGCTGTGTGGGACTTTCAGGGGCAGAAGCGATCCCCAGTCACTAGTACTCGGCTGCTACTGCACTGGAAAACGGCCACTGACGAACCCTGTGGTCGGTGTCGTTCTGCTGCATGGCTGAATTAATTACCCTGTACTTCGTGTTGCTGTGTTGACCCAGAACGCGCATTTGCTATTGAGATGCACTAGACTATGTGTAAATATGACCGAGAAAATGTATTTGCTGTTACTCTGACCTGGAATATCAAACACTGAAACCGAACGGGATCGCTCACCCAGTAACCGAAAGCCGATTTTGTTAAACCGCTGCGGTCTTCTTTTGGAACGACGGTATATAAAACGCCTAAATAAATAAATAAAGCCAGCCGCGTAACGCAGCGGGCGCTGGCCCTCGGCACTGGCCAGCAGCAGGCCGTGTTGGAAATGCCAAGCAGCTGGGCAGGAATGACCGGGGATCGCTCTTACCCCCAGGACAGGGTAAGGAGTTGGAGGAGGGGGGAATGGCGGCGATTGTCAGCAAGGCCCTGGTTTATGCAGTTTTCATTGGCCAGGGGGACGGCTCCAGCCAGGATCCGTGATTTTATTTTATTTTTTTTTCTATAGGTGGGATCTGGCTGTTGGGAATTGGAAGGACGTGCATGCATGCTGGCAGACATCTGCCTAAGTTTGTTATATGTATGGATAATCTCGGCTTTCCATACAGACGATCTTGACTCTAGAAGCACATATGGATCATCAGCTGCAATTTGCAGTAAGGCAGCTGAAGCGCACCTTGCGTGGGTACTGTAGGTTACTACTTCTCTAGTAGGTACCCTCTCAGAAGGCCATCCTACCAGTAATTTTCCGCATCGGTGGAAAGTCCGCAGCTAATTTTTTTTTTTTAACCTGCAGACTTTGCCCCAGTTTTCAAGGGGAAGGGACCCGTGCAGTTTTGCTTTGAAATTATCACTTGTGCATTTTGCGCCTGCTTCTTTTGTGCTGGCAGTTCTCCCCGAGATAAAAAAAAAACAAACTGCCGCACGCTTTTGAAAATTCAACGGTATGTGCCTAAATGCAAATCCCTCCCGCCCCCAGGGAACGCCTCTTCTCGCAACAAGTTAAGTTTCCTGTGGGGCAGCGCTATGCGGAGAAAATCACCCGTAAACAAGCTTTCCAAAATCTCACTTCCGCGAGTCAAATGCTGTTCTACCCGAGGAGTCCGAGCAGAAATTACAAATCACCCCTGCCAACTGATAAGCTGGTTGTCAATACAAACAAAAGATACTCTGAAATGTCTGTATACAAATGCCAGAAGTCTACAAAATAAGATGGGAGAGAGTTCGATTTAGGGTTGTCAACTGGCTCCAGATTTTCAGGACACTGATCCAGTCCTGGTTTTACACCTTTGCATGCAGGTACTTACAAGCCTTGCTTTTCTTAGGGAACGCAATAGGGAAATCAGAATAAATCCCAGCATGCAATGGGGGGAAAAAAAAAAAACCAGGACTGGATCAACCTGCCTGAATATCTGGAGCCAGTTGGCAATGCTTCATCCAGCGTAAGGCACTGGATGAAGGGGTAAATGTAATTGGCACCTCAGACACCTGGTGGAAGAATAACAACCAATGGGACACTGTGAATCCAGGGTAGAAATTATATTGCAATAATAGCTTGGATCAAATTGGTGGAGAGGTGGCACTATTTTGGCAAGTTTTGTTTTTGTTTTTTTTTTTTGGGGGGGGTTGTGTGTGTGGTTTTTTTTTTACAACCCCCCTTCCCTGGGTTTCGGGCCTCCCCCAGGGACTTTCAGTAAGTCTTGGGGGGGGGGGGGGGGGTTCGGGCAAGTCTTTGGGTGGAACCGCATATCCACTTAAAAGCTAGGGCTTGTTTTTGGAGTAGGGCTTGTATTTCAAGTCCTACTCCAAAAATTCTGAAAATCAAGCTAGGGCTTATTTATGGTTCTTATTAAATTGTGCTCATGTTGCATTCCCAATCATTGGGCAAACAGGCATGAATGAGTAGATGTCTGACCAGGCTGCCAACTGGTTTTTGACATTTTTTTTAGACTCCACCCACTCGAGAGAGTTGGATGGTTGGGTAAATGACGCTCCTGGAAAAATAGCCACTGGCATGTAATCTATTTTTCTTTATTTATTTTCTACGTTCCCCAAAAGAAAGGAAAAATTTGTTTCCTATTATATTCAGCCAACACTTGCATGAACAGGAAATGTAAAAGAAGTTGTGCAGCAGTCTGGGGAGGACTGAACAGGCTTGTGAAACAAATCCTACAGCTTTTGATTTTCGAGAGCAGATTACATTCAGGAAAGGTTTTTGGGGGTTTTTTTCCGGTTCCATAATCTGCCTTTGGGGCTTTCAAAAAAAAAATTTTTCAACCTGTTGGTGAATAAAAACAACTACGTCCATGCTTCTCAGATGGTCCTTGTAGCTTAGGGCAATTTGAATAAAAACCCCCCTTCTATCCCAGTGATTATACAGATTCCTGCCCTGCATAAATATATAAGCACAATCCCCATCCCTGTCAGATGGGAGCAGCCTCTCCTCCTGAGATCAGCAGCCTCTGGGGCTTGGGTGGAGAAGGTCCACTAAAGCATTCCTCCACCATGATGTCAGCTCCAACTAAGGAGCAAGGAGCCAAAAATGTCTGCCCACACTTTAGTCACCACGCTGACTCATTTAAATATACATAAGAAGCCCGCACACAACAAGCTCCTAGCCAAATCAGTAGGGGAAAAGAAAGATTAAAAGAAGGAAAAAAACTGTTAAATCTCTCTAGGCGATGTTAAACATAAAAAGTATCATCAAACCGTCATGCACTCAATTACAACTTATCCTCAGTCAATCATATAATAAAATCCACCTCCTCAGAACAGAAAAATCAGGGTTCAGCACCATCACCCATTCACCAGGACTGTGTTGGTGAAATCCCAGAAGGTCCACTTCCTCCCTCTGTTTTAATGGAGGATCATTCCAGAACGTCGGTATTGCAGAGGAAAAGGCCCTATTCTGCAGATGAGAATGGCAGAATGATTTAGCTGCTGGCATCTAAACAAATTTAAGTTTCTACTAGCCTCATACCACTTTAATCGCCCTCTCAGGCGCCCAGGACCCAAACTTCACAAAATCTTAAATGCGAAAAGCACATTTTTCAATTTGCGACGTGCTGTCATGGGAAGCCAGTGCAGGGCTTGTAACATATATACTTTTTGGTGGAATTTTTTTTTTTTTATATATATTCATACTTGTTACACTTGGGTTAGAAAAGCCAATTTTATTTTTAATTTTGCATAAAACAATTCTCATTCCCTTTGCACACTTTGACTTGGTGCAAATGCCTTAACAGACGTACTGGACCCAAAAAACAAAGCGAAAGCCGATCCAATATTGCTGGTAAGCGAAGAGACCAAAGAAGATCGGTGTAAAAAAAAAAAGCCTTTATTGGAAGTAGCCCGACTCTGGCCGGTCGAGTTTCGCTCTCGCAGGAGCTGCCTCAGGGGTTCTAAAGGGCAAAATTTGAAAGTTAAAATACACATACATGACACATGAATATCGACAATAGCATGAATATCGATGATTACATAAAAAATAGTGACATACATATATGGTAAAATGAAATTAACTAAAATAGTGTGCACATATAACAACATGCAAAAATAAATTTATTTATTTATTTATTTTATTTAAGGTTTTTATATACCGGCAATCATGAGAACATATCTTGCTGGTTTACATGAAACGGGAGTGCATTAAATACATCAAACTAGAACTGAGGTGACCGAAGGTACAGTTACAATTAACAAGGGTAGCAAAACTTGGTGAAGAGGAAGAAATAGGAAAGAATAAACTGGTTAAACGATATACAAGTCAAATTACAAGTTATGTGCAAATGGCATGATTAATGGCTGAATGTTTTAGAGGAGTCCTTGGATTGTGTCCTTGGATTGTGTCATTAAATTAAATGAATGAAAAAATAAATGAATAAATAAATGAATAAAATGAATAAAATAAATGAATAAAATGAATAAATAAATGAATAAATAAATGAATAAATAAATGAATTAAATAAATGAAATAAATGAAATAAATGAAATCATTAAAATAAATGAAATAAGCATGAACGAATACAATGAAATGCACCCTTTTTAAGATTTTTTTTTTTATATATATACTAGCTGTACCCAGCCACGTGTTGCTGTGGCTCAGTCTGGTTAAATGGAAAAGAAAGAAAAGAGAAAGTGCACGTTTCTAATATGTTTAATTTCACAATGCTTGTGGGTATACAATATTTTTTGTTGTTCCTTTGTCTGTGCAGATATAGAGATTGTCTGGTTTGCCGACTCTAGAACACGCAACATATAATTGGCCATGTGAGAAGCAATCCGTGTCTAGATGTAAAGTGCATAATTCTAGAAATGAAAAAGAATGAAAAAGAAAAAACAAACTATACTCACTAAATGAACGGTATGGTAAATGACACAGCTCAATTCCAACGCAATGTCACACGAAATAATTAAATCAAAATGAAAATAAATCGAAATCTATGAAAATTCAATTTAACAATGCAATCGGAAACATTGAAATGGAATCGTAAAATATTTAGTACAAGCCATTAAGCCCATTAAAACGGGCGAGATTTTTGTCCCCTCTCCTCCTACGTCTTTGCTCTGCTCCGCTCCTCCCCACCCCACCCCCAGCTCCACGAAGGGCCAGACGCGGCGGCGGTTGTAGGAGCTGCAGCGGTGGCCGAGGGGGATCTCGTGAGGCATAATGGTCCTGCCATTGGAACTCCCTCCCCCCTTCCCCGGTGGCGGAGGGACAGACTCAGACACCTTTCACTCTATCCTTACAGGCCCCAAATCCTTTGCTCTCCCATTCCCCTCTACACTCAACCCCTTCCACTCTAACCTATAGTGGAGAGCTGGGTGGGGGTAGAGAATCTCTCTCTCATACAGCCCCCCTTCATAAGCTTCCTCTCTCTCTCTCTCTCGCACATACACTCTCCCTCTGTCCCTCACACACGCACGCCCAATCCCTCTCACACACATACACAATCCCTCACGTAGTCTCCCTCTATCTCTGGCGCTCACACTCACCTTCAGCGCACATTACCACACTTCTCTGTCACACAGTTAAAACGGGCAAGATTTCTGTCCCCTCTCCACCTAAGTCTTTGCTCTGCACTCGCAAGAGCTTGCAAAGTTCCCACGCCTGTTGTATCTGGGAAAGTGAGGAAAACACTCTGTTCCCCCCCCCCCTCGCAAAGGGCAGGCGGCAGGCACTGCAAAAGATTTGGGACACGTTGCCTAGCTTACTTTGCTCTTTCTGGGAGACCTGTGCCTTTAAGAAATCCGATCGGGGGCTTGAGAGGGAGGAGGGAGCAGGGCTCTGGCTTTCACTTTTGTCACAGTGCTTTGCTGGGATGGGGGTGGAGCGATGCCCATGTAAACTCTTCCTATGGTTGCTGAGACCCATGGGCGGGTTGACAGCACTGCCTTCCCCCTCCCCGCAGTTGCGGGATATTTACTTGGCTTCTCCTTATCTGCGGGACACAGGGGGCGGGGGAGGAGGGCGAGCTGTTCTCTGTTCAGCTCTTTGCGCTTTGGCTGCTGCAGGCTGCAGCTGCTTGTGATCTCTTCACAGCCGCTTTCTACTGCATTTGCTCTGCTCCGGCCGTCCCAACTCCCTCCCCCCATTCCCCTGTGGTGGACGGACTGGCTCGGCGACTCTTCTACCTTTTCTTCCTCCTGTGTGTAACTGTCCAGCAGTCCCTACTCCCTCCCTCCTTCCCCAGCGGCGGAGGAAAGGGCTGAGCCATTTCTCAGAGCGGCGACTCATCTGCCCTTTCCTCCTCCCCTCTGTGACACCCAGCACATAGCGCAGAGCTCTATGGTCCACACATGCGCAGTAGAGCTGCTCTCTACTGCGCATTTGCGGGCCATCGGTGAGAGCCCATTTGTATTGTAGATAGCGTGTGTTGCTTTTACATCCAACAGATGGCACTGTTTTTCCAAAAAAGCATGTTTTTACCTGTCACAGGTGTGACATCTATAAATATAGGTATATAAAAACACGTACGCATTCGAATGCAACGTTGTGTCAAAATTTCACAGCAATCGGTGCAGAACTTTCGGAGATTTAAGATTTTGAACAAACAAACATTTACATTTTTATTTATATAACAAGAAAAGAAAGTGCTTCACTGATATGTATATATACACATATACTTTATTTATGTATGTCACCAATTTTTATTCATTTACATACATTCATGTGTCATGTATGTGTGTATTTTTATTTTAATTTTCAAATTTTGCCCTTAACAGCCCCTGAGGCAGCTCCTGCGAGAGCAAAACTCGGCCAGAGTCGGGCTAGTTCCAATATAGGCTTCTTTTACACCGATCATCTTTGGTCTCTTCGCTTAACAGAAGTACTGTACATAAAGGAGAATCTTTCCCTTCACAAATACTAAGAACATAATATAAGAAATTGCCATACTGGGTCAGACCAAGGGTCCATCAAGCCCAGCATCCTGTTTCCAACAGTGGCCAATCCAGGCTATAAGTACCTGGCAAGTACCCAAACACTAAGTAGATCCCATGCTACTGATGCCAGTAATAGCCGTGGCTATTCCCTTAGTCAACTTGATTAATAGCAGTTAATGGACTTCTCCTTCAAGAACTTATCCAATCCTTTTTTAAACCCAGCTATACTAACTGCACTAACCACATCCCCTGGCAACAAATTCCAGAGCTTAACTGTGCTTTGAGTGAAAAAGAACTTTCTACGATTAGTTTTAAAAGTGCTACTTGTTAACTTCATGGAGTGGCCCCAGTCCTCCTATTATCTGAAAGAGTAAATAACAGATTCAAATCTACCCGTTCTAGACCTCTCATGATCTTGAAGACCTCTATCATATCCCACCTCAACTGACTCTTCTCCAAGCTGAACAGCCCTATCCTCTTTAGTCTTTCCTCATAGGGGAGCCATTCCATTCCCTTTATCATTTTGGTCACCCTTCTCTGTACCATCTCCAGTGCAACTTTATCTTTAATATAATGCAGCAACCAGAATTGTACACAGTACTCAAGGTGCGGTCTCACCATGGAGCGATATAGAGACATTATGACATTTTCCGTTTTGTTAACCATTCCCTTCGAAATAACTCTTAACATTCTGTTTGCTTTTTTGACTGCCGTAGCACACTGAGCCGATGATTTCAATGTATTACCCACTATGACGCCTGGATCTTTTTCCTGGGTGTTAGCTCCTATTATGGAACCCAACATCGTGTATCTACAGCATGGGTTATTTTTCCTTATATACATCACCTTGCACCTGTCAACATTAAAATTCATCTGCCACATGGATGTCCAATCTTACAGCTTCACAAGGTCCTCCTGCAATTCATCACAATCTGCTTGTGATTTAACTACTCTGAATAATTTTGTATCATCTGCAAATCTGATTACCTCACTCATCATATTCCTTTCCAGATCATTTATAAATATATTGAAAAGTACCGGTCCAAGTACAGATCCCTGAAGCACTCCACTGTTTACCCCTTTTCCTTTGAGAAAATTTACCATTTAATCCTACTCTGTTTCCTGCCTTTTAACCAATTTGTAATCTACTAAAGGACATTGGATCCTATCTCATGACTTTTTACTTTTCCTAGAATCCTTTCATGAGGGACTTTATCAAAACGGCTTCTGAAAATCCAAATACACTACATCTACCGGTTCACCTTTATCCACGTTTATTAACCCTTTCAAAAAAAAAAAAGAAGCAGATTTGTGAGGAAAGACTTCCCTTGGGTAAATCCATGTTGACTGTGTTCCATTAAACCATGTCTTTCTATATGCTTTGTGATTTTGATCTTTAGAATAGTTTCCACTATTTTTCCCAACACTGAAGTCAGGCTCACTGGTCTATAGTTTCCAGGATCACCCCTGGAGCCTTTTAATATTGGGGTTACATTGGCCACCCTCCAATTCTGGTAGTTGTGAAGGAAAGTTCATAGTTCCATAGCCCAAAGGAGCAGAAGGAAATGGTCAAGTTAAAAAAATTTTTTTTCATAATTATGTTTTGTTTTGTTTTTTTAAAGTGATACCATCAATTCTAGGGGCTGAAGCAGAGTCTATAAATTCCGGTGACCAATCCACATGACAGATTCCAAAGGGGCTAACAAAACACAATTGTTATTACTCGCAAGCAGGTTTTGATCTCATGAATTCAAACCGAGTTACAACTCATTGCTCTAGTCGCTAGCCAACACTGAAAACTTGTGAGCCAGCAAATAAAGTTAACTGTACTTGCAGCTTGGCAAGAACGACTCAGCTGCTAGCTAATTCTATCACCGCAGCCCACCAAGCAGACCAGCTGCATGGATTGCTGTGTTTCCACTAGGACTTCTAACATCTCTTATGACCCACTTTGCCATTTATTCTGACTGCCCCCAAACTTGTCGCTGCATTATTCCTAAGTACGTCACTTTAAGCTTGTGCTGCTAAGTCATACTAGCTCTTCACTTCTATAACTAAACAGCACAGAGGATCTTGAAAAGTGAAAATAAAGAAATAGCCGGTGCACAACCTAGCAACCCATGTTTTAAACACCTTGCTGAGACGATTCAACAAGTGCTGGGTTTGCCAGAATAATTGGCAAAGTGGGTTACATCTAATGGTAGGAGCGCTCGAGGAAACAGAGGCAACCTGCAGCTGGGCTTGTCTGGCAGGCTGCAAGTAGAGTATTAACTAGAAGTCCTAGCAGAAACAAAGGCCCTCACAGAGTCTGCCTGGCAGGCTTCACCGGCGACACAGGAAGCCAGATGTTCTGGCAATGGCCACGCTGGTATTGAAATTGCAGTGCAGACAGAAATAACTGGGCACACTGTAGGGACAATTCAGACCAACATTTCCGAATATATCTTAAAAGGAGGTGGTTTTCTCTGAACCAAAGAAAGTGGAAGAAGGATAGCAAAACCTTATGGCCATTCTTCTATATGTGCTGGGACTGAGAAATACAGGCCTGCAGCAAAGAATGCCTAGGTTGTAAAACAGAGCGTCGGAGGTGCCAAGAATATATCTACATTAACTGTGCTTGAAACAAAGAACATCAATACTGATTGGAGGACTCTTACCTCTGTCATTGAGACTATGCAGTTCTCTATACTAAAATGAGCTCTTCACTTTTTATTAAAAAACAGTAAGAAGCCCCACATCAGAGAGCTATGCTTGGCCTCCATTCGTATGCATTGACCGTGCATGCAATATACGTATTCAATTCTATAAAAGTGAGTGAAACAAAGTAACTGGGGGCTCCTGCCATCTGAGAGCACTATCATCGGATAATCTTTCACCAATACCAACAGACAACACCTTTGGCACCAAATGTATTTATGTATTTTTTTTCAGGCATTTATATGCTATATGTTGCCAAGGCTCTTGGCAGCTTACATAATAAAACATACATAATGAAATGTAGACATAAATAACGATAAAACTAAATTAAAACAATATAATAAAATGACATAAGACCAAAATATATCATAAGCTGCCTGCATGCCTGTTTGATCATCCGTGTTCGAAACCAGAAGCTGACCAGATATGACTGCATTCAGTTCAGCTTCCTGACCTGTAAACAGATAAACACAGAAGCAGAAGCCTTCACGGAAAGAAGCTACCCATGTCCTTCGGCTGCTGTTTGCCACCATGGTGAGCGAACAAACTAACTTTTAATTAAGAGGTCTGAAGTTACCTTTAGTATGGGGTAGATAGATGTGACTGCTCTGAATTAAATCTGTGCAAACTTGCAGTCAATAATCTGTAGTGCTACTTTGGAAACTGTGAAGCTGCATCTAACTTTCTAAATCAGTTAAACAATATTTTCAATGGATAAAACTCTCAATGAAACTTCTAAAGGAACAAAGTGAATGAGCCCTTGTTCTGACTGAATTATTCCAACTCTGATCAACCATAGCTGGAGTAATTAATAAATTCATAAATACTGTACTTCAGACAGCTGGTGGTCCCAATCAATAATTACTTTATATATTGGCGGTGTCTGTGCCACTACCTAAAGGACTGGATGGGCTGGGTAGTCTTTTTCTGCCATCATCTACTGTTATTATATTAAAGCAGAGGTCCCAGCAAGTTTATCATTAAGAAATTCACTTTTCATCTGTAAACATTACCCAGTTTCTTGTACTTCAGTTTTTTGTTAATGGTCATGTTTTCATTGCTAAATGACTCCCTGCCAAATCAGTTACAGTTTGCCGCTTGGCAGTGCCTGCATTCTGGACTGCACTAGGCCAGATCAGTCTCCAGTATTTCAATCTTCATTTCAGAACATGGAAGGACACAGAATCTTTGTGCAAAACCCATTTCCTGCTGCACCATTATGGTCTGGTTAGGATACACCAATGCAGCAAAAATTTGGAGTGCTATGGAGAGGTTGGGGAGAGTGAACTGGAGAGTGACTCAGCCACACCAGTGAACAGTTCACAAGCAGGATTTTGGCAGGTCAAAACAAAGAGAACATTTTCAGCAGCATAAAAAAAAAAAAAAAAAATACAGCAATGGCTTCATTTCAACTAAACAGATCTCTTTTCTCTAGTTAGGAGCACTTTGCTTACACAGAAACACCCAGGAAAAAGGTGTTTCTTTCCCGGCTCCTGGAGATCTCAGGCTTTTAGCTACGGTAAGTCTTGGTAGAGGACTCCAGTTGGAGATGGTTTTCGGTAGCAATCCTTATTCCGGACTAGATAGGGCACGACTGCAAAAAGTTATAGTCATCTAGCGGACCTTCAACTCAAGTCTTTACGTGTGAATAGTCCATGGTTTTAACTGGGGAGATTTGTAGGGCTGTCTCTTTAGCCACAGAGCCCTCTCGTCTCTACCAATTTTTAAACAGTGTCAAAAATAAGTAGCATCTTCAGCCTCTCTCTGTCTCTCTCGGCAGCACACAAGGCTTTTATTTTTCAAGCTGCCATAGCCGCACCCTAATTCAGGGAATGCCTCCACCTGGCTTTAGTCAGCAGGCCACATTCGTATTCGGCCTCAGCCAGCTTGTAGCCTAAAAAGTGGAAAATCTGCCCTGGACTGCAAGAAGGAGCTGCAATCCAGACCAACAGGCTTGCTTTCTGTTTCAGGGACACATGGCCAGCATGAATCTTGCAAGCTCATGCTTAAGGAGCAGACAGGATGACTGGCATCCAAGTGACGACTCCCTATCATTATGAATTTAAATAAACAGCAATGGCATTGAGTCGACCTTCATCGAAAAAAAAAAAAGAAAAAAATAACACCTGAAACTGAAAAAGGAAAACCAAACAGAACTGCATTGTGAGGGAGAGACCCGAGCGGAAGGCCCCCCCCCCCTCCGACGTCACCAGGGGCAGCTCTGACCGTTGAAAGGTGCCCTGCCACCAGGCGCCGCGCACCGAAGGGGGCGCGACAAAGGGGCCCTCCCCTTTGTGCACCCCTTAGTGCAAATGCCAGTTAATATCTTTGCAACTGAATATATCTCCTTTGTTTAATATACTTCCTGTTATCCCTTTTTGCTCAATTGTTAAAAAAAATCTTGCATTTTGAGCTTTTGCAAACCGTTGATGGCTTTACCGAATGACAGTATATAAAACTCAATAAATAAATCAATAAATAAATCAAAACTCTATGCTAGTGGTAATATGCAAGGCAGGCATACGGCATTGGACAGCTAAAATGGGAAGTCCATGAAGGAAATCTGCGATTATAATAAAAGGCGCACACATCTTATTGAAAAAAAAAAGTGTAAAATAGGTGAAAATAAATTATCATGGAACAAAAACAATAAAGAAAACCTAACAGCAAATACAAACAAAAAAAGAAACAAGAGTCCAGAAAGAAGTAAACCAGTATTTTTAAGAATCTAGCTAGCATGTATGCACTCGTTAGGGGGACAGCAGAAGATCCTCTAAGAAAAGTTATAGTTCACTTTCTCATTTTCTCGAAAGAATGAGCTGAAAATAGCTTGGATCACATATGTATCCCAAGCAAGGCACCCTAGCCAACTTCATTCAGCCTTACAGTCAACTCTGTTCAAGTTCGTTTTTACAAAGGTTTTAAAACAGTGCGCACGGTTCCATGAAGGGCACACGGCTGAAAGGAAGAGGTCATCCCGGTCTCCCACTAAAACAGTCAGCAAGGGATGCTGTAGGAAGAGAAAATTAAAAAAAAAACAACAAATAGTAATATGCTGGCTGAAAATAAGACAGCTCTGACCTAATCAAAATGGCCGTTCCCCCCCCCAGACTTGCATTTTGGAACTAGTAGAGAGCAGGATGCATCTGTGGCAAATTAAGCGCACATTTCTCTCAGTGGTTTTGAAAATGGTTAAGTTGCAAGGAGCTACTTTATCAGACAGCCCTGCTGCGGCAGGCACCCAGGAGGCCAGCAGAAGACCTGATGATTGGCAATAAAGATAAGTAAGGCGATGCCTTTTTGCTGGGATTAAAACTTTCCTAACCAGCTTTGCTAGGGCTAACACTCCCTTCATCTGCCCTAAGGGAGTGTTTGCTCCATGAAAGCTAATTAGGAAACATATTAAAGC
Organism: Rhinatrema bivittatum; assembly: GCF_901001135.1. NCBI lineage: Eukaryota > Metazoa > Chordata > Amphibia > Gymnophiona > Rhinatrematidae > Rhinatrema > Rhinatrema bivittatum. The sequence continues at coordinate 39,816,887 of NC_042615.1, forward strand.
TAGTCACCTTTTATTTATTTATCCTTTCATTGCCCTTTATTGCCAGTCGTTCAAGTGGACTAAAACAGCAACAGCACTAACTTTATCCAAGTCTCAATGAGGAATGAACAAGCTGCTTTGGTCCTTTTTTTTGCAGGATAGAGAGTCACCAATACTCTCTCTTTGGCAGGGAGACTCTCTCTGTTAGGCCCCCATTCCCCTATATTAAACTCGATAAATAAAATACAAATAAATCCTAAAAATCCTCTTCCTCCACTTCATTTTGACAGGGGAGTGCGACATTCCCCTTTCTTTCACCAGCTTTCAAGCACGCTGGCAGGCACACAGAGGATGTTGCTGTTTCTCCCAACGCAAGCAACGTGCCATCATCTGGCAGGGTTTCAGGGCTCTGCTGAGAAGTGGTTTTTGGCAGCAGCACGGTCCCTGCTCTGCCAGGAAAATGAATGGCTCTCCAAACTGAAATGAAATTAAGAGAATGAAAGCCAACAGGAAAGTAAAGAATTCTTACAGAAATGAACGAGAACTAAAAAGGATGGTTTCATGCACATAACCGTAGAAACAAAGAAAGCAGCACCATAGAAAGAATACAGGCAATAAACATACAGAACACACAAATAACCTAGCAGCTGCCAACAAAAATACAGGGAATTTAACAAAAACAAACAAAAAAAAAAAGATACAGCCATGGTAAAAAAAAAAAAAAAAAAAAAAATAGAATCTGAAAAGTCCCAAAAGATGTGTTCTCATTTCCTCTCATTTCGTTATGCCTTATATTTCTTTCAGCCTCTTGCTTTTCTGTAACCTCTTTGTAATAAAACATCAAAATTTCAGGGCAACCGAGTGCCAAACCTTAACAGCTGAACTCCCTTTAAAACTCAAGAGGCAGCAGTGGCAAGACAAAGGCTGAAAGGGCCTGTAGCGTTACCTCGGCAAGTTGGCAACGTGAGCCACTTCTACCACCACCACCGCATGCGTTTCTTAGCTGCTGTTCCGTATGAGTTTGTCCTGGCTTGTAGACAGTAAGTCTGCCTGACCTATAGGACTGCCTGAATGCACACTCGTAAAAACGCTAGTCAAGCTTTATTCTAAAGGTAACACAGAGCCAGTGAAGATCTCTGAATATAGGCATCACATGGTCATATCTCTGTGCTCCAACAAGCAACGCAGCTTAAAGAACTAAATGTTCTTTAAAGATGTAGTAGAAATTCTTTGGTATAATACATTATAGTAATCTGATCGGTTTACTATCAAGGCATGTACACAATTGTTTCAAAGTCCTTATCAACAAAAAGATTGCGATTGATGCAAGTGGTACAGATTGAAAAAAGTAATCTGAACCGGGGAAGAAATGCGATTGTGCATATTCAGCTTGCTCGACTCCTAGGCTACAAACTGTGCCCTTTGGACATACAGTCACCCCAGAAATAGCAGGAAGAGTAATTGGAGGATGATTAAAGTTTGCTAACACAACGCTTCAGATTTCTGGGGATTCAGTTTCAGCGTGTGTGAGGAAAGCCACGTACACACTGCATCAAGACACCGCTTGAACATATATCTACACATGCTAAGTATCATCCACATAGTTCATTTGGCCCATATACTTGATCTCTTCTGCTTTAGTGGTAGTTTTTATTTCTTTATTGTTCAGTTTATCTGTAATTAATAAAATTATTGAACTGGAAAAAGAAAAAGAATATCATCCACAAAGAAGCAGCAACCTATGATCAGACCTTGGATTAAGGTAGCCAATGGTACCAAGTATAGATTGAACAATGAAGACAGGACTGCACACATTAGCAATCTGAGGACAACTCATACCCCAACCAACCTAATAGGCACAAGAGGTTAAAAATTATCTAAACTACTCTGAAACAGTTCAGTCAAAGCCTACTTCATTCAGGCGAGTGTTGAATCAACATTGCGTGGTTAATAGAATCAAAGGCGGCACTCATGTCCAAAAAAATAATGGAAGGATTCTTTCCTGTTCCCATCAACCTTTATTTGGATTTCTTAAGTCATGGCCAGTAGTGCAGACTATGAAGTATGTCCAAGCCAAAATCTTGAAAGACAGTTTTCTCCAAAAAAATCATAGACTTTGGTTAACCACCTTCCTATTACTTTAGTGAGAAAAGAAAGATTACATAACGCAGAGTATACTTTTTTTTTTTTTTTTAAATAAATACTAACCTATGATGATTTCCACTGGCCTTCCATTTTTAGTACAGGATGAACTTTTGCTTTCTGAAGAAAGACCGTAGACTTAGACAAAGTAGCATTAAACAGAACACAGAGATATGGTGCAAATCCATACCTAAAGTCGTCGCTCCCCCCACCCAACTCTGCCTGCAAGCACTCATGGGTGGTTTTAAATGCACGGTGCTGCAAATCCATTTCTCGAGGGCCATGGACCAGTTTGGTTTTCAGCATTCCAACCATGAATATGCATCAGATGTCTAGGCCTCTATTATATGCACATATCCTGTGCTTTTTTGCTGCTCTTCTAATTGGGTACCCTGCTTGCTATCTGTAAAGCTGCAAATGACCTTTGCTGCTGTTCTAATGTACCGCAAGCCACTTTGGCTGAATTTCGTATTCAAAAAAGGCAGGTAATAAAACATCTACACAACCAGCCTAACGCCTTTGCTTACCATATGTGCCGCTCTCTCCTAACCTTACCTCACCTTCGCTTTTGCAGTATTATGCATACATTAGCACTACACACAATGTACACATGCATACATATTTCTGCACTCATATTCAGCATTCAGGCGCACATAGATCTAGAAGAAATGACACCACACAATTATTTACAAAAAAAACAACAACATTTTATTTAAAATATTCAACCAGAGAAATAAAACTTTTTCTTTTTCTGATGCCAGGTGGGAGTTGGCAGGTCCCCTTCAGCATCTTTTCCGGAGGCAGGGAGGCCGCCTTATCTCCTCTTTTGACCCCCATCTCTGCTCCACAGCCAGTCCTGGCCATCATAGTCAGGCTCCAAGGATGCAGACCTGGGAGAAACAATAGAAAATATTTCTTCAGGATGATTCCATGGCTCCTGCTATGCAGAAGGTCCCTGAGTTCAATCCCCAAATTGGATCTTCTGCTTCTCTGGTCGCCTGAGGATGTTGCAGAGGCAGCGTTCACCGTTCCGAAGGGGGGGGGAACAGACGGACAGCGTTAAGGTCATTGCTCAAGGATAAACAGTCTCTGTGAAGACCAGACTAGGTACATTTGGAGGATAGAAAGTAGGGGGAAAACCCCTCGGTAACTGTGAATGAAGGCTCGTTGCACCAGGAACCCAACCTTGATTCTGACCGAGAAAGAAGCCAAAGGAGCAGAAAACTGCTTTGTCAAAATTATATTTTCATGAAAAAGGTGGCAGATGCATCGTGGAGACAAACACAGTAAAAGAACTCAAGAAAGAATGGGATGAGCACAGAAGATCCCTAGGTGTAAATAAGTGAGAGGAAAGCCACACATCAACTGAGGTCTATGGCACTGCACCAGGAATAAACTGGGCTAAGATAGGCTTTAAGATCCGTATCTGCCATCATAGTCTATATGTCTATAGTGCATTTGAAATGGACAAAAAAAATTAACATATCTTCAAGTGACTTAGTACAAAGCAAAATATTGCTTTGAAAAATAAAAAGGAAAGGCAAGACTAGAAGCTGTATATATATAGCTCCACATCCAAAATGGCTATCTATTCCACTCCAAGGTGCACGCTTGCATCCATCCATCGGCGAACACCCTGAACTGGATGAGTCAGACCTTTAGAGGGGAAGCTGCATGGCCTGTTCCCCAAAACACATTACAGAACGAGGAGGATAAAATCAATACAAGGTGAAAACAGTTATTACCACAGACTGAGAAAGGAGCGCTAGAATCCAAAGACGAGAACAGAGAGACAATGGAAGAAAAGACAAAACAGGCTGAAGCCACCTCACTAACCACATCCTCTGCATCCTTCGCATGTAGCAACCCCAACACACAGAACAGCTATGACCTCACATCACATACGCAGAGAGACAAAGAACAGAGATGCCAGCAATGGGCTTGCAGTGTATAAGAAGTTTGAACAGAGATGCTCAAAAATGAAAAAGCTACACAGCCCCTGCCAAACCAGAATGCCAGAAAAACCCTACCACAGGGAAAGCAAAGTTCCAAAAACTCAAATAAGCCACCCTGCTGCACAAGAGAAACACTGGTTGCACAGAATCTGCCACATCTCCCGGACCCTCAGGGCCCTCCAGCAGCCACTGGGGCGTGCGAGTGCTCACGGACTCCCGTCTCCTGGTGGCTAGAAGGCAAGGGAACCCACTCCAATCCCACGATAAGAAAGCTCTTCTATCGTACAGTTTATTGCCCAATGGGAGAGATGAATGGTCTATATATAAAGGCAGAGTGCCCTGTATGAGTAGAGATGCGATGGCCATGCCTCGCACGGAATTCCGATACGAAGCTCCATTTCCCACTGCCCCTAACTACTTCAGATCCCTTCACAAGGTGTTGAATGGTGTTGTGAGCTGCCAAACCATGCAGGAAAGCATTGCAGGGACTGACTACTGAATGTCCCAAGTAGCAGAAAGCTGTGCCTCGTCATCTGAGAAGGTGTTCTGCCTTTACAGGAAGGAGAACTGTTCTTCGGTTAAGTAGAGGTTAGAATGCAGATTACGGAAAAATGGCTCATTTGGTGAGGGACAGCTGGACACACATTTCCCCTTTCAAGATTGCCACTTGCTCGTGCTTTGTACTTTCTGAAGGCACGGCAAGTTCTTAAGAGATTTTCTTTGTATATCTTGAGTTTTATTTCTCAAGCGCTTCTGATGGAACAGGAATGCATAAGTGTTTCAGAGAATATTTACACGAGGTTGAGCAACGACGGAGGCGTGGTTAGCTGGGCCCGGCTTCTTGCCTTAAGAGCCCTCCGTTGTCGCGCTGCGAGCAGGCTCCGTGCTCTTCCTCCATCCTGTTCCAGATGTTCATGTCAGCGGAGTGACAAGTATCTAAAAAGGAATAATAGGCCTCGTGCATATTGTAATGAAGACAATTTGTGTGTCAGAGTATATAAAGGGGCCTCTTGGCACCTTTTTTTAAACCAAGGAAAAAATTAAATCAATTCACCCAAACAGCAAATACATTTTTGACAGAAATGTTCTAAATTCCAAGGATAGATGAACTGACCCCATAGGTTGCTAAAGCACAACAATCATTATTCAATGTTATTTTGCATACATTTACAAACATCAAAGCTAAGCAGCTTATTCCTCCTTGAGTTAAACAGGACTTACATTTTGTGGAGGGAAGAAAAAAAAAAAATCTAATATTGCATCTAGTGCCAATTATGCATGTGACTCCCTCATGCCTCTCCTAGATTTCCTGATTTATATTTGTTTTCTTAATTAATTTTTAAATACCCTGTGTTCCTCTCTATGTATATATTTGCACAGCCTGTGCACCAAATTACACAGGAATTCAAATTACTTTCAGAAAGTAAAAAAAGGTAAGAATTTATTCTTAGCCAGAGGGTTTTAGAATTAACTTGCACGTTACCAGCAGTCTACCAGGATTTAAACCATAAATACAGTGAAATATCTTTCATTCTACCATTTGCACAACAATACAATATAGTAACGCAGCAAATGAGGGAAGATAAAGACCCATCGGCCCACGCAGACTGCTCAGTTGCCTTTGTCTGGATCTCTACTACTCTGGATAGGTAAGCATACAAATTCCCATACTTAAACATTAGTGCTCTCTACCTACATCTTTTACCCAGTCTCTCAGCATTGCTCCCACCCCTACCCTCTATATCTCTGTTCCAAGTATATCTAAATTCCATTACAATGTTAGCCTCTACTACATCCACTGCTCGGTCATCCCAGGTATTTCTTCCTCTTTGGTTCCTACAAGTACAACACTCAAACCAGCATCCAGGCACCCTGCAATGTCTTCCTACCATCCTTTGTAATAATTCAAACAGCAACCAACTGTTTGGCCAACTAGTTATCTAGACTTGGGGCTATTAGGGCTGTAACCATAGGCACTCTGTGCAGGCTTCCTCAGCCTTCTTGGAAGCCCGATGCAGATGTACTACTGCTATTATGGTTATAACCATGGCCACGCCATGCAGATTAACCCCGACTTTCTTGGAAACTTGATGTAACCATACAGCCAATCTCTGCCCTTTGGGTTTATAGTCTCCCCTCTTTGGCCCTCTAAAGTTTCATATATCTGAACACTACGCATGCTACTTCTCCTCCTTTCTTCTAGCTATTCCCCTCCTCCCACACAAATACACTTTTGCCTTTACCACTGCACTCTGTCTCAAGCACGTTTAAACTGTCAGTTTTGGCTGCTACACCTCTGCTGGTAGGCTAGGCCAAGAGTATAAATAAAAGTGCACCATAACAAAATAACGATTTTAATCAATGAAGTCAGTGCGCATAAGCGGGAGTTAGTGCGCACTAACACAAGATTCGGGAACCACAGAAAAAAAATCCCGAACCGCAGAAAAAACAAAATTACCCACGGGAGACCCGAACCGAACCATGAAACGAACCCCCCCCCCCCCAAAAAAAAACGATACACAACTCTAGTAGGAGGCAATGTCCTTTTATGGATTACAAGCTGGTTAAAAGACAGGAAACAGAGTAGGATTTAATGGTTAGTTTTCACAGTGGAAAAAGGAAAAAAATGGAGTGATCAGGAATCTGTACTTGAACCAGTGCTTGCTTTTTTTTTTTTTTAATATATTTATAAATAATCTGAAAAGGGGCATGATGAGTGAGGTGATCAAATTTGCAGATGACACAAAATTATGCAGAGTACTTAAATCTCAAGCAGATTGTGATGAATTGCAGGAGGACCTTGAGAGATTGGAAGATTGGGCTTCCAAATGGCAGATGAAATTTAATGCAGACAAGTGCAATGTGATGCATATAGGGAAGTATAACCCTTGCTGTAATTACACAATGTTAGGTTTTATCTTAGGAGTTACCATCCAGGAAAGAGATCTAGGCATCATAGTGGATATACATTGACATCATCATCCCAGTGTGCTGTGGTGATCAAAAAAGCAAACAGAATGTTGGGAATTATTAGGAAGGGAATGGAAAATAAAACGGAAAATGTCATAATGCCTCTGTATCGCTCCATGGTGAGACTGCACCTTGAATACTGTGTGCAGTTCTATTCACAGCATCTTAAAAAGGATATAGCTGTACTGGAGAAAGTAGAGAGAAGGGCGACCAAAATGATATGGGGCATGGAATGGCTGCCTTATGAGGAAAGGCTGAAGAGGTTAGGGCTGTTCAGTTTGGAGAAGAGGCTGAGGAGGGATTATGATAGAAGTCTACAAAAACAGGAAAGGACTTAAAACAACTTTTTATTTATTTAGATTTTTATATTCCACTTTTCACAACTTTTTTCAGCATTTCAGTAAATGTAAATCGGTTATTTACTCTCTCAGATAATAGAAGGACCAGGGGGCACTCCATGAAGTTAGCAAGTAGCTCATTTATAACAAATCGAAGAAAATTCTTTTCATTCAGCGCATAGTTAAACTTTGGAATTCATTGCCAGAGGATGTGGTTACAGCAGTTAGTGTAACTGGGTTTAAAAAAAGGTTTGGAAAAGTTCCTTGAGGAAAAATCCATAAACTGCTATTAATTAATAAGCAATAGAAGCTTGTGATTTATTTAATATTTGAGTACTTGCCAGGTACTTGTGATTTGGATTGGCCACTGTTGGAAACAGGATGCTGGGCTTGATGGACCCTTGTTCTGACCCAGTATGGCACGTGCTTATGTTCACAGTATTTAACTGGAAAATCAATTGTTCTTCTTCATAATTTAATGTTGCTGAAACATCACCACCTCTACTCAAGGTAAAAATGACCCACAAAACAGTCCACTGTAGATCTATAAAGACATGTTAGAAATCTTCACAATGATTAACTACTGGGGCATTAAATGTTCGACTGATCCAGCTATGATGTTTTCTAAGGGGGACCTGAATACTCCATGCAGTGCATCCTACATGCACTAAATGTCAGGACACTGGATCACATATACCACATTGTTGGTGGAGCAATCTGAATAGGCAGTGCGAGAAAAAACAAACTGAGTGGTGGGACGTCTCCATTCTCGTCCTGTCAACGTGTGTGTGCACACATCATAATGTTGGCACGCAAAATGACCCAGATCATTAACAGCTGGTCTCACTATGCATCTACAACTTTCTCAATAAAGAAGTATTTTCTCTTGTATTTTCAAAAAGGTTTTCCTCCTTCCCAACATCTCCCTGCTTACAGTCGAGAACTGTGGGCTGCTAATATCCACAGCTGCACATTTTCCGGTTGGATGGATAGAGGTTTCACACAGGTCCCTCAGTTTCTCAACCAGCCTCTGTCTTTTTCTTCTACCACCAAAATTATCACAATAATAAATAATAATGACCTTTATATCTGACACCAACCTAATAATAGCTAATAATGATTTGCAATCTCCCTCTGCACCTTTGGCTTATTGAGCCAATCTTTTGTTACTTGAACAGAAGAAAGGCAGAAGGCATTCACTCTCAAACTACTGCAGGAAATGTTATTGCAGCTTACAAAATGGGGTAAACATCTCCTACCCAGGCCTTCGTGGCTAGCTGAGTCCAGCCTGCCCCATCCAGGTTTCATGCAGCCACACATTTCTTTAGGAGTGTGGTAACGCTACGTTTATCATGGCTCTCATGCATATTCAGTTAATACTTGTCACAAATTCTAAACTTATTTAAAATAAAATGACTAAAACAGTTCTGCTCAGCCTAGGCATTTCTGCAGCAATTCATGATCCAGCATGGATGAGACACAGCCACAGCTCCTATGAGGATGGACCTCGCAGCAGCCTGAAGGGTTCATGCCCCAAACGTCGCATCAACCTATACCCATTGGTTCACCCTGTAGAGCTGATGAAAGTGCAACTGGAACGCCTCATTGCCAAGTTGCGTAACTCTTCTGCAGAGGCCTGCAGGGGAGACTGCATTAAAAAACAGGCATTCGGCAACTCTCTTGTACGACTGCCGAAGAGCGTAATAGAACAAGAATCCCCTTCATTTCAATTCCTGCTCTATTTTATTCTACAGCAGTCAAGACCAACCTTCCCAAGAATGTTCTGGTTATGCTGCTTGCTTGTGTTAATCAATAGACTAACTCGGTGGTTCTCAACCTTTTTCCCATCGTGACACACCTGGCAGGCCACGCTCACACGTGTGACACACTGCTCATTACAATTCACGGCAGAAATAAAAAATAAAGGCCCTGAACAGAAATTGCATAAATAATATACATCCCACACCAAACAGCACCAATTTCCAGCACTCAAACGGTAACCACCTTACCTAAGAAAAGGCAGCACAGAAAATATTACACCAGGCCTTAAAACAGCAATACACCTCCTATTAGGAAAATGGACCAAGTCAGGCTGCTATACAGCCCAACACAGAAAACTACATGCCAGCAGAAAACCTCACCTGAATCACATGTGCAGACCCTCACCTAACAAAGAATAAAGAGATCAAAATGCATAACTAGAAGCATGCAGACAAAAACTGAACTAGAAACTGCAACAAGCCAGTCTCTGTATGCAGTGGAACAAAGGAAAAAAAAACATCGCCAGTTCTTATAAAACAAATCAAAAATATAAAATCAATAGCAGCAAATCCATACTAACAAAAAGACTTGGATTTCAAAACAGCTGATGAATGGAACAGCCAATAATTAAAAACTCAAAAAAATTTCTAGATACCAATAAAATATTTCAAAATAGCAGCACAAAGGCCTAATAATGAAAAATAATAAGGATACAAAAAATATTTTGCTCTGCATACCTGGGAACGTTTGATATCCAGGTGCCCTGAGATTGTTTTGAATTAGCAGGAGGAGGGGATGGTTTGCTTGCACTTTCTCCTCTCTCTCTCTCACGCTGGCTCTCAATCGCTCACATATACACATGCTTTTTCTCTCGCACTTTATAGGCTCTTAATTACACATTTACACACATGCTGTCTATCTTTTCACACTTTTCACAGGCTTTCAATCACACACATACATGCTGTCTTTTTCTCTCACTCACAGACTCTCATTCACATGCTTACAAATATGCTCTCTCTCATTTATACACAGGCTCTCAATCACATACTCACATGCTCCCTCACCTAAACCAGCTCTCAATCACACACAGACACACATGCTCTCTCATTACACACAGGCTCTCAATCACATACTCCCTTCACCTAAACCAGCTGTGTCACACACAGACACACAAGTTCTCTCTCTTACTTACTCACACAGGCTCTTAATCATACATACACGATCTCTCTCACACACACATAGGATCTCAATCACACACACATACTCTTTCACATTTACAGGCTCTCAATCGTTCACATACATGCTGTGTCACACACACACAGGATCTCAAACATATATGTTTGCTCATTCACTCACTCTCCCCTCTTCCCCCCCCCCCCCGAACTAGCAACAGCAGCAGCCTCCTCCACTTCCAACACTAAAGGGAGCAGCAGCCTCCTTCACTGTCAGCCCTCGCGAAGAAAGGAGTCCCATCGGCCGCGAGGGTTGATGTTGTTACTCGTCTTACTCCGAGCTGTGTTGCTCATTCCTCAGGCCGCGCCTCTCTTCTCTTCTTCGGGCCAATGCTGCCCACACTAACGTTCTCTTCTTCCCGCGCACGCACCCGCTGATCACCACTTCCTCTTCCAGGCCATGGGGAGGCGGGAAGAAGAGAGCATGCTGGTACCGCTGACTCCAGCTCTCCTGCCACGTTCCGCCCGGACTACCAGCATTTTAAGCCCAGGCGGAGGACCTATTTCGCTAGGGTAGAGGGAGCAGCTGGGTCAGTGGGGGACCGGGAAGTGTGGCGACACACCGGTTGAGAACCACTGGACTAACTTATAATACTAAAAGTGTTACTGTGATTGTGCCTCTGGTGCACACCGAATTACTTCAACATGAAAATGAATTCCTTATTTTAGGCATATTGTGAACAGAAAAAAAAATCTTTTCCCAGTGACATAACCCTGGTCCGGCTGGAAATATTTCCCTGCATACCCCACAGAGAGGAGGAATAGCCTAGCGGTTAGAGCGGCAGGGCTGAGAACCAACGGAGCCCGGTTTCGCACCTTCTGACCTCGGACAAGTTTCTTTTTCCTCCACTGCCCCAGGCACAAACTTAAATCGCAAGGTCTCTGGGGAGAGAGGAATACCTCCTGCACACCTGAATGTAACTCGCCTTGAGCTACCAATGAAAAGGCACGAGCTAAGTCTTAATAAACAGATTATTAAAATATGATCTGCAGAACAAATGGCTTTTAGAAGTCAAAAATGTTGACGTGCTTTTCTCTCTGTTCCCATTTTCTGGCCCTCAGTCCTGCATCCTCTCTTTTAGCCATTTGCCACACACATACACACACGCACACACACCAGCCAGCTCCCGCTAATGCACTCATTATGTAATGCAGTGGTGAATTATGTTCTTTAAGCATTTGCAATTGGAGGGTGGAACAGAAGGTCAGAGGCTTTAATGAATTCATCCTTTTATGCCTGGCAGTTCTAGACTTGAAAAGTGCATTCAGACTAATTCAAGGACCCCCTTACCCTGCAATTAATAGAATGGTCACTGAACTTTCATGGATTTTGGCTGCTTGTGATACCTTTTTACTGGTCTCACATACCATATAAATCAAATAAACCAAATTACCCAAAGATGCAATGGTGCACACGCTTTTAAGATCACATGGGCCCCTTCTTAAGAGGGCTCTGGAGTTCTCTGTGCAAACCTCTGCCTGCAATTTCCTCTAAGCCAATTGCAAAAGCCTTTAAAAAAAAAAAAAAGAGCCTGAAACCAAGATTGTTTGCCGCAAACTCCTTCACCTTTTCAGCCCGTCCACGCTAGATTCCCCTGTAATGGGGTATATGGATAGTACCACACAAGCAAAGCCGCTGGCAGCAGATGATCCGGAAGAACATTATACATAGCAGCCCAGGACAGAGACAAGCAGGCAGGCTCTCATCTCTGGTTTATTCCCTTCACTGGCTTCCGATACAGTAGAGGATCAATCACAAACCCTCCTTTGGGTGTGCGCCACATTCGGTGTTCAGGTCTGCCCATTGTGCCCTACTGGATGTCCTAACTCACCTTTCTCAGACCCATTAAAGGGCCTATTCAGTTGCAGGGCCTGTACCTATAGAAATTCCTTTCCGGAACATCTACCCCTTCCCACACGCCCAAAGCTGTTTAAGAAGCAGCTGAAAACATTCCTGTTTAGGCAGGCATTTGATGTTGCCTCGTTAGTTCGCACTGCAGTGGTTTTTATTTTAATACTGCCTTGTCTATGGCTTTCCAGTTCTGCATTACCTAACATCAGGGGGTTAAGTGTAAACTTTATGATGCAATTTTTATAAGCACTTTAAAATAGCTCAATTGTTTTATGGTTTGGCCTTTTAGATTATAATATTTATGACATTTTTCTGTCCTGCACTCTGAACCTTGGCCTAGGGCTGTTTATAAGCTCTTTCACGTAAATAAATGGGAACGGACTTACACCGAAAGGAAAGGGGGCTCTCCTAGATGGGGCTCAGGCAGAGCTGCACCTAAACCCACTGCATCCTAAAACCGTTTCTCCCAACCAACGCGCCTTCAGACCCGATCGGGGGGGGGGGGGGGGGGGGGGGACGCCACAGAAAAGCCACCGCTGCCTGAGGCTCTGGATCCAGGCCAGCGCCTGGGCTCAGCTTCAGCGACAAGGGTCGGCAGGAGTGGCTCAAATATGCAAGAGCTCCTTTCCGAGAGCCTGCGTAATCACGCGGTGCAGGGAATGGAGAGCCGGGCCCTGCTCGGGGCGGCACACGGCACCCCCTCCTCGTCTTCCCCCCTTGCTAAGCTTCCTTTCCCCAGACGGGGGATAAAGCGCGCCTGGAGTACCGGGCGCCACTGGCTCGGTTGCGGGCAGCCGAGGAGGTGGCTGCCCGCAACACGCAGGCTTCGCCCTTCTCCTGCAGGGGTAGGCCGAGGGGAACTGGCCCACTCTGTCAGATTCTTGTGTCTCCACCCTCTCTCTCCTTTTGTTTTAAAAGGCTGGAGGCGAGACTGGGGGGGGGGGGGCCTTTCAGTGCTTTCCCCAACTCCTCTCCAGGACGGTACGGCCTGCTCTGTGGAGGGTGGTGGGCCGCACAACATTCTTGTCGATATGGGGAGGGGTGCCTTGGGCTGGAAAGAAAACACTGCCCCAGGGCCTAGCAAAAGGCAAAGAGACAAGGGGGCACAAGGAGGCAAAGAGGACAGGAAGAAACCAGAGAGCTGACTGCAGGTGATCCCGGGGGGGGACACCCTTCAAGCGAAAGAAAGAAAGCCAAAGGATGGGAGCCCGGCACGGAGGAGGCAGCAGGCAAAGCCCTTCGGTGAGAAAGAGTTCGGGGCCCAGGCCCGAAGCTGCAGCGAAAGCTAAGGGGGGTCTCACTGGGGTTAGGGGCAAGGACTAGGAGGGAGCAGAGAGAGAGAGAGAAAGAGAGCCGGGGAGGAGTTCAAGCTTTGGGAGGGTTTTCCTGGGAGGAGGGGGGGGGGGAGAGAGTGTGGGGCAGAGAGAGAAATCTAGTGGGGGGGGGGGGGGGGAGGGATGGATGAGGGGCAGGAGGTGGAGGGGGGATGTAGTGAGCCAACTGGGGGCTGATCTGAAGGGGAGGAGATATCAAGGGGGGGGGGGGGAGAGTGAGAGAATGAGGATGGCTTGAGCCTGGTGGGGCAGAGAGAGAAATCTAGTGGGGGGGGGGAGAGGGATGGATGAGGGGCAGGAGGTGGAGGGGGGATGTAGTGAGCCAACTGGGGGCTGATCTGAAGGGGAGGAGATATCAAGGGGGGGGAAGAGAGATATGGGGAGGATCGTTTTAGCCTGAGGAAATGAAGAGCAATCTGGAAGGGCCAGGCCTTGCGGTGGGAAAATTCTGCTCAAAAATAAAATAATTCCGCATCTTTGAGAGATAATCATTTATAATGCGATATAGAAAAAAAAGTTACTCAGCGACAGTGGCCGGATTGTGTTATCTGAACAAATAAAACCTGCAGAATTTTAAAATACTATGTGCAGAATTCCCTGCACGTAATACAAATGGGGCCTGGAAAATCTCTTGCCCTGACCCATCCAGGGCGGACTCACAGAGCCCTTCCGGAGGATCGGACGACCCCGCCCTAGAGAGTAACAAGGCAGGGCCTCCATACCTCCCCATATTATATACTGCTTACCATCTACCTGCTTTCTGTTCATTATGAATCCGTGACGGAGCATTCGCCAGAAAACCCCGGATGGATGCGGAGATCTGGTGCAGCCCACCTTAAACCTCAGTGAATCGTGGTCCCGGCGGAGCTTGCTGGGAAGGTGTACACCCAGCTGAGCCCAGGAAGGAACAGGATGCCCCTGGGATTCAGGAGGTACCTTAGGAGGCCCAGACTGAGAGACCGTAATCTGAAGCATTGCTACTTTTGTTTATAAGCTGCGAAGAGCTGCAGAGTTGGGGGTTTTTTTTTTTTTGTTCTGAATTAATAAAAGTCCATGGCTAACTAGTCAAAGTCTAACTTGCATCTTATCTCTGGCCGTTCTGACTGCAGCCGTGCCAGGTCATCACTTACACCCTCCTCACTAACAGTGTGCATAAGAGTCGTGGGTGTGCTAATGACTGAATGGAATTTTTTTTTTTTTTTTTTTGGCGTTACCTACTCCAAGGTCAGTAAGGTCAGTCGGGGCAGCCAACCAAGCCTTTTGGAACGCTGTTCAACAGTAGTGGAATTTTTTTTTATCTCATGAAATTCATTTTACCAGAGATCTTCCGGCTTTTAAAAGAATGCGGAAGACCTGGCTTTTTTTTTTTAAATGGCTGATGGATGTTCTTGTGTACGTTTGGCTGGGTGATTATTCGGCCTTCCAGTAACAAAAACAAACTGCAATTTAGAGTTGCTTTCGCCATATAAGATACAAATGGATAGTGATGCAGAGTGACGTAGTTTTAGTTTTAAGTTGATGGGAGTTCCAAGACATTAGACACTATTCCGGTTTTTAATTTTATTTTTGTGTTTATACTTTTGTATCCCGAGACATTTTAGGCTCTAACTCGATTCTCCAGAACCTGGTTTAGGTGGTCCAGGATGCATACAAAGTTTTTACCAGGACCCCCATCAGCAGACAGAGAGTCCTGCAAAGCTGGCATTCTTGGGGGGGGGGGGGGGGGGGCAAATGCACCCCTTAATATTATGCATTGTAAAAGGTTAAGCTAGTCCACCTGCAACTTGTTTGTTCACCTTTATCTCTACAAGTTTCCAGAAAGCATTTCTTCCAGCTGAGTTTTCCCAAGTTGCTGGTTTTTTCTGAAACTTTTTCTGTGCTTCTACAAATAATATGATGGGGGATTTTTTTTTTGGGGGGGGGGGCGCTAGCCAGAAAGACTCAGGTTGAGTCCCCAGATCCAACTGCAAAAACACCCAAGAAACCCCTGCCCCGCCATTGTGCCACAGAAGGGCAGAATTCAGGGTGCAGGTAACGGCAACAGCTATGTGCAGACCCCTACCGAGGACCGCCATCGCGACAACTGGGTTACAAAAGGGGAAAGGGAATAAAACGGCGGACGGAGGTAGGGGAGAGGGGGAAATCCTGGGTAATTACAAATGAAGGCTCGTGGTGCTGAAGCCCAAGGTGGGAGCCAGTTCAAAAGTGAGCTGGAAGCCTGGAGGAGCAGGAGAAGGAAGCAGCCAGGACAAAAAAAAAAAGCAAGCATGGGGATGAACGTTAACAAATCGCCTTTCCTTAATGAAAAAGGGGCAGGGGAGACAGAGAAAGGTGGGAATTCTCTCTTTGTGGAACCGCAGCTTTAATAAATCAAAAGACATTCACTGTGAGCAGAGCGCCTTGGATGCCTGCCTTCTTCCATTCCTCCTTCGGGTAGCAGCTTTGGCCTATGAGAAACACTCGGGTGCTGGACTTGAATGACTGCATAATTGACGGCGCACAATATGCTGGGTGTTATGTTTCCGCTCCATTCAAAACCTCTCCAAGCAAGCTCTGGGGCCTCCCCCTGTATCGGCGCCGAGGGCTTGTGCTGGGATCAGAGGAACCCTTTCCATTCAATGTATAGACTCATTTTAAATCGAGAGAAATGAATGGCTCAGAGAAAACTAACTCACTTTATCCAAAGCTTTAAATCACCAAAACCTGCCTGCAGTTCATTATGCACTAACTGGGCCAGCAGCTAGCTGCAGACATGATTCTTTCATGCTGTGTCCAGCCTTAAATTCATTCATTAACAAATAGCAATTAATGAATCAGGCAACAGTCAATAATTAAATCAAAAAGGTAAGACTACCCTTTGATTTTGTTCCCCGAGTTAATTTCTTGACCATCACAAAAACCCAAAACCCCCTTTTAAAAACCAGAGCAATGGCAGCGCACCTGGACTAGATCTATGGCGTTTGGCATTGTCAGTGAATCAAGGGATCACGAGCCAAAGATTTCATTACTGATTCTTGGTGTTTCCAAAATCCACACAGTTTCTTTGTGGGGGGGAGGAACTGTGCACTGTAGTTACCAGCATTAGCATGGGGTTGACCAATCAGAAATCTATACAAAAAAAAAAAAAGTCCTAGGCTGGAGGAAGCCAACGTCGGCTCCCGTAACGGAAACCTACAAAAACCATACCTCTCCCGCCAGGATCGATTTAAATTCAAAACACCGCCTGCATTTAACCAAAATCATCTGAGCCATCCAAATATTAAGATTGTCCAGGTATGTCAGCAAGACCAAAAAAAAACAAACTCCTCTCACATCTAAAAGAATTCTTCCAGGAACTGGGCCGCACTGCGGAATCGGAAATAGAAGGCTTAGTGCGGCTGACCACGCTTTCACTAAAGGTGACACGAAACAATGGTTACTGGAACTTAAATCTGAAGCGAACATTCTGTACCCCCGATATGTTAAGGTAAACTAGATGATACGCGAGGCACGAGAACCGAGCTGGGAAACAGGATGGGAGAAACCGAATTCAAACTAGAGGAACAGGCAGCAGCCACAGTATGTTTTGTTGTTGAAACTACTGAGAAAGTAGGAGGATTTGATCCTAAAAACAGACAATGCACAGGAACCTTAGACTAAGAGGCATCTCAGTGTCTACGCATCTCAGAGTCTAATAAGTTTCCTTTGAGTGAAGAATTGGTCCTTTGGGTGAGGATCAGGTGTCTAAGTAAAGAGCAGACAGAGCAGAAAGATTCCGAATTACCTTTGTCAACTTATAAGCAAGTGGTTAATACAAACAAAAAAAAAAATACTAAATGTCTGTATAATAATGCTAGAAGTCTAAAAAATAGAATGGGAGAGTTAGAGCGTATAGGACTGGGTGAAGAGATAGATATAAACCGACACTAATACCAGGGTACAAATTATATCAAAATGATAGGATAGATCAATTGAGTGGAGGGGTGGCATTATGGCAAACAAGATAAAAGTTCCGCTGGAAACAAAATACAATGTTGAATCTTTATGGATAGAAATTCCAGGTGAAAAGGGAAATAAAATAGTGATGGGGGTATAATACCATCCACCTGGCCAGAATGAACAGACAGTGAAATGCTAAAAGAAATTAGGAAGGCTCGCAAAACCAGCAGCACAGTAATAATGGGGGATTTCAATCACCCTTGTATTGACCGGGTGAATGTCACATCAGGACATGCTGCAGAGGTAAAGTTCCTGGATGAAACAAATGTCAGCTCCATGGAGCAGCTGGTACAAGAACCAACAAGAGGGAAAACTATTTTATACCCAGTCCTTAGGGGAACAGGATTTGGTGCAAGAGGTAACCGTGCTGGAGTCACTTGGTAAAAACGTGATCCCAACATGATCAAATTTGACTTAATAACTGGAGGGAGGGCACTAAAGAAATCTGCTGTGAGAGCATTTAACTTTCAAAAAGGTGACTGTAAAACTGAGGAAAATGGTTAGGAAAAAACTGAAAGGTGAAACTGCAAAAGTTAAGAATTTAGATCAGGCATGGATGCCATTTAAAAATACCATCTTGGAAGCCCAGACCAGATTTATTCCACACATTACAAAAGGTGGAAATAAGTCAAATGGTTAAAAGGTGAGGTGCAAGAGGCTATAATAGATAAAAGAACATCTTGCAAGAAATGGAAAAGGGATCCGAACGAAGAAAATAGGCATAAGCACTGGCAAGTTAGATGCAAAGCACTGATAAGGAAGGCAAGAAAAGAATTTGAAAAGAAGCTTGCAACGGAAAAAGCAGCTTATAATAAAGACTTCTACAGGTACATTCAAAGTAAAAAGCCTGCAATGGACTAAGCTGGACCATTAGATGATCAAGGGATAAAAGGGGAATTTAGAGATGACAAAGCCATAGCAGAGACACTAAATGAATTCTTTACTTCAGTCTTCATGAGGAAGATGTAAGAGAGATACCCATGCCAGAAATAATATTCAAAGGTGATGATTCAGAGGAACTGAAATGAATCTCCGTGAACCTGGAAAATGTACTAAGGCAAATTGACAAACTAAAGAGGAGCAAATCACCTGGACCAGATGGCATACATCCCAGAGTACTGAAAGAACTATCATTAAATTCATCTATGGTACCTGAAGACTGGAGGGTTGCCAATGTAATGCTAATTTTTAAAAAGGGATCAAGGGGTGATCCAGGAGACTACAGATCAGTGAGTCTGACGTCTGTGCCAGGCAAAATGGCAAAAACTATCAAAGAACAAAATTACTGAACAGATAAGCATAATTTAACAGGACAAAGCCAACATGGATTTAGCCGAGGGAAGTCTTGCCTCACCAATCTTCAACATTTTTTTTTAGGGTGCAAATTAACGTGGATGGAGCCAGTTGATATAGTGTATCTGGATTTCCAGAAAGCATTTGACAAAATTCCTCATGAGACTTCTTAGAAAATTGGAGGCAGTGTCCAATTGAAAACTACCAATTGGTTAAAAGACAGAAAACAGAGTAGGGCTACATGCTAAATTTTCCCAATGGAGAAAGGTGAATGGTAGAGTGCCCCAGGGAACTGTTCTGGGACCACTGCTTTTTAATATATTTATAAACAACCTGGAAATGGGAACAAGTGAGGTGATCAAATGTAACGATGACACAAAATTATTCAGAGATGTTAAATTACAAGGATATTGTGAGAAATTGCAAGAGGACCTTGCAAAACTAGGAGACTGGGCACGCAAATGGCAAATGAAATTTAATGTGGACAAGTGCAAAGTGATGCACTTAAGGAAGAGTAACCCAAATTATAGCTACACAATGCAAAGTTCCACATTAGGAGTTGCCATTCAGGAAAAGGATCTAGGTGTCATCACTTATAATACGTTGAAATCTTCGGCTCAGTATGCAGCAGAAGCCAAGAAAGCAAACAGGAATGGAGAATAAAAAATAGAATATCATAATGCCTCTGTACCACTCCATAGTGCGATAATTTCTTGAGTATTGTGTGTAGTTCTGGTCACCACATCTCAAAAAAGATATAGCAGAATTAGAAAAGGTACAGAGAAAGGCGACCAAAATGATAAAGGAGATGGAATGATTCCCCTATGAGAAAAGGCTAAAGAGGTTAGGATTCTTCAGCTTGGAGAAGATTTAACAGCTGAGGAGAGATATGATAAAGGTTTATAAAATAATGAGTGGAATGGAATAGGTAAACAATTAGAAATACAAAGACTAAAGGACACAAAATGAAGTTACTAGGTGATACATTTAAAACTAATAAGAGAAAATGTTTTTTACTCAAAGCATAATTAAGCTCTGGAATTCATTGCCAGAGGATATGGTGAAAGCAGAGTTGCTCCCCTGTAGCAGGTATTCTCTGAGGACAGCAAGATGTTAGTCCTCATACATGGGTAACATCATCAGATGGAGCCCGATGTGGAAAACTTATGTCAAAGCTTCTAGAAACTTTGACTAGGCACACTGAGCATGTCCAGCATGCCCTATACCACACATCCATGTAGGGTCCCCTCTTCAGTCTCCTAACATAGAATTCCGATAAAATAAAAAATGAGAAACCCAACTCTGCGTGGTGGCAGGCGGGTTTCTTGAGGACTAATATTCTGCTGTCCTCGGAGAATACCTGTTACAGGTAAGCAACTCTGCTTTCTCCATGGACAAGCAAGATGGTAGTCCTCACACATGGGTGAATCCCTAGCTACAGGC
Organism: Rhinatrema bivittatum; assembly: GCF_901001135.1. Classification (NCBI taxonomy): domain Eukaryota; kingdom Metazoa; phylum Chordata; class Amphibia; order Gymnophiona; family Rhinatrematidae; genus Rhinatrema; species Rhinatrema bivittatum. The sequence goes on from NC_042615.1 coordinate 39,837,164, forward strand.
TGCTTCTCAACACAAACGGGGACCAGATACCTAACCAGGTGCCAACAGGCACAACACTGGTGCTGCTGGTAACAGAGGAGGAGACAGCTTGAACCCAAACAACGGGCCCTAGGTTGAGAGAGTTAGATTCTATACTTCATACAGGTGCCGGAGGACAGACAGGCTGAACCTACTGTTGTGTTGGCCATCCCTATCCAGTAATGGGATGTGAATGTGTGGAAAGAACTCCAGTTCGTAGCCTTGCAGATCTACTCCTCGGGAACTGCTCACAAGTGGGCCACCGACACTGCCATGGCTGTCAGAATGAGCCTTAATATGACCCCCATGATGCAATCCCGCCTGGGCATAACAGAAGGAGATGCAGTCTGCTAGCCAACGGCAGTGCCCAACCTATTCTGATCAAAAGACTGTCTATGGGCTTCTGTCCACTCCAGGAAGAAAGTTAAGGCTCACTTGCCATCCAAACTGTGCAATGCTTGTTTGCCTTGGTGCAAATGGGGCCTGGGAAAGAATATTGGCAGGACAATTGACTGGTTAAGATGGGGTGCATATGCAAGACCATCCTGTCATAATAAACCTTGGTATAAGATGGATAAGGCCTAGAGCTCGCTGATCCTGCACGCTGAAGTAACTACCACCAAAAATATGAACTTCCAGGTCAGGTACTTCAGATCACAGGTGTGTAGTGGCTCAAAAGGAGATTTCACCAGCTGAGCTAACACCACATTGAGGTCCCAAGATATAGCAGGAGGCCTTAGAGGAGACTTCAATTGAAGCAGACCCTGCATGAAATGTATAGTTATAAGCTGTACAAAGATGGGCATACCATCTACACCATGGTGGTATGAGCCAATTGCACTAAGATGAACTCTAACTAAAATGATGTTTAAGCCAGCCTCCGATAGGTGAAGAAGGTAATCAAGCAGTTTTTGTGTGGGGCAGAACAGATCTAGGGCCTTCTGCTCACACCTCATGGAAAACCTCCTCCTCTTCAGTCCACAGAACTTTCTAGTGGAAGGCTTTGGACCCGAGATACATCCTCTGAAAGATGAAGCGGCTGCAGAATTAACCTCTCAGCATTCAGGTTGTTAGCGAAAGGACCTGATGGTTGAGATGCTATAGCCTCCCTTGATCTTGCAAGATGAGATCTGGGGAAGTCTCCAGACTGATCGGTTTCCAGATGGACAACGCCCACAGGAGTGAAAACCAGACTTGACTCAGGCTATGAGAATCATAGTCCCCATCTTCATGAAGCTTCAAGAGTGACTTCGCTGCTAGGGTAATTGGAGGATACAAGTTCAGAAGACCTTTGCCCCAATGGCAGGCGAGGGCGTTAAGAGGATGGTTTGTCGCCTGACTTATACAGGGAGCAGAACCAAGGCACCTTCCTGTTACAGGGGGATGTGAACAGATCTATGTCCGGGCTCCCCCAGAGGCAGAATATTTGATTCGCTATCCTCTGGTCCAGAAACCACTTGTAAGATCTGAAGGCTCGACTCTGCCTGTCCACTACCACAATCTCCATCGTAACCAGGTACATGGCCGCATGGAACAGGGCCCAAGACCAGATCTGGATCACTTCTTAACACAGGAAATACAATCCTTTGCCTTCTTGTTTGTTGAGATACCACATGGCTACTTGGTTGTCTGTCTGGATAAGGACAATTTTTTTGGACAGCTGATCGCAGAAAGCCCATAGTGCATACCTAATTGCCTGAAGCTCCAGGAAGCTGATTTGACAAGCACATTCCTGAGCGGACCACAGTCCCTGGCTGCTGAGCCCATCTACATGAGCTCCCCACCCCAGCGTAGATGCCTCCGTGGTTAGCACAATTTGAGTTCAGAGACTCTGAAAGGAAACCCCCCCCATTCCAGACTGGAAAGTACCCACCACCAGGACAAGACAGGGTTACTCAAATGCAATGCTGGAGGCTCTGAGTTGCCAGTCGCCACTGGGACCTTAGGGTCGATTGGGCTCTGCGCATGCGTAAATGTGCCAAGGGAGCGACATGGATGGTCACGGCCATGTGACCCACAGCTTCAATATTGCTAGGCTGATACCTGCTGGCTCTGTTGAAATTCTGTCACAATGGTCACCAAAGCAACAGCCCCCTGGTGTGGTAGAAAGGCCCTGGCCTGTGCCGTGTCTAGCAGAGCTCCGATGAAGTCCAATTGAGGGGACGGACTGAGATGGAACTTTAAGTAGTTGAGAACAAATCCTAGTGACTCCAACACCCGAATGGTCAAGCACATGGACCAGGTGGCCCCTACTGGAAATGTGCTCATGACCAGACAATAGTCCAAATACGGGAAAACACACATTCCCAGTCTGTGGAGGTGTGCCACCAATATGGCCAGGCATTTTGTGAAGACCAGTGGGGCAGATGTGAACCCAAACGGCAACACCCGTACTAGAAGTGCTGTTTTCCTACCTCAAATCGGAGATACTTCCTGTGACTGGGGAAGATCTCGATATGGGTGTATGCATTCTTTAGGTCAAGAGAGAAGAGCCAGTCCCCCCCCCCCCCCTTTTTTTTTTTTAACACAAAAGGGGGATCAAAGTGCCCAGGGAAACTATCTTCAACTTTTCTCATTTTAGGAACATGTCCAATGCCCTCAGGTCTAGGACAGGATGGACTCCTTCTGTTTTCTTTGGAATCAAGAAGAACCTGGAGAAGAATCCCCATCTTCTTTGCTCTGGTGGCTCAGGCTTGTTAACAGAGAGGAGAGCTCCACTTATAGCACCCTCCTGATGCGCTATTGGCCTCCAATAAGGGCACAGAAGGCAATTTGATAGGACACCCTATAGATTTAACTCGTACCCTTGGTGGACAATGGACAAAACCCACTGGTCCGAGGTTGCACTGGGCCACTGGTTTGCAAAGAACCGCAGCCTGCCCCCAACCGGAGAGTCCATCGTCCCTGGTATGGGCAACTGGCTTATGCTCCCCTATGGTCCAATCAAAACCCCGTCCCTGGCTGGGGCTTGGGAGCGCTCTGCTGACTGGGACAGCCGCGGGAGCTCTGATGGTGTGGATGGGATCGAGGAGGTAGGGGATAGTACTTCCTTTGGCGAAAGAAAGACTTCCTTGGCTCCGGCCTCGATGACCTCCTGGAGGAGGCCAGGTCTGGAGTACTGGTGGAGAGCTGTTGGAGGGTCGCATGGTGGTCCTAGAGTTGGGCCACAGTATCTCACACCCTATCTTCGAAGAGATTCTCTCCAGTTCACGGCATGTCAGCGAGTCATTCCTGTACCTCTGGTCAGAGATCTGAGGCCCAAAACCATGCCATTCTGTGGGCGCCAATTCCCACCACAGAGACTCTCGATGCCATCTCGAAAACATCTTAGTGCACATGGACCTTATGTTTTCCACACTCCAGATTCCCGTGCACCAACAACATGAAAGTGTCTTGCTACTGTTAAACCAGCTGCACAGCCATCTCCTGCACTTACTTCCAGATGTCTTGTGAGTACTGGCTCAAGTACAGCTGGTAGGCAGTAATGCAGGCAATAAGCATGGCACCTTGGAACACCTTCCTCCCAAGAGCATTCATTGCTCTGGGGTCCTTCCCTGGGGGCGCTGAGGAGTGGGTCCAAGAGGGCAGATTCAACCACCACAGACTGGTGGGGCAGCTGATGCTCATCGAATCCAGCAGCCTGATGGACAAGGTAAACCCTGTCTGCCTTCTTATTTTGTTGCGATACCAAGATACAAACAATTGAACAACCATACACAACCAAAATCAATCTGTGTAATTTTTGTTATTTTAGTTTAAGCTTCATTTTTTTTTCATTCATCAATAAAGGATAAAAGTACAATGATAAAGCTAATATCGTATCCAAAACTGATAATGAGAAATGGACATGATTTATTACACTTACCAATTAATATTGTTTACAAACTATGTTACTGAACCTTAATGGCACCTGTGTAACTTGATATATTTTAGCATCATTTTTATGTGCCTTACTGTAAACCATTGTGACGGTATCCACTGAACGACGGTATAGAAAAAAAGTTAAAATAAATAAATTAAAATTTAAAAGTTTTAAATACCATTGCACGGACAGATCCATCTCAGCGGTTTACAATTAATCATAGTGTTTAAAATAGGCGGAAAACGGAAAAATTACAATTATTATATTATAAATATATCTTGTTCACGGGAGGCACTTTGAGGGGATGTTCCTAAATCCTTAGCAGCAACTTCCTAAGGATTTAATGCACCGGGACCGCCCCAATCTTCTTAGGAGGCTCCACAAACTGAAGAATCTCAAGCATTGTGTGCCTGGAATCTTCTTCAGTCAAAAGCTGGAATGGTATGGCCTCCACCATCACCCATACAAAACCTGCAAAGGTTAAGTCCTCAGGCAGAGACTTCCCTCGCTTACCTGAAAGAGAAGGGTCTGTCAAGAGACCATCCAAATCCTTGGAGGAAAACTCCATCTGATCATCCCCCCAGGGGTCATAGAGGCCCTCAACCTCAGTGTATGCCACAGGGGATGGGACCTAGGTGCTCGGTCTACGTCCAGAGGTGCAAGAACTGATAGAACTGGATGGGGGACTACAGGCCTCGATGTCTCTGCCAGCCTCAGCGGAGCTGCCTCCTTTGAGGAACCAGTAGCAACCCTGTATTGGTAGGGGGAGGCCTCTATGCCTCGCCCTGGTGCCCCACCAGCTGGATCAGTAATGCACAGATGAGCACACTGAGCTTCTCCAGAAGTGGTACGAGGACAGGTGGCAGGGCTTTGGTGTCATCTGTGCCACAGGACCAGAGCCCCAGAGTGCCCGCTCCACCGCCAGCTGGACTCAACGTTTCAACTCTTCCTCGAACATTGCCAATGCCAAAACCAACTGGGAGGAAGGAGGGATGGCCAGATCTTCCTCTGACCCACAAAGGGGGGGGTGGGGGAAAATCAGCAAATGGCACCCTGACCAGTGAAGACTATCGCGGATCCCGGGCATCGATAAAGGATGGGTGCTCCTCACCACAAGGTCGCTGTGGGAGCATCACGGCAAAAGCTATGCTTCCTCATGCATCAATGGGGACCGGTGCTGATGCTTCTTGTTCTTCCCATGATGCTCAGCCCAGTCCTTCCATGGTGCAGAGGTTGAGGACAACTAACCCGGCGTCCTTGGCCCAGAGGAGATCAACAACGGTCAGTCTTTTGCGCCCCTATCCACTGGCGAACTTGACTGAACCAATGGTCTTGCCGATGAAGATGGCATGGTGTCCATTGGTGCAGCTCTGAGATCCTTTGATGCAGATGCTGCCAACTTGGACTTCGACTCGAAGAGGTTATCCATCTAGTCGAGTCAGCCAATGTCCCTTCAGAGTCATCTGGGAGCACAAGCGGCAACCCTGGACGTCATATGATGCTCACAGGCAAAGGATGCAAACATCATGATAGACATGATCCTCAGGCACTCGATGGAAACAGGACGTGGCCATGATGAGGCGAAACAAAACAGAACAACTTGTGGTAGCTATTGAAGGCCGACAGGCACCGCCACCAAGGGGGGAATCTACCGCGAAATGTAACTTATCTGATCGCTGAAAACCCTGACTGGAGGACTATGGGGGAGGCACCAAGAGGGACCTGGCAATGGACTGATCATAAAAACTGCAAAAAATTAAATTTCCACAAGGCAAAAAGCCAAGATTTTAGAGCTTAATCAAACCGCAAGGCTCACAGTTCTGTGGAAAAAAAAAAAAAGAGATTGAAGAGGGACCCCGCACGGACATATGATATAGGACATGCTGAGCATGCTCTGTGTGCCTAGTCAAAGTTTCTAGAAGTTTTCTATGCTGATTTTCCCAATGCAAGGAAGGAACGCAAATCATTCCCAGAAATATTAAGCCAAATGCACGTTAAATGGAGAAGGGCCTTTCCATTTAAAATAAATGTGTTCCCCCATACATTGTATCGCCACACAAGTGTGCAATAAGGCTGAATGTAGCTGAATTTACGATAAAAGTACTCTGGGCCTGAGCTAACTTCCCAGAACCCAGCCTGTATTCTTGAAGAATTTCAGGACAAACCCCATCCCCACCCCCAAAGGGCAGAACACCCTCCCAAAAGCTAATGGACAGTACCCTGGATTTTTCTCTATAATTGCTAAAGTTTTTGTGGGAGTTAGGCAATGTATTGCTGCAACGTGTTAAGCTTCAATGTCTCTCTCTACTTCATCAGTGCATACATTATTTTTTCTTTTTTTAATTCACTTTGACCCAATTTGCCCTCCCAGTTAGTAGATGGCATAGAAAATGTGTAGGAGGAGGTAAATAAGTGCCAGAATATGACTGGAGACTCATCATCCATGCTAAGCTAACGTCACACAGGATAAAATGAAGGCTTTTCCAGAAGGCATGTTGATAGTTGATGTTCAGCTGGCACACAACCCTAAAGAACAACTCTTGGAGATGGATCTCAGGGTCTGATTAGGGAACAGACAACAGGTACAGTTCACAAAACCACATTAATTAAAGAAACAGGGATCAAACATAACATGGATTTCTGTCTTACAATATGCAGGAGACAAAAGTATACGACTACTACCTTATCAGACAAGTGAGGAGCGACATCCAATGCAGCTGAACCAGATTCAGAGTGGCCCTTACAGACCCAGGCCAGTGAATTAGAGATTCGTTATGCTAACAGATTTTCTCTGCTGGCTACGGGTTTAAACAGGTGTGCTATCAAGGGTGGGTCTCCTTTTGAGCCAAAGAGCCTTCACTAGGTTTGTCCCATCCACCTAATACCTGGGGGATAGATATAGTGCAGCTTCCCCAGCTCTCCACAGCCAGCATGGCTCTCCCTGGAGGGCTCCTGTCTGAAGCTTGTACAGCCAGCAGTTCAGGACCCACTGGGATAGCAAAGCTAGAACTCTCTGATGAGAAAGCACAAATAGATCCTTGAGTATTTATTTATTTATTTATTTAACAGTTTTTTATACCGACCTTCATAGTAGATAACCATATCAGATCGGTTTACATTTTAACAAGGGTAAACTGATGTAACAATTCTGGTAAACAATGGATAACAAAGGAAAAGGAATAAGTCAAAGTTACAATCAACAAGGAATGGAAACTTGGGAGCTTAAAACAAGCTGGAAGGAAGATAAAAGCAAAAGCAGGTAGAATAAATATAAGCAGGTAGCATAAATATAAGCAGGTAGAATAAATATAACGTGATATGAATAATTTAACGGGTTAGAGCTTATGCTTTAACCTTGAACGTGCCAGTGTCCATTGTTCAGGAGGTAGTGTGTCAAAGGTCTTGTATGAAGTGGGGCTCAAGCTATTGATTATCAGGTGGATCTGGGAAGGCTTGGTGAAAGAGCCACGTCTTTAGTCTTTTTCTGAAGGTTAAGAGGCAGGGTTCCAATCTGAGATTTGCTGGGATGCTATTCCAGATAGATGGGCCTGCTATTGAAAAAGCTCTGTCTTTGGTCGTAGAGAGGCGTGTGGCTTTAGTAGGGGGACATTTCAGAGTGCCTTTGTGAATATCTCTCGTAGGTCTGTTAGAGGAGTGGAGTTGGAAAGGGATTTCCAGGTCGAGTTGGAGTTGTTGATGGATGGATTTGTGTATTAGGGTAATAGATTTGTACAGGATTCTGAAATTTACTGGTAACCAATGTAGGTTTCTGAGGATGGGGGAGATGTGTTCACTGCGGCTGGTGTTAGTCAGCAGTCTCGCTGCCGCATTTTGTAACATCTGCAGTGGTTTGGTGGTAGATTTGGGGAGGCCTAGGAAGAGGGCACTGCAGTAATCTATTTTGGCGAACAGTAGTGCCTGGAGGACTGTCCTGAAGTCTTGGAAAAATAATAGTGGTCTAAGTCGTTTCAATACCAGAAGTCTGTAGAAGCTGTCTTTGGTAGTTGTGTTGACCATTTTTTTAAGGTTTAGTCGATTGTCTATTATTGCCCCAAGGTCTCTCACGTGCGTGCAGGTAATGTGAGCATTGTGTGGTGAAGGTGGAGGAAGATTGTTTTCATTTGAAGAGATGAGGAGAAGCTCCGTCTTTGAGGCATTGAGGACCAAGTTTAAGCTGTTGAGTAGATTAGTAATGGATAGAAGGCAGTTATTCCAATAGGTGAGAGCATTTGAGATTGATTCTGTTATAGGGATTAAAATCTGTACGTCGTCTGCGTACAGATAGTGAATTAGGTTGAGATCTGTAAGTAGTTTGCAGAGGGGGAGGAGGTATATATTAAAGAGGGTTGGAGATAAGGATGATCCTTGTGGTACGCCAAGTGAAGATTTTGTTAGAGGTGACTCCTTGTTATTGATTTTGACTTTGAAAGACCTATTGCTGAGGAAGGACTTGAACCAGTTGTGGGCTGATCCGGAGATGCCGATATCCTCTAGGCGATCCAGAAGGATGGCGTGATTGACGGTGTCAAATGCCGCCGAAATGTCTAACAGAACTAATAAGAAGGAATGTCCTTTGTCTAACCCCATTATAATATGGTCTGTAAGCGAAATGAGGAGGGTCTCCGTGTTGCGTGATTTCCGGAAACCGTATTGCGAAGGGTATAGGATCTTATGGTCCTCTAGATATTCTGAAAGCTGGGTGTTTACCAGTTTCTCAGTAAGTTTGGCAACGAATGGTAGATTGGAGATGGGTCTAAAGTTGGCTAATACATTAGGATCTAGATTGTGTTTCTTGAGGAGGGGCTTAAGAGAAGCAGTTTTTAGGCTGTCTGGGTAGCTTCCTTGAGTTAGAAGGCTGTTAATAATATTTGTTAGAGGTCCTGAGATCGTGTTTGGGATGAGAAGCAGGAGTCGCGATGGGATATTATCGGCCGGATGACTAGATGGTTTCTGTCTTTTTAGAAGGGATTCAATCTCTTTAGTGGAGATTAATTCGAAGCTGTCCAACTTGGGTTTAAAGAAGGAATTGAAATTCTCGTCTGATTTGAGAGGTGTTGTATTTGGAGGAAGGAGAGCGAGAGTATTTAGAATCTTCAGTTGAAAAAATGTGGCGAGTTCATTAGCCTTGGATAGCGCTTGTTCATCTGGAATAGGTGGCGGGGTTGATTTGGTTATTTGTGTTACGTAAGCAAATAGGGCCTGGGCGTCGTACTGGTAGTGGTGTATTTTGTTGGCGTAGTATTCCTTCTTTTTTTGTAGTATGCAGGTCCTATAGCGATGTAAGAGTCCCTTGTATGCTGAAAGGGTAGTTGAATTGGGGGTTTTTCGCCATCTATTTTCTTTATGGCGTAAGTCTTGTTTCATCTGTTTTAGTTCGGTGCTGAACCAGGGTTGATTTCCCTTTTTTTTTGGATTGATTGTTTTGGAGGTTATTGGGCACCATTTGTTTGCAACTACTTCAGTAATTTTTTGCCAGGAAGATAGGGCTGAGTCGGGATTAGATAGGTCCAGGTTGGAGAGTTCCTTGGAGAGCTGCTCGCTGAGTATATCAGATGGACATGATTTCCTGAATTGAATGGTGGAAAGGTGCGGAGAGGTGTGTGTCTGTTTGTATGTGGCGAATGAAGATTCTATCAAGAAATGATCTGACCAAGGGATTGGGGTACATGTAGGGTCTACAGTGCACGTGAATTTAGAGTTAATGAATATTAAATCCAGGGTGTGACCAGCTTTGTGTGTGGGGCTGTTGATAGTCTGAGAGAATCCCATTGCAGTAAGGGTGGTGAGGAAGGCTTCGCAGTTCGCAGATCGGGGTAGAGCGTCTGTATGGAGGTTGAAATCACCCATAATCATTGTTGGTAGGTCTAAGTTAATATGTTTTGCTATGGATTCTGTGAGGGGTGAAGGGTCGGTTTCTAGAACTCCTGGAGGGGCGTAGACTAACAAAATTTGTAGAAGTTTTGACTTGACTAATCCTAGTTCCAATTTGGGCTCAGTCTTAATGGTGTGGGCGGTCAGTCTGAGTTCTTTCTTGGAGGCTAGAAGAAGTCCGCCTCCTCTTTTTTTGTGTCTGTGGAAGGTGAAAATGTCATATACCTGGATAGGTAGTTGGTTGGTTAAGGCAATGTCCGAGTTTTTTAACCAGGTTTCTGTGATGGCATAGATGTCTGGGTTGGCGTCCAGGAGGTAATCATTGAGGATGTGTGTCTTTTTCGTTAGAGATTGTGCATTGAGGAGGGTTACTGAGAGTAGCGTGAGGCCTAGAAGTTGGTTCAAAGGTGACGTCATGATTGGAATAATTCTTTTTTGTAAGACGTTGGTAGAGTTAGGTAAGGAGATTCTCCTTTGGTTGTAAATGATTGGGATGTTGTAAGTGAACATGATGAATGAAGTTTTGGAAGAGGTTTAGTCTGATAAATATTTTGGTTGGGACTGGATACGGACTGGTGAGAGTCTGTATGAATAAGGGAAATGTCTGAAGATGGATGAAAGAAGGTGTCTGTCTGAATGAAGGGCGGTTTGGATGATTGCTGAAAGGGTGTCTGTGAGCTTGTTGGATTGCTTGGATGGGTGCTCTGTCCTCCGTATGCGTGGGTGGTTGTTTGATCAAATGTTGATAGAGCTCCTATTCTGGAGGTCGCTAAGACTTAAGCAGAATTTATATTGGTTTCTCGGATTCGTGACTTGTTTGAGTGCTGGTGAGCTAACGACGAGAGGAGGAGTTTGTCACTTTTTCTGGTTAGTAGCGAGGGTACTCGCTATGCTCCCTATAGTGAACAGAGTTAGTGTAGACGTTTCACCTTACGTGGCGGAGTTGGGATGGCACCTCGGTCGGTGTGTGGCTTCTGCGTAGAGGGTTGGACCTGGTCCTGGGGCTCTCCAAGGGGCGCGCTAAGGGGCAGGCCCCTTAGGTCGCGCTCCTTCGGGCGTGCGACGCCTGGCGTGCGACGCCGCCAGTAGAGGCTTAAATTTAAAGGGATAATAGATGCCTTCTGATTGGCTGAGAGGCTGGTGCTGCGCTGGTCGGCGGGGCTTGGGTCCCAGGCGGGGCGGCGCCGACGACGTCAGGATGACCGGCAGGGAGGCAGGTGAGCCGCGGCAAAGGGCTGGCCGGAACAAGGAGCCCCGATTTAAAGGGCTTACCTTATTTATTTATTTCGGGCGTCAGTTCCTTTAGCCTGTTACAGGCCTCTGATTGGTTGTGCAGGTCCCACGTGGTCCGATCGCAGGGCTGGCGGATCGGGGCGTTGAGCGGCCGAGGCTGGGGCTGCGCTGGTCGGCGGGGCTTGGGTCCCAGGAGGGGCGGCGCCGACGAGGTCGGGATGACCGGCAGGGAGGCAGGTGAGCCGCGGCAAAGGCTCACCTGCCTCCCTGCCGGTCATGCTTTTATTTCTACTTCTTCTCGCCTTTGTTTCCTTATATCAGAGGAGGATTCTGTACAAGAGAGGAACAAAGACACTGATTCGGCTCGATTAGGTCTACATAAGTTTCTGTGATATTCAAAATACCATTCTCCTGCCTACATGTGCTATTAAGGTGCAAACATGGAAAACAAAGACAGAAGACTTTTAAAATGACAACAAGTTATGAGCGATTCTTGATCTTAAAAAAAGAAAATAAAATAAAAAATACACAGCTACATTAATGGCTTAGAGAAGGACCATTTTATTGCCTTACTATCTGACTATTAGATAATCAGCAGCGCAATCATGATTGCGATCAGTGTGTATTGAGTTAAGAAAAAGGGGGTAGATGAAATGGAAAAAGGCTGACTAAGGAGGCGTTAGAACAGGAAGGGTAAGGAGATAAAAAAACGAAGGGAGTGAAGAGAAAAAGGAAGAGAGTGCAAGGTCCTTAAACATTATGGGGCGGATTTTAAAAGCCCTGCTCGCGTAAATCCGCCCAGATTTACGCGAGCAGGGCCTTGCGCGCCGGCAGCCTATTTTCGATAGGCTGCCGGCGCGCGCAGATCCCCGGGACTCGCGTAAGTCCCAGGGTTTTCAGTTGGGGGGGTGTTGGGGGCGGGACGCGCCCTCCAGAACTGCCCCCGGATCGTGTCTCGGCGCGCCAGCAGCCCGCTGGCACGCGTGGATTTACGTCTCCCTCCGGGAGGCGTAAATCCACGGATAAAGGTGGGGGGGGTTTAGATAGGTGGGGGGGGGGGGGTTTAGAAAGGGCTGGGGGGGTGGGTTAGGTAGAGGAAGGGGGGGGAAAGGGAGGGGGGGGGGGGGCAAAAGAAAGTTCGCTCCGATTTCGGAGCGGCCTCAGAGGGAACGGAGACAGGCTGCGCAACTTGGCGCGCGCCGACTGCCCAAAATCGGCAGCCTTGCGCGCGCCGATCCTGGATTTTAGAAGATACGCGCGTATCTACTAAAATCCAGCGTACTTTTGTTGGCGCCTGGAGCGCGAACAAAAGTACGCGAACGCGCCGTTTTTAAAAATCTACCCCTGTGGGTTTAGTCGGCAATCCTGATTATGAGCATTATGAGATTAACTACTATTTCTCATGAAGTGCTGAAATAACGGGCAGTGTTCCTTGTTCTTGGGAAGGTTGTTTCACTTCCACAGAGAGATTTCCATTTCTACATCCTTTTGTTTGGCTTTACTGCTTCTTCCCTTGCGCTCAGGAGTAAATAGCGAGGTGTTCTTGTATTATTTTATTTATCTATCTACATCTCGCTCACGGCTTTGCAACGGCAGCACAAGGCAAGTTACATTCAGGTGCAGTAGGGTTACAACTCAGGGAGGCGATGAAGCTTCTGCCTCAGCTAATCTTCTCTGTAACTTACTTTTTGCTTTCGTTTTTACAGGGTGGCTTAGCTGTATTTGACACTATACCAGTATGGTGCTATCGACTTGGATTTCTATCATTGGCCGCACATGTTGTTACACCTGGGAAAATTCTGCACAGTTATTTGACAACCCTGCAGACTATTTGTCCAGGTAACATAATATAATCTCTGTCTGAGTAATGAGAACTTTTTTCTGTATTACTTTATAAATTGCTTACTCAGATGCAGAATTTTCCCATCATAAAGGCTTGGCCTTTCCAAGTGGCTCTCACCCTCCCCAACTCTCCCCCCTTTATGGCTTGAAACCCTTCCTTCCCCATGCTTGATCTCTCACACCCCCCCCCCCCGGTCAATCCTCCAGTTTGCTTGCTACCCTCCCTCCCCCCCCCCCACATCCTTTTCTGCCCCACCAGCCTCAAATCCCCATCCTGTTCCCTCTCTCCCCTCAGCCCCCAGAAGATCCAGTCACTGTCTCTGTCCTGGACTTCCCTTCTCTCCAGTTATCTCTCATCTCCCAGCAAGACTTCAGCTTTCTCTCTCTGCCTCTCCACAAGATTTGAACCCCACCCACTCATCTTTCCCCTCACTCAGCGAGACCCCCTAGCATTAGCAAGGACCCCCTCCCAGCTCTCTCCTACCTTTCCCCAAGCTATCTTTTTCATACAGGCTCAACCAGACCCCAACTGCTCCCTTTTTTTTTAGTTCAGGCTACCCAGGCCAAATCCAAACACAGCAGGCTCATTTATTCCAGCCTGCATGGGCCAACGTTGACTCTCCCAACTCTCTTCCAGTCAGCACGAGCCATCCTCTCTCACTTCCAACTGAGACGGATGCTATTCTTCCCCTCTCTTCTGGCCCTCGCAGGTCCCCACGATCATTGCTGCTGCTTCCTGGTCCCCCGTGCCTAATCCTGTGGGGGAAATGCAGAATTCTATACGAGAGGGTGATTCTGCCACACAGTATTCCCCCGGGGTAATCACCTGCAGCCTACGGAGTCCACCCTTGGCCCAAGAAGCAGGTTGGGGTGTTTGCAGTGGCGACTCCTGTAACACCACTCTGGGAGACTGTCTAGTTTTTTGTTTTTATATATATTTTATTGTGTATTTAGCTCAGGCCTTTTCATTGACAGCTCAAGGCGAGATATTTAGGCACCGTATTTATCTATTCTTAGTATACAATATAAATGACAAGATTTACCACTCTCGATGTTAAGTGTCTGAATATTCCAAAAAAAAAAAACAACATGCAATTTAGAAAATCTGTTGTTGCCTTGAATCTCATATTGTCTTCATACAGGAAATACATTTAAGAAAGAGATGAAAAATTACTAAGAGAAGAATTTCAGACAAATATTCTTAGCTTATAACCGATCGGGACAAAAGAAAAAAAAAGAGGAGTGGGTGTCATTTCATTCCAAATGTAAAAGGAGATGTCCTTGATTATTAAAGGAAAGACAGATACGTTTCATGGACAGGCTGCCATTTAATGCAGCATTTAGGAAGATAAATCTATGGCCCCGATTCTGAACAGGATTATTTGTATCTATTTATTTTTATAATCCACTTCTAATAGACAAGTCTTATTACATCTTACAGCTGTCACACTAAGGGTTTTATGTTATGGGGAGATGACTTTTACCTTGGATCGCTGACTAGATCTTCAACAAGTCCCAAAGTAAGAGAGAAACAGTTCCTCAAAGAACTAGGCCTGGAGACCCAAGATGATGCCGTGCTGAATTTAGCATTTGCCTGGGGGCTCCTGAACCATTTTCCTGCATTTTTTCTTTGCTAACCGAGATGGTTATTGTAAAAAAGTAGTGTGTGGGTCTATCCCCCAGAAGCCCCACCACCATGTGGGCAGATGGCTATGGAAAACTTAGTTCTTTGGGAGGCTGCCCATGCTGCATAGAAAGGTCTCTGTTGCCAGACTTGGCATGGAAGCTCTCTCCCCCACCCCCCCCCCCCTAACCCTACTCCACCCCTCCCTACAGCTAAAGTGAAAGCTCCCTCCATCCTGACAGTCAAGATGCTCTTCTGGTGTGAAAATGGAGCAGCAGGCCTCCAGGCACAACGATGATGAGAAGGCCTGTGCGTTTGGTAGGAGAGCTGGTACACAATTCCTTGGTTATCCCTGTGGCCGACATGGCTGGAGAAGGCTCAGATTTACCCAGCACTTCCAAAAGAGAGTCTGCGTCAGAGCCGCTGAAAGGAGCAGGGCAAGCGTAAAGAGGCAATATCATGGTGACAATGGCCTGCAAGATGCAGACGGCCCTCACTCTCAAGTCATGGCTGGGATCTGGGATCCAGCGGCCTATCTTCAAAGTACAGAGCTAGCAAGGCATGGCACGGGTCCAAGCCTTTGCTAACTAGGAGATTAATGCCAGTAAGTTTGCAAAGATCATGCATCAACCTTGAGCATGAAGAGAATCAAAAGGAGTATTTTGCTTTGATATTAGATAAAGGCATCTGAGTTGTAGGACACTGAACTCTCTCATTATGAGCCATGAGAAAAACCAAGAGAGAAGGCCAGATGTGCACAAAGTAATTGACCATGTCATCTTGAGATGAAAAACAACAAAGTTTATTGCACTTTTTCTCTACGAGCTTGCATGCATCCATTAAATGGGACCATAGATGGAAATTGGTGTAACCAATAATCTCAATAATTCAATGTTAGATCAACGTAGTAATATCACAGAACATGGGCATAGCTCATCTGTTAACTTGTTACCATATATGAAAACATAGAACAGAGAGGAGAGAATATGTAAATTTGTAAAGCATCCCTACATAATAATATGGAACACATAGGGGAAAAGTAGTTTGTTTGCACTGCTTGTGTTTCTCTCTACTTCTGTATATATATGTATATATATATATTTCATTGTTATGCTATCACTCTTTCATCTCATTGATATTGCACAGTTTGGGTTCTCTAATATTGTAGAGCTCTCCCTCCTGATTGGGGTTTTTTTTTTGTTTGGGGTTTTTTTTTTTTTTTTTTTTTTTTTTAATGATTCTGAGCTCCTTATTGAATCTTTCCTGTTTTGCTTTGCCTCTCTGTGTTCTCTTGCCCCAAGGAATGCCTGGAACGGATCATTTCCTGCAGAGACTTTCAGTTACAAGAAGCTCCTGGCAAGCTAGCAGCTCTCTCTGTCTTCCGCTACAGGCTCCTTAAAGCACCGCTTTTTCACCTGCTTATTCCTATCCTGCTACCACTTGTTTGTTGTTTTGTTATTCTTGCTGTGCAAGGTCAATCAATATTTTGTGTATGGCACAGGTAAACTATTTTGTGAAAGGCACAGGTAAACTGCCTAGCACAGGCATTCTATTATATGCGGTATATTAAAAAAAATTGTAAATAAATACATTCCTAAAATAAATACTGACTAGTATCTACAGCTTCTAACAGTTGCAAGTACCTTTCCCCCCTGACTACTGGACTTTCAGAAATTCGACGGCTGAACTGGACTCTGCTGTCTATGTGCTATCCTTGATACCTTGACAGCCACAGTGAGTTTGAACTCTTCAGCTTTCTAATAAATGTTATTTGGTATTTGAAGATGGGAAAGGAAAAAGGTTTAACTGACTGCATAGGCACTCAAGCTCTCTTGCTTAATCATTCAAGCTGCCCTGGCACCTTTGTTTACATGAGCAGGCACTGGATTCTCTGTTATCTGCCTACCTTCCAGCACTCTGCTCTGAGGCACCATATAAGCTGCAATAAAATAATGCACCCACTTTGATCCTGTGGCTAATCTAGCCAGGACTCTGGTTATACAGCTCTGGTAATGAAGAACTAATCTGTTTGATTTTGCAAGCTACAGAGGTCACAGGGCCCTCTAAATAGCAATGCTGTCAGCTTTCTTTAACATGTCCTTTTCCAAGTGCAATTTTTTTTTTTATATCCTTGAAAATCACAGCTACAGTCCCATGGCATGTCATTAGTATACACTGGATTTAATTTTACTTTACAAAGTACAATTATATCTTCACACCAGCACAATCAATGTAAGGCAAAGATTTTGCTCATTATGCACCGTCCTCTCTAACAAGAGGGTCTCAAAGGTAACGTTACAGCACCTCTAGCAATGCATTCGCCGTTTTATGGGGCATCTGTTTCACAGAAGCAAAATAAATACACTCACACTGGGCCGCAGCCACGTGGTAAGAGATGACCAGATGTACTAAGCATTTCTGCCATAGGAACAAAATGGGAAAGGAAAGCCTTTGAGTTCCCCTGGCCCACTGAGTTTTAAGTGATGAATAAACAAAGACAAGAGAGAGGCTGACGTTTCAGGTGGTCTCTAGGAAGGGAGGGATGGCCAAAGGCAGAGCAAAAGAAAGGAAGAAAAGTTTGAGAGATTGCGAATGTGTCAGAGCAAGCGCTCAAGAAAGCAGAGCAAATGCCTGGAGGAACACAGCAGGAGACACATAAGGAAGAGTAGGTGTGACCTGGATCTTAAAACCCGTGGCCAGTGAATGGATTTATATATTTTTGGAATGGGGAGGGAGTAGGTTCTGAATAAGAAATTACGCTGATGAATTTCTGTTAAAGAAAGAAGTCAGGGTCACAGCAGCCCGTCCTAGGCTGCGCCAGCAACAAGAACCTGGAAAGCCTGAAAGGACAAAGTTACATTCCACAGGCCTCCCGGGGATCAGCATCACTGCACATACGGGACACGAGCATGTGCTGTTTCGATTCTCTACACTCAGGCTTAACTAACAAATGAAATCTGTGCTTTAAAACTATAGCTCAGGAAAGAAGAGGGTACATCAAGGTTACGCTAACACAATGGAAACATCACAGTGGACGAGGGACAAGAAACAGACGCCTTGGTTTTTCTTGCCACCAGGCACCTTGTTAATGTTAGATTGTACAGAAGTGAGGGAGAGCCGGAGGTCTACATTTATCAACGCAAAAGCAGACACAGGAAATACACATTAAAGTGGCAGCACTGAAACAGGATCTCTGTGTACCTTCCAGAACTTTGGTCTGATGCACCATATAAACTGCAATAAAATGATGTACATATTTTGCACACTTCTTACCTTGCACTTTGTACAGTCACCCCATACCCTCATGCCAGTCACAAAACTGCAATGGGGACATTGTTGGGTTTGCTGCTTCTGGGACACCTGGTGCCTCTCACAACATGGCTGCCTCAGCCTGTCATTACCCTCAAGGGACTGCACTATGTCCCTGATCCCATGACTCTAAGAGCCAACCAGGAGCGCAGAGGAGGATACGGCCAATAAGAAAGCTAGAGAAGGAAACGATTTCCAATGTGCCTGGGGCTCTGGAGGGAGAATAGGCGAGCTGAAGTGATGTCTGTGATGCCACCCAATCAGGATTGCTGTCCCTTGCAGGGATCCCACTGCCAGGATTCCCAGCTACTCTGAGCAGCGGGACAGTAGATGGCCTGGGAAATAGACTTAGTTGTAACTCACTCCTTCGCTGCTGAGCCCTTATCAATGCAGTTATGGCCGAGAGCTGCTGTCCGGTCCCTTTTGATCTATGACCAAGGCACTGTTCACTGCAGACTACCTGCAGAGGATAAAGGTCTCTCCGACTGACGCCAGGTCCACTACTTTGAAGAGGCCGGGAGCGTGAATAAGTATTCTTACACACCCACAGGGGGAAAAGGTCTTTATCTGGACCCTTACATCAATCAGTGAGCCCTCAGACTCTATACTCTAGTGCCATCCATCATCACCTCAAAGCACAGTTATTCATCTGCACCAGACTCAAGCCTGTGCTTATTGCTTCTAATTGTAACCCTTGAAACCCCCGATCCCATCACCGTAAGCCAGGGCAGAAGGAAGTATCCCTTTCCACATCCCAGTTAAAAACTCTTTTCTGTGCTTCGTTACTATTATTTCCAGAGGGACTGAGGGCACATCACATTGTGGCTAATCCAGAAGGATTAAAGGACCTTGTATGTAGTATAGCAATTGCCTTCTGAAGGAACTCATATGTTAATGCATGCATATTACTGGACCCGGTTATCAGTGTCAACATATACTCTCGATGGTTATACGAGAGCTCACTAGTAATGTATAGTTATACACAGCCTTGGTTTCAGTAGGCAAAGTTACATATTATTCATAGTTTTATTGCCTTAGGACAGAGTATCAAGCCCTGAAAACCAGTTTGCCAGTATATCTATGCTCGTATCTATCTAAGGCACATCCTTTATGTGTATTTCTTATGTAGCCCAGGTTCTAAGCAAGATCCCAAACAGTAAATGGATCCCATGCTGCTATCGTGCAGCGATAAGTAGTGGCTATTCTCTAAGACTACTTGGTTAACAGTTTAGGGACTTGTCCTCCAGGAATTTATCCAAACCTTTTATAAACCCAGCTACCTTAAAACTGCCTTAACCACATCCTCCGGCATAATGAATTCCAGAGCTTAACTGTACACTGAGTGAAAAAGAATTGCCCCTGTAGAGGCCCCGATGAGACCTCGCTTGGAATACTGGGTACAATTCTGCAGACCGCACCTTCAAAAGAATATAAACAGGATGGAGTTGGTCCAGAGGGTGGCTACTAAAATCATCAGCGATCTTCGTTCTAAAGCAAATGGGGAGAGACTTAAATTTCTAAATATGTATACCCTAGAGGAACGCGAGATGGGGGAATATGAAAGACATTCAAATATCTCAAAGGTTTTCCATGCACAGGAGGTGAGCTTTTTTCAATGGAAAGGAGGCTCTAGAACGAGGGATCATGAAATGAGGTTGAAAGGGGGCAGACTCAGGAGTAATCTTAGGAAATATTTCTTTACAGAAAGGGTGGTGGAGGCATGGGAACAGTCCCCCAGTCGAAATGGTGGAGACAAAAGCAGTATCTGAATTCAAGAAAGCATGGGGTAAATACAGGGGACCTTTAATGAAGTGATGGGCAGACTGGATGGGCCATACAGTCTTTTTCTAAGAACATAAGAAATTGCCAGCTGGGTCAGACCAAGGGTCCATCAAGCCCAGCATCCTGTTTCCAACAGAGGCCAAACTAGGCCACAAGAACCTGGCAATTACCCAAACACCAAGAAGATCCCAAGCTACTGATGCAATTAATAGCAGTGGCTATTCCCTAAGTAAACTTGATTAATAGCAGTTAATGGACTTCTCCTCCAAGAACTTATCCAAATCTTTTTTGAACCCAGCTACACTAACTGCACTAACCATATCCTCTGGCAACAAATTCCAGAGCTTAATTGTGCGTTGAGTGAAAGAATTTTCTCTGATTAGTCGTAAATATGCTACTTGCTAACTTCATGGAATGCCCCCTGGTCCTTCTAGTATCTGAAAGTGTAAATAACCGAGTCACATCTACTCGTTCAAGACCTCTATCATATCCCCCCCTCAGCCGTCTCTTCTCAAAGCTTAACAGCTCTAACCCTCTTCAGCCTTTCCTCATAGGGGAGCTGTTCCATCCCCTTTATCATTTTGGTTGCCCTTCTCTGTACCTTCTCCATTGCAATTATATCTTTTTTGAGATGCGGCGACCAGAATTGTACACAGTATTCAAGGTGCAGTCTCACCATGGAGCAATACAGAGACATTATGACATTTTCCGTTTTATTAACCATTCCCTTCCTAATAATTCCTAACATTGTTTGCTTTTTTGACTGCCGCAACACACTGAGCTGATGATTTTAAAGTATTATCCACTATGATGCCTAGATCTTTTTCCTGGTAGTAGCTCCTAATATGGAACCTAACATTGTGTAACTATAGCATGGGTTATTTTTCCCCTATATGCATCACCTTGCACTTGTCCACATTAAATTTCATCTGCCATTTGGATGCCCAATCTTCCAGTCTTGTATCACAATCTGCTTGTGGTTTTACAATGCAGAATAATTTTGAGTCATCTGCAAATTTGATCACCTTGCTTGTTGTTCCCGTTTCCACATCAGTTATAAATATATTAAAAAGCACAGGTCCAGGTACAGATCCCTGAGGCACTGCACTGTTTACGCTTCTTCACTGAGAAAACTGACCATTTAATCCTACTCTCTGGTTCCTGTCTTTTAACCAGCTTGCAACCCACAATAGGACACTGCCTCTTATCCTGTGACATTTAATTTTCTCAGGAATCTCTCATGGGGCACTTTGTCAAAACACCTTTTTAAAATCCAGATATACTACAGCCACCGGCTCACCATTATCCACATTTATTAACCCCTTCAAAAAAAATGTAGCAAATTGATCAGGCAAGATTTCCCTTGTGTAAATCCATGCTGGCTGTGACCCATTAAACTATGTCTTTTTATAAGTTCTGTTATTTTGTTGTTTAGATTAGAGATGTGCATTTGCTTTAAATGAATATGTAATCCAAACCAAAAGGGCACATTTTCATTTTGGTTCATTTTACTGGAAACAAATGCAATATCCCTATGAAAAGAAAAAAAAATTATTTACTGAGAAATTAAAAAAAAAAAAAAAAATCCCTTCCCCAAACAGGGCTAAGCCAAACACAGATGGGGCCTCACCAGACCCCCTCCTGCTGTAGAGAAATCAGCTAGGGCAGGGACATTCCTGGCCCCCATTTACCCCTTTCATTGGGGATCCTGTTAGGAGAAAGATCCCCCATTCATTCCTGCTCCATAGCAATTATTTTAGAATGACGCCTGCTCCTAACACCAGTTGCCAAAGTGACGTCAAAATGATGCTGGTCGCAGGGACAGCCAGCACCGTTTTCTTGTACAGCTGTACAAGACTAATCCTAGCACCATTCCAATCTCATTTTGGAGCAAGTCTCAGGGTTTGGTGTCATTTCATTTTATTAAAACATATAGCGCCGTCAAGAGTGAGTGGGGATCGCTCCTGGCCCTTTCTCCTACCAGAACCCCGCAGAAGGGATGAACGGGGACTGGAGAGGTCCCGGGCCCCAGGAGATATCTCGGGGGGGGGGGGGGGGGGGAGGGTCAGGGGCACCAGTTGATGTCCCTACTGGGATGGGCTTAGCCCAGACATGCAGGCCTTGCCTCAAACTCTTGGCACGGGTGGGGGGGGGGGCTTAGAGAGGAGCCATTTCAGTTTTTATGTTCTGGGTTTGAAGGGGAAGATCATGTTTATTCTGGTGGAGCAAACAAACAAACAAAAAACACCATTCCCCAACCAAAAACAAATTGCACATCCCTACAAAGTACTATCCTTCCTTAGCTGGAAGGGGGAGGCGCAGAAAGAAATATTTCTACCATCCTATCAATAAACGAAAGAGTGCTAGCATTAAGGCAAGAGTTGTATGCAACTCAACCACAGAATGGTCATTTGCTCTGAGGCCCACGACAAGGAAGTCCTAGAGGCTGGAATGCCCCATGAGATGCAAATATAGAAACTGCAGGCAGCTAATCTACAAACGTTGGGTTTTGTGTTTGGCTAATCATCGCCACAGCCTGCAGTCACCAAGGTGCTACCGTCTATGCCAGTGGTTCTCAACCGGTGTGTCGCCAAGAACACGCAGGTGTGTCGCCACACCTCCCGGTCCCCCACTGACCCAGCTGCTCCCCGGTCCTCCTCCGCCCGGGCTTAAAATGCTGTCAGCCCGGGCGGAACGCGGGAGGACAGCCGGAGTCAGCGGCATGGTCTCTTCTTCCCACCGCGCACCCCCCCCCCGGAAGAGGAAGTGGTGAGCATCAGGTGCGTGCGCGGGAAGAAGAGACCATGCTAGTGTGCTCAGCGTCGGCCCGAAGAACAGAAGAGAGGCGCGGATGGAGGAATGAGCAGCGCGGCGCACAGAAAAATGAAGAACATCAACCCCTGCGGCCGATGGGACTCCTTGCTCCGCGAGGGCTGAAAACGAAGGAGGTTAGGGTTGGGAAGAGGCTGCTGCTAGCTCCGGGGACGGAGGGAGAGGGAGTGAGTGAGATAGCATGTATGTGTGTGATTGAGAGCCTGCCTGCAAGAGAGAGAGCATGAATGTAAGTTTACGATTGGGAACCTGTATGTGTAAGTTTGTGATTGAAAACCTGTTTGTGTGAAAGAGTGTGTGTGTATGATTGAGATCCTTTGTGTGTGAGAGAGATCATGTGTAAGTATGATTAAGAGCCTGTGTGTATCAGTAAGGGAGAGAGCCTGTGTGTCTGTGTGTGATTGAGAGCTGGTTTAGGTGATGGATTATGTGATTGAGAGCCTGTGTGTAAATGAGAGAAAGAGAGAGCATGTGTGTAAGCATGTGAATGAGAGTCTGTGTGTGAGAGAAAAAGACAGCATGTATGTGTGTGATTGAAAGCCTGTGTGTAAGCGTGAAAAGATAGACAGCATGTGTGTAAATGTGTAATTAAGAGCCTATATAAGTGAAAGAAAAAGCATGTGTATATGTGAGTGACTGAGAGCATGTGTGTATAGGTGTGTCATTGAGAGCCAGTGTGAGAGAGAGCGCTGGTATGTGACAGAGAGAGGAGAAAGTTCCAAGCAAACAACCCCTCCTCTTGCTAATTCAAAACAATCTCAGGACACCTGGATATCAAACGTTCCCAGGTGTGCAGAGCAAAAAAATTTTTGTATCCTTATTTTTCATTACTGGGTCTTCGTGTCTGCTATTTTGAAATATTTTATTGGTATCTAGAAATTTTTTATGAGTTTTTAATTATTGGATATTCCACTCAGCAGCTGTTTTGAAATAATCTGTTCTTTTTGTTAGCATGGTTTTACTGCTACTGATTTTATATTACTTGATTTGTTTTATAAGGATGGGTGATGATTCTTTTTTTCCTTTGTTCCACTATATACAGAGACTGGCTTGTTGCAGTTTCCAATTCAGTTTTTTCTGCATGCTTCTAGTTATGCGTTTTGGTCTCTTTATTCTTTGTTAGGTGAGGGTCAGCGCATGTGACTGAGGTGAGGTTCTCTGCTGGCGTGTAGTTTCTGTGTAGGGCTCTATAGCAGCCTGACTTGGTCCGTTTTCCTAATAGGAGATGTATTGGTGTCTTAAGGCCTGGTTAATATTTTCAGTGTGGCCTTTTCTTAGGTAAGGTGATTACTGTTCAAGTGCTGGAAATTGTGCTGTTTTGGTGTGGGATGTTTACTATTTATGCATTTTCTGTTCAGACAGAATATGTATCTTTTCCTTGAGTCATTTTAAACAAAAAAATAATTACCAGACCTTTACTTTTTATTTCCGCCGTGAACTGTAATGAGCAGTGTGTCACACATGTGAGCGTGGCCTGTCAGGTGTGTCACGATGGGAAAAAGGTTGAGAACCACTGGTCTATGCCACTGCTGATTATAACTGCCCTATGCTGGGGGTCTTGAAACAGCGTGAATGTTTAGTTCGACATCTGAAACTTGTCCTTTAAAACAGGAATCAAGCTTTGACACACACAAGTACTGCCAAGTCACGGTAGAGAGCCGAGCTCTGAACCCAAGTGGCCCTGTGCTTTCTCAGATCAAAACACTGCTTCAGTTCCCCAACCAGCAAGTTTATGCCTCAAGAGTTTGCCACTTTACCCACAAGGATAGTTCAGACCCACAATGTTTGCTTGAGCTGCCTCAAGCTGCAGGTATTTACTTCTGAAACTACAACTCAAAGAGCTCTGTGGTTTGCGCCTTTGTAGTTTCTGCAGAACGTTTATGCAAATTAAGATACAGTATTCACTTGCGATTGCTGTGCATCAGAGAGGATGATATGCCAAGCTACGCAGCAAACACTCCATTAATGAGAACCATTTCTATGAAACACATGACAAAGAGGCTTGCAGTCAAATGCTCCCTGTGCATACGCTGGTGCTTCATTAGCAGAGCAATGCGGCCTCAGGAGCAGTTACTTTTCGATTTGTCACAAAATTATTTTTACCTTGCTTCTGGTAGCACGTGAGATTATTTCGAAGGCTCTGTTCGCAGTATTATTACTTCACTCCTTATTAAAAGTGGGTTAGAACCAAGACGTCTTACATAATTTTGGGGGGAAAAAAAATAAATAAAAGTGCAAGAGAAGATGAACATATTAGCAATAGAAGGGAGGTGGGATTCTGACACATAAGGAATACCTCGCTCTCAATGTCACCAGCCCTCACATTCCAATTCAATACGTCCTCCCTAAAATTCATTAAAAAATCCTCTCCTCTGCCCTTGGCCGACCCATTGCTTCAGCTAAATGATTCCCATTCTGAAGTCTTTAGCAATATCAGTTCACCAATTTTTGCAGCCCTTTCGTTCAATCATTCCTTCCTACGTGAGGGATGCCACACAGATCATGAATCTTCTGAACATCAAGTAAATTCGGGACCAAGCCTGAGTCATTAGACTTAAGGTCACCTCCACATCCTTAATATGGCAGGAAGCCACATTGAGAAATCCTGAGAATACTCTGAATAAATGTCTCAGGTAAAGCTCTTACAGAGACTGTTAGATATCTGGCTAGGCTGGCTTTCCAAAATTTGATCATGCACTAGACTGGAATTTAAGAGGATGAAGGTTGGTCAGCATTGACTTCTGCTCTGATGCTGTGTGTTAAATATTGTCTCAACTTAGAGCAATCTAGACAGTTTATTTCCATTTTGGTTTTGGTTTTTTTTTTTATTTTGCCTTAATTTTAGTTCTGTTTAAATGTGTATCTTTTTTTTTTTTGTAATGTAAAGTTTATTGAACAATGCGAACAGCAATACAACCAGTACAAGTGTGTATACAAACAACGCTAGTGAAAGCACATACATATACAATCGTATATCTTACTCGAAAGGCAGTCACTGATAAGATCTCATCAAGAACCCATTAAAGGTAGTCCACTGTACATTAGAAAACCAAACATATGTCGAATGCGTAGTTTATGCTACATACCAGACCCCAGGTATAAAGTGCAAAGGGGAGTATGTGCAGTTGGATTAGGCAACTACGTATCATACCAGATCGCAGTGATGTGTGAGTGACTCCCATCATTAATACCCAAATACTGATATCCCAGAAATGTACATAATACTCTGTTACAAAAAAGAAAAAAGAAATAAGCAAAATACAACAAATCGGCATTGAAATTAGGTTAACACAGCTGGGGGACAAAAATCAACATTAAGAGGCATGAGACCCAACCTTCGTCAGCATGTCCTCCCTCCAAGTAAGATACGGTTGCCACAACCGATAAAACTGTAGCAACTGACTCCGCTTTTGAGCTGTGATCTTGTACAGGGAACACATAGCATCAAGTTTCTGATAAAGAACTTCTCTATCAGGGACTCTGTCCTGTTTCCAGGAAGCCGCCAAGGTACATCGCGCTGCTATACAAAATTGATTAATTAACAGACACTCATATTTGGAACCATCAACGGACATATTGAGTAATCCCTGAACAGGGGTTAGAGTGACCTCTTTATGCAAAGTATAGAAAATAGTATCCATAACATCCTTCCACAGTCTCTGGACATGAACACATTCCCACCATAAATGAAAAAAAGTTCCTATTGAGCCACACCCCTTCCAACAGTGGGCATCAGAACTAAGACCTGCTTTATGCAATCTGTAAGGTGTTAGGTGCCAGCGAAATAGCACTTTATATCCGTTTTCTGTAAGGGAGGTTGCAACGGAACTACGTTTAGTATTTGAAAATATCTGATCCCACTCCTCATTTGCCAATGGCCGACAGAGCTCCACCTCCCACTTGTGAGTATATGCGGGTTTCCCTGGCAATGCACCCTGCAAAATCATGTATATCTTGGACAGTCCACCCTTGATACGGTCAGCTAGGTCACACCAACCCTCAAATTGGGACTTCCCCCTTTGAAGTTCTACCAGGATTTGTTCCTTAGTCAGGAAGTGTCGAATTTGGTAGTAATAATAAAGGGTAGAAAGTGGAATAGAGTATGTCTCCTGAAGGTGTGAGAAAGATAGTACACCATCCCCCCCACATATCTGCCCCACAGTATGCAGACCCCTCTCCCTCCAATAATGAGCAGAGGTCGAATCCCAACCGGGAGAGAATCGAGTGTGGTAATAGAAATGAGTGTGGCAAGAATATTGTCTGCGTCCTATAATAAGAGGTTTCCACTTCCCCCAGCACTGAAGAGTCGTTTGCAGAGGAGTAGTAATAATACTGCCCCTTATCCTCAAGGTCGATCTAGGTTGCCAAAGAAGGGCTTGTAGGGGTATGGTGCCCAATAAGGATTGCTCGATGGCCACCCATCCAGGCCGCTCAGCTTTTTTATACCAAGACAGAATACAACTAATTTGAGCAGCGGCATGGTACCACTGTAGATTTGGTACCCCCATCCCTCCTCTCAATCTGTGTCTGTATAATGTCACCCTCGCTACCCGAGGGGGCCTCCGCTTCCAGAGGAATGCAAAGAAACGTCTCTGCCATCTTTTTAGTAGGGCTGTCGGAATGGGTATAGGTAAGGATTGAAATAGATAATTAAATTTGGGTAGAACGGACATCTTTAAAATAGCTATGCGTCCCGTCCAAGTGACTGGGAGACTATCCCATATATCTAAATCCCGAAACACTTTAGCCACCAAGGGAGTATAATTCAAGCGAAACAAGTCAGTCAGCTTAGGTCCGATAAAAATTCCTAAATATTTTATCTTGGCACCCGCCCACTTAAAAGGAAACTGTTGTTTCAACGGGACCACTTGGTCTGGGGGCATAGAAACATTCAACACCTCCGATTTAGCAAGGTTCAGTCGAAAGCCAGAAACCAAACTAAATTCCTGAAGATGAGCCACCACCCCGTGTAATGACTGTGCCGGGCTAGTTAAGGTAAATAAAATGTCGTCCGCAAAAAGTGACAACTTATGATCCATTGTTCCTACACGGACTCCCATAATAGTCCCCGCTTCCCCGAACTTTAGAGGTGAAAGGCTCTAAAAACAAAGCGAATAATAAGGGGGATAACGGACATCCTTGTCTTGTTCCTCTCTCAATTGGGAAAGGATCAGAATATACTCCATTAACCTTAACTCTGGCTCTCGGCCGATCATAGAGTTTAAGAAGCCAATTGAGAAATTTTGGGCCAAAATTCATTTTCTTTAATGTTTTAAACAAAAATTGCCAATGGACCATGTCGAATGCTTTTTCAGCATCGACTGCCAACAAAAGCGCTGGAGACTCAGTCCGAGTGACTTGCTCGATGAGATCCATAATTTTCCGTACATTATCTGCCGCTTTCCGCCCTGGAATAAAGCCAGCCTGATCCTGGTGAACCAATTTATTCATAACTGAGTTGAGGCGATTGGCTAAAATTTTCGCAAGTATTTTTAAATCTATGTTGATCAAAGAGATCGGTCGGTATGACCCACAATCCGCAGGATCCCTCCCAGGTTTGGCCAATATGGTAATACCCGCTACATTCGCCTCAGATGGCAGTACTGCCTCCCCCTGCAGGGCGTTAAAAGCGTCCAGTAAATAAGGGGTAATCTGAGAAACAAACTTTTTATAAAAAGAACCAGTATATCCGTCCAACCCTGGGGCCTTATTAGGTTTAAGATCCTTGATAGCATGTAATATCTCCATGGGTGTAACAAGACTTTCAAACCTCAACCTCTCAGCCTCAGAAAGTGTCGGGAGGTCGGTATCCGCTAAGTAAGCATCAATATTAGCGTCTACTATTTGAGTATCCGCTGAATATAGGGTACCATAAAATTGTTGAAATCTATGTTGAATAGCTTCAGCAGAATCCAACATAGAGCCATCTAACGCTTTAATGCGTGTAATTTGGCATTGTGCAACTTGGCGTTTTAATTTCCGAGCCAACAGTCGTCCCGCCTTATTGCCCCACTCAAAATGTTCCTGACGAGCTAGTTGCAACTGGTGCGCTATTTCTCCAGCTCGCAACAGGTCTAAAGCGTTACGAGCTTGTTGAAGGGAAGCATAGACCCTGGTGGATAACGTGGCTTTATGTTGTTTTTCGAGACATGCAATTTCAGACAACAGCGCATCAATTTTTTCGCCCTTCACCCTTTTCTGATAGGAAGCTTGTGATATTAATCTGCCGCGCAACACCACTTTTAAACAGTCCCACAATACTGGCGGTGAATGAGAATGTGGAGAATTAAATTGCTGATAATCCGCTATAGCATCCTTTAAGGTTTGACAAAACGGTTCATCAGCTAGCAGGGTGTCATTCAGGCGCCAAAATCGGAGGCCCGCCTTTTTATTATGTAGATGCAATGTTAAAACCTATAGGGGCATGATCGGACCAAGTGATAGGACCTATCGTTGGTTTCACAGCCTGTAGACTCAATACCTTATCTATTAAGAAGTAGTCTATACGAGAATAAGTTTTGTGGGGAGAAGAATAAAAAGTGTAATCCCTCACATTAATATTTCGGTGCCTCCAGATGTCTATCAAATCTCTATCTCGAAGGAACTTGCGGAGGGATTTACGATCGTGCGATGTACCTCCTCCCCCACCCGCTGAGTTATCTACATGAGGTTGTAAAGTGAGATTGAAATCACCCCCTAATATGAGGTACTCAGGGGCTAGGTTATTCAAAACCTCTCCGAGCTTAGCTATAAAAGCGTGTTGGTTAGTATTGGGAGCGTAGAGATTGAAAAAGGTGTAGGTGGTCTTCTCCACCAACAATTGTAAAACCACATATCGCCCCAAAGGGTCAGCCACCGATTTAGTAACCGTGCCCTGGATATCTTTGTGGAGTAAGATACTCACTCCTGAGTATTTCGCAGATTTAGAGGCAGCAGCATGAAACTGATGTGGGTATTGAGCCCAAGAGAGTAAATGCTCATATCTTTTCCTAAGATGAGTTTCTTGAAGAAACAAGATATCAGCTCCCATCCGCTGTACATCATTGCGGAAAATCCGCCGCTTGTGAGGATTATTCAGCCCCTTAACATTGAGAGACCATATGGTTAGTTTGGCCATGAGATAAAAAATAAAAGCGGCTCCACTCGGCCATCCCCCCCGAAAAAAACTCTGACTGGGCATCTACTGGCATCGCGAAATCCCGCACTCTCCCCATGGGGACCCTGCGGGGTGAAAACATCATTAGAATAATGCAGTGGATCAGAAACAGATAGAACAGTAACTCCCAAGCGCTCTGTATACACGTGCAACTGAAACGTTGTTGTGTTTTCTGTTCCCACTTGCCCTCCCCCCCCCCCCCACCCCCCCCCCCCCCCCCCAAT
The DNA here is from genome assembly GCF_901001135.1 of Rhinatrema bivittatum. Taxonomy (NCBI): domain Eukaryota; kingdom Metazoa; phylum Chordata; class Amphibia; order Gymnophiona; family Rhinatrematidae; genus Rhinatrema; species Rhinatrema bivittatum. The sequence continues at coordinate 39,866,917 of NC_042615.1, forward strand.
TCCCAGTGCACTCCACAGATATGTGCTAAAAACACCCCTGTGAAAGCTATGAAGGGCAGTATCATCTGCAGAGCCCACCCCTACCCACCCCCGAGCCTCAATCATTACCAGGCAACCTGTATAGATATATATATAACCAACAATCAAATTAACAAGAAATGGTAGCAAGCTCAGTCCCAAAATATGAGACATTCTCACACTCCGCAACACGAGTCCAGCCAAGTATGTACATCCCTGGAACTGGGATAGACCGCTCATCCCGCTCCTTTATCCTGGGCAGGAACACGGTCTCCTGATTGTCTCCTCAGACGTTTGCCTCCATGTCTCACCCTTTGCCAGCGGGGAGTTTCCATCAGAGAATTGGATGGCTTCTTTGCAGGAGCAGTATGCTGCACCTGATGCCCGGCTGCTTTTAGTACTGCCACCGCTCCATCCACTGTCTCCGTTTTCGTTGTCGAACCATCTATGGTAATCGCAATACCTAAAGGAAATAACCAGCGGTACCGGAAACCCTCCTTGCGCAGCACCGCCGTGACTTCCTTAAATTCCATCCGTTTTTTGAGAGTCATGGGGGACAAGTCGGCATATATTTGTATGTTGTTATTCTCCCACGCCCAGGAATTGCACTTTCTAGCGATTTGAAAAATGCTGTCTTTAATAGTATATTTAGTGAAACAGACGATTATGTCCCTAGGCTTACCGGGTAATTTTTGTCCCAGGGAGCGGTGAGCCCGGTCCAATTCAATAGTATCTGCTGATAACTCTGCAGTGCCGCCGCCATCTTGAGCAGATAAAAAGGAGCAAAATCTCTGAATCGTGGCCCCACAATCAGCGTACTTCTCATCTTCGGGGATACCTCGAAACCGCAGATTATGACGCCTCCCGCGGTTATCAAGATCTTCTAATTTTGCAGCAAGTGCAGAATAATCCGCCTGGGTTTGGGCCGAATTGTGTTGCAACTCCTTAAGCTTGATGGCATGCCCCTCCAGCCTCACATCACATTCATCCGTACGCCGCCCGATCTCTGCCATCTCCTCTCGAATCTCCGCCATAGCCTGCTGCAGTTCCTGTTTATATTCTTTAATTTCGCGGCGCAGGTCCCCGAACCAGCATCGGAATTCCTCCCGTGTTGGGTGAGTAGAGGGCGCTGCGTCTGTCTCGCCCGGATCCCGCTCCTCACCAGAATGGCGTTTGCTCGTGTCCGGGGCTTCAGAAACATCACTAGGCCCGCCAGCAGCATCATCGTCTGTAACATAGGCAAACTGCTTCAGATCCGGCCCCTTTTTTTTCTGAGCCATCGCTAATGCTGCGGAGAATGATCGCTGCTAATTTTAATCAGGTTCGCCGGGTTAAACGCTGCGAAAAAGCTGCAAAAAGGCTCGGGGTGGGCGGGAGCTCGAGGTCATGCGGCCATCTTGCTCCGCAGCGAGAGCGCCCCCTAAATGTGTATCTTTTTAATGTAGTTTAGGGATGACAAATGCAAAGAGTTTGTTTTGTTTTATTTGAGTTAAAAACTGGCTTTACAAATGTCAACTGGCCAAAGAGCCACATTTTATTTATTAAAAATGTTTATAATCCACTTATAGACATTCCATGCCAAGTGGAGTATGTTTACATAAACACTGTATATGGTAGACAAATAACTAACAACACATTAAAGAAACAGGCAAAATCAATTAAAATAAGCTAAGTGAAAGAGGTGCATTTTTAACTTCCTTAAATAATCTGTGCATTTTCTAGCTCTCAAAGCCAGATAGTTGGGGGCTGCTCAGCTGAATGCTCATCCATGAGACACTGAAGGATGGGCCTTTTTTTTTTTTTTTTTTTTTTAAAGGAAGCAGTGCTCAACCTTGAGCTCGGGAAGACCTGAACTAATGACTCAGAATGTAAGGTATTAGGCGATTAGATAGGCAGGCTAGCCCCTGTCCCTGCAATGACCTAATAATCAGGCGAGATAGCTTCAATGCAATATAAAGACCCACAGGAAGGCAGCTGAAGCTGTGAATTCCTACAGTGGGTGCCAGCAATAGCATGGGCTGTCGCATTTTGAACCTATTGGAGGCATTGTAGATGCTTCTTGGGTAATCCTACCAGCCAGCTCTAACAAGATAATCTATCCTAGACAGCACTAGTGCCCTGCATTGCTGACCATAACTTTACACAAAAAGGAGTGATCTTGCTTTACTGCTCACAAGATAAAGCAGGTTCTGCAGGTAGTACAGATATGATAGACGTGATTTATCCCAAATTACTCCAAAACCTTTCCCCTGAAGTTCGACAGGTGAGTCAGTTGTAAAAGTTCAAGTCTATTTAGCTCATCTTTACCTATCCAGAAAATTTCAGTTTTCTTTAGATCCAGCTGTAAAATAAATAAATAAATCACAGTCAAGCCACTTTTCAATAGCTGAGAAAGAGAAAGATAGCCTTTGGAGGGCCTATGCCTCCTGAGCACAGCCCAAGGGCAAACAAAGTTGCTAATCATCTGCAGAGATAAAATATTTAATTTCAAACTAATAACCCGGCCAACACGATCATATATAAAAACTGAAAAGAAGTGGCGACAGGATGGACCCTTGAGCAACCCCAAATGTCAGTGACCACAACTGGAAGCAGAAGGCATTCAGAGACACAAATTGTGTCCACTCTGGCCAAATCAGTGGAAACCAAGTGTGCTCTTTTCTCCTCTACCCAGGGAGCTCGGGCTTGACAGAAGATGGTGTGATCAATTGTAACAAAGGCTGATTTAAGGGCTAAGAGAATCAATAGACTACTGTGGTCCTTATCACTACTAAAATAGAGGTCATCAGCCAGCACCAGAGGGGCTGGCTTCAATGTCGTGCCACTGTCTCTAACCAGATTTGAAAGGGTGTAGACTATTGTTGTCCTCCAAAATGACAAACAACTGATTAACTACTGCCTTATATTACTATTTCTTCTCCAAGAACGCTTGCACGAATATGCCAGATCTCTGCTAGATAAAAATCAATAGATTGAAAACGCAATTCCCCCTTGCATGGCCACAAAAGATCCTGAAAAAACAAATGGTCTGAATAATTGGACCATCACTAAAATCAAACCTGCTACTTATCCCTGTGACCCAATCCCAGCTAGTTCATTAAAACAAGTAAACAACAAAATAACCCCAACTACTGCAACCAGTATTAATCTTTCACTCTCACAGAAGGATTTGTCCCAGACAGGGCAAAACAAGCAGTGATAAAACCAACCCTAAAAAATAAATCTAGGAGAACTGATGATTGGGATAACTACTGTCCAATTTCCAACCTTTCTTTCCTCACAAAAGTTCTTGAAAAAGCAATGTTATCACAACTTGAAAACCATTTAAAAGACTTATGATATTCTATATCCAAACCAATTCGGATTCAGGAAAAATTGCTCAACTGAAACCTTACTCATCTCTTTATTGGACTCTGTCCTAAGAGGATTTGATAATGAAGAATCCTACCTCCTTGCATTAATTGACTTAACAGCTGCATTCGCCACCATGGACCATACCATCCTGTGCCACCAGCTAAGCAAAATTGGAGTCAACGGTATTGTTAACAAATGGTTCTCTTCATTTATATCTAATAGGCCATTCCAAGTTAAACTCTGCAGCAAAATATCAGATACATATCATATTGATACAGGGGTCCCACAAGGCTCTGCATTATCGGCAACAACGTTCAACATTTATATGCTCCCTCTGTGTAAATTAGTAACGGGACTAGGAATCACCTTTTTATATGCTGATGACTTACAGTTTTATATCCCATTCACCAAATCATTCAAAACAGCAGCATCAATACTCTCAACATATGAAAGCTATACCTCAAGGACTATCCCATCTCAAAACTAACATTGAACACCAAAAAAAGTGAAATAATGCAGTTAAGCAGAAACTCTTCCATAGCTAAACCTCCTACTATAAACCTGGATAATATTAACATCACCCCCTCAAACCAAGGAAGGGATCTAGGTATACAGATTGATATAAACTTTACAATGAAAATGCACATAAATACAGTAGTTAAAAAGGATACGCCAAGCTGCGCATTCTACATTGGCTGAAACCCCTACTGACTTTCATGGACTTTCACACTGTGTTATAAATACTAATCTTCTCAAACAGACTACTGTAACTCCCTATTACTAGGCCTTCCGATAGGGCTAATACAAACTTTACAGTTATTATAAAATGCCGCAGCAAGACTACTGTTGGGAACAAGGAAATGTGACCACATCACCCCCTCTCTGATATCACTGCACTGCCTGCCAGTACAGTCCAGAATCCATTGTAAAGTATTAACACTAATTTTTAATATTAGCCACTCAAGTAACCCCTGCCTGATCGGTGGGTCTCTAAAACCATACACACCAAAACAAACACTCGCAGATCACAAAATAAAGAATTATTGACTGTTCCAACAACACGGAGTACACATCTGTCACAAATAAGAGAAGTTGTATTTTCCATAGCGGATCCAAAGATGTGAAATCCCCTACCTGAGACATTACGTTTGATACAAAACAAAGTTTCAAACATGAACTAAAAATCTGGCTATTCAGAAATGCGTGTGAGCTAACAAAAAACTCAAGGACATAGAACCACATTAGGGTCAAAGATAGACCCAAATTGTTAAGGTCATCTTCTAATACTAGAAGAGCAGAGGAGTAGCCTATGAACCAGGAAACCAGGGTTCAAGTTCCACTGTTGCTCCTTGTGACCTTGGGCAAGTCACTTTATCCTCCATTGCCTCAGGTATGAACTTAGATTGTAAGCCCTCTGGGGATAGGGAAATACCTGCAGTGCCTGAATGTAATCCGCTTTGAAGTGCTGAAAAAAAGTACAAAAAGCGGAATATAAAAATCTAAATAAATAAAAAGTAATACGCAATGAAAGAAATAAACCATGCTAAGACAACTCACGGATAATATATTAATACCACTGAAATAGAACTTAACTATTACATTCTTCTATCCTAGTCTATTAGTCATTATGTACGAGGAAATCTAAGTAGTTGTACATTTATATCAATCATGATATAATATGTATTTTACTGTTGTAAACCATTGTCATCTTCAATAGGAATGAGGTAAATAAAATGGATAAAAATAAATTATAAAAAGAGACATTCACCAATTGGAATCTTCTCCTTCAATGCCACTGCTTTTCACTGGAATTAAGATGTTACTATGGTCTTTCGATTTTTCAGATTTGTTTTCTGATATTTGTCAAATTATCCAACACTGCCTTCAAGAATGGGATTCGTGGATTATTGCATTTCTAGGATAACTGCACATAAAAAGTGAAATACACCTATATAGTGACCCACAGGAGTTTTCTTGCCTTAAACAGAAAGTGAGTGGAGAGTTATAAGAGCAGAAACAAAAACAGTTAAGATTGTTGCCATAGGCACTGCATTCTGTGCAGTAACTCTACAGGTGAAAGATTTCACTAATTCTCTCACACACAAGACCTGCACTCTAAAGCATTTTACTGTGAGTCAACACACGTCATCTATTTGATCAGGTATGCAAGGTTATTCCGTGCACACTTAACTGAGCATCTCAGTTCAACAACTGGAGGCATTGAACTTTGCTTGAAAATCAATCTTTCAACTACAACGATTCTGTAATAATGTTGTTTCAACCAATCACCTTCAGAATACTCCTGCTGACATCAAAGCTCATATATGGACTGGTTGGTGCCTGGGCTATTAGATCTGCATGTACCAATGTAAACTATGCTTCTATACAGATTTTTATTTATTTATTTATTTATTTATTTTACACACACTGAATAGCCAAATAAATGGGGTCTATATAAATCTCAGAACAACTGTGAGCCACTGAGATATGTAAGCTTCTTTTTTTTCTGCCACCTTTAATAACTGTTACTGGTTTTGATTTCAGAAAACTTCCTAAATGCAGTCTCCTTGAAATACTGACCACATCAGTTTCCTGGCTTTCCTTGTTTGATTCTGCAGCACTCTTACTGAAACATTAAAATTGTAGCTCTTCCTTCTAGGATATGGTCTTCCAGAAATTCACTGAAAGTTATTCTACATCATCTTGCTGAATACTTTGTTCACTGTATTACCCTAGAGGAGGGTTTGAACTTGCAAAAATTCATTTTTCTTTCTAGGTTATTGATCAAGCTGCATGCACTTGTTTAGAAGTGACCTGCATTGTTATTGGGTTTTGTTTTGTTTTTTAGTTTTCACTTTAACAATTCCATGACAAGGTCCAACAAGGTCACCTCTACTTCCCGATTCCTCCCTTCATTCCTCTTCCCCTTTCTTTGGAACCTCTCCTCCTTTTCTGAAATCCAAATTCATTACTTGTTCCTCTGACCCTGCTCCCACCCAACTTCTCACCTGCTGTCACCCCTTCCATCTACCACATCCTTAGTTTATCACTTTTCACTGCAACTGTTCCTGCTGCCCTCAAACGTGCTGTGATCACATTACTCCTTAAAAGGCCTTCAGTGGATCCTATTTGCCCTGCTCTCTTCCCATTTCTCTCTCACATCCAAACTACTCCAACGTGCTTTTCCATGTCCAAAGTCTTGACGTTGTTTCATCTTGAGTCATTCATGATCCAATCCACTCTGATTTTCACCCTCTGTCTCAGAAACAGCCTATGCCAAAAAGGCCTTTAACTTGATTATCTTCCTTAACGTATCTGTTGCTTTTAACACCGTTGATCATTACCTACTCCTTGATGCTCTATCTTCACTTGGATTTCGGGATTCCATCCTGTCTTGGTTCTCTTCTTACCTCTCTCATTGTACTTTTAGTGAGCCCTCTGGAGAGGTGTTTTCACAACCTTTTCAAGTAAAAGGCACACCTACTTTAACAGAAAATGCTGTGTGGCACATCAGCCTCCAGAGCAGGCAGTGTAGACATGGACTCGTATGGCCAAAGAAGAGCTAGGGACACACTGAAAGCCCCACCACTCAGTCTTCAAATTTTAAAGCAAAAGTGAGAGAAGGGGTAGAGATAAACATGAACTTCTCATGATGGCTCTATACACAAGGGCAGGAGAAGGGAGAAGTCAGTGTGATGCAGACAGCCGGCTCAGTTACCTTGATTGCCACATGTGACTGACTACCAGAGCTCCTTCCAAACACCAAGAGTAAGACACATCCTGTTCTTCCTATCTCACTCAGGCTAAGGATAGGGTAACAGGCTGGAAGGAGTCAAAAGGAGGAGACTAGAGAAGGGAATGAGGAGGTGGTGCAGTTATCTGGGCCCTGCATGCTGCCCATTAATTACCACATACTGGAGCTCAGGCTGTAGCTAGGAGAAGGAATGCATGACTGCACCTCTGCTTACCAAGGAGTTCCTACTGGTTTTGCTGACTCTTGTTGCTGTGAGGTGATAAGAACAGAGCCCAGGTGCTGATCTGGATCTGAACATCAGGCACTGGTGACGTTTTTGTGGCACACCTGATCAGGTGTGACGTCACATCCATGTGTCATGGCACAATGGTTGGGATCTTCTTCTATCACCATCCCATCATCAACTGGCTCTGTCCGGGGCCCTCTCCTCTCTCTCTACTAATTACCTTGGTGCTTTCATCTTCTCCCTTCTTTAGACTTATAAGTCCTATATCTCTCTAAACCAGGAATTCAGTCTCAAATCTCAGCCTGCTTGTCTGACATTGCTGACTGGATGTCCCACTACCACCTGAACCTCAACATGGTCAAGACAGAACTGCTCATATTTTCCCCCCAAATCCCAGCTCCCCTCTTCTCACTTTCTCTAGTCATATGGAAAATATCTTCCCAGTCCCATAAGCCTGTAACCTTGGGGTCATCTTTGAATCTTCTCTCCCCCCTTCTCTGATTGCATCCAGAATACTACTAAAACTTGTTTCTTTCTCTATAATGTCTCCAAAATCCCTTTCCTTCCTTTCTGAACTCTTATCCAATCTTTCATCACCTCCTGCTTAAACTACTGCAACCTCCTCCATCTCTTTCCACTGCAATCTATCCAAACTCAGCTGCACAAATTATCTCTCCTCTCAAGTCAGTACATTAGCTCTGCATCCATTTCCACGTAAGGTTCAAGCTCCTGTTAACCCACCTCTAAAAGCCTTCACGCTGCAGCTCCTCGTTACCTCTTCCTTGTGAACGTCACACATCGAGCAAGCTCTTCTCCTCTACTGCCAATCCTGACTCTGTTTTCCACATTGCTGCACTGTACATTTGGGATAGACTTCCCAAGTCAGTGTGTCATGCGTTCTTATTGCCCATATTCAAATCCAGTCTAAAATCCCACCTTTGAGGCTACTTTTAAATCTTGCTCACCCCTCTGATTATCCCATTCACGCCCTTATTGAGTTTAACGGTTTTCTTAATAAATGCAATTCCCAAGCCTCTTTTGCCCTCTATGTTTGGTCTTGAGTGGATTGTAAGCTCTACTGAGAAGGGACTCGTGTGTTTTTTTACAGTGCTGCCCAAGTCAAGTAGCATTAAGGAAGTGATAAGTAGTAGCAGGAGTAGTATTAGAAGATGCCTGCATATATAAGAACAGCTTAAAAGTTCCTTTTTTTCTGGACAGGACCAATGATTATAAGTATAAATTAGGGTACTGATTTATATATGCTTTCCGTATGAAGCGCTGAATTTGTGCAGTTTAACTAATTTTGAAGTTTGCCAGGCTGCTGTTGAGCACAGTCTCTCTCTCTCTCATTAGCAGCATAATATGGCCTTATGAGCACTTTTCAGATTTGTCACAAAACTATTTTTACCTTACTTTTGGTAGCACATAAGACATTCTTTCTAAGGCTTTGCTCACAGTATTATTGCACTCTTAATAAAAGGTGCAATAGAACTAAAATGCCTTTCATAACTCTGAAACAGTGCAAACATGGGATTGACATATTAGCAGTAATAGGATAATTATCAAAACGGAACCAAGAGAGAATGAATTAGGCTGAACTTGCCAAGGCACACCCACATTACCAAAAAACACGTGGCACACCAAGACTCCACGGAGCAAGCAGAGTAGAGCCAGAGAGAACTCACATGGCTAAAAGAGGAACCATCTATCCCAAACAAAATCCCACCCTGTAGTGTATCCACACAATTATTACAATTTGTTTAAGAAAACTTGAAAAAAACCTTTTATGGGATGAGGTAAGTTTCATACGTATTCTGATGCATGCCTCCACGGCCTTGCTTCAGTTTTCATATAATGTAATCATAAACTTACCTCCCTCCCACTCACTTTATTACTCAAACAAATGTTTTCTAAATTTTGTGAATGTTTTATTATAATAATAATAAAATAAAATATAATAAAAAATTCACAAAATTTAGAAAACATTTTTTTGAGTAATAAAGTGAGTGGAAGGGAGGTAAGTTTATGATTACATTATATGAAAACTGAAGCAAGGCCGTGGAGGCATGCATCAGAATACGTATGAAACTTACCTCATCCCATAAAAGTTTTTTTTTAAAGTTTTCTTAAACAAATTGTAATAATTGTGTGGATACACTACAGGGTGGGATTTTGTTTGGGATAGATTTTGACATTTTTTTGTCTTACCCGAAGCAGAGATTTAACTATATATGATCATTAAAAGAGGAACCAGACATGCAGAGAAAGCCCCACCATTCTCTCTTCCAAACGGTAAAACAAAAAGGAAAAAGGGGCCAGACCCACACACAAACTCCCTCTATATACACGTGCAATGTGGTGTGGGCAGCCGGCTGAGTTAGTGACCTCGGCTGCCGTATGTGACTGGCCGAGCTCTTCCACTGCCACTGCTCCCAAAGCTCAGAGTGAGTCACATCCTGGTCCTCAGTGCACCCTGTCCCCGTCTTACTCAGCCTGGGGATAAGACAGAGACTGGGAGGGCGTGCGGGAGGAGACTCCGGAGGAGGAAGATGAAGAGATGCTGTATGCTCCGTTTGTGCTGCACAAAGTGGGGCCTGGCTAACAGTGCCCTGCGTGCTGCCCATTAATTATCCCATTCCGCACCTCAAGTTGTAACTAGGAAGAGGCAGGCAGAAAGCAGCTGCTCCTGTACGTGTTTAAGAGCCACTGCTGATGTCAAGTCCTGAGAGCAGATTGTGATCAGGCAATGGTGAGTTTTCAGTGGCTCGCCTGTTGAGGTCAGAAGCCACACTGGTTGGAAACCAATGAGGAAGAGGAAGTTACAAGAGAAAAACGTCACCAAAAAAATGTGTTTAAGGGTTTCACTTCAAACGCAGTGTGTCAGGAGCCAGACGGTCCGAAAACTGGACCAGACTCTTGGAAGCTGTCAAGGTACCACGGCGAGCACCGAGCAACGTGACCAAGCAAGAACATACTAAAAGACTATTTCTTTAAAGCTGAATCCTGGTAAGACTGTGCTCCCTCAAGCTGATAAATTAATCCTCCAACCAGACCACCACTACTTGTTCATTAATGAACTGAAAACAGATACCCAGTATCTGGGAGTCTTTACAGATTCAAACCTAAACCTGAACGCTCACATTGCTAAGCTATGTAAGAGCACTTTTTTTTTTCCACCTGCATCAACTCCGACAGCTAAAACTATTTCAACAGACAAGATTTGGCAACCCTTAGTCATTTTATTTATTTTTGTTTTAGATATCCTGCTTTATGCTTCAAAAAAAAGTAAAACCCTCAAAAATAAAACCACCATAGTCAAAACAAAACTAACATACAAAACCTTTTTACAATAAATAACTGTAGTTTAATGCTCTGCATCGATTGTGAACACAGACATGGCTGACACATCCAAGCTAACATGTATTCTGCAGGAAGCATGGAGGGGGTGAGATGTTTCACCAGGCTCCCCCTCTGCAACCGAGATGCCACTGCCTCCTGCTTGCTTGATCCACCTGGAGCCCCCTCCCCCCCCCCCGCGATGACATCTTCTGGCAGGGACTGCCGCCAGTGGCAGTACACTCCTAAAGGGGGCATACCCCTTTGGGAGCTCCTTCGAGAGGTAGTAAGCAGGTTCGGGCTTATTTCTGGATAGTGTTTTGGGTGAGTGTGTTTATGGATTTTACAGATCCCTTGTTGAGGCGCTGTTTGGTTGTGCGCTACTTTATGTATATGTTTTTGTATTTTTATGCCATTGTATTATAATTTTGATGACGTATTTTGACATTATGTCATAAGGGGCCCAGAGTCCATTCTGAGAGGAAGTCTGACATACAAATCTAACCTGTAATGTAATTAGATTCCCTTCCTTTAATACAGTTTTCAAATCACGTCGTCTCGGTTTTCTTAAGAGAAAGCAAAAAAGTTAGGCTCTTGAACTTCCACAGAAATCAGATTCCATATAATGCAAGGGCAGCAAAATAGTGAAAAAGCAAAATGCTTAGTTCCTGCTAATCTTAGAGATGCATAAAATGGCACTTTTAGAAACACCTGTTGTGACAACCTTGGAGCTGGTGAAGATTCATAACACAATGAATCCAAAATATATTTAGGCGTTAAAAGAATAGAGACACTTAATTATTAATGCCCTTGCAATTACTGCAATGTGTGGTATGTTGGGCTTCTGCTCAGAACTACCATGGCATCGGCAACTTGTGCAAAATGGCACGGCCTGTGGCTCGCCAGGCTGCAGGTCGTAAGGATCGTAGAACTCCAATTCTGAGAGAACTGCGCTGGCTGCTGGCCTGTTACCAGGCCCAATTTAAAGCTCTGTACTGGCCTTTAAGACCTCGAATGGCTTGCGTCAATCAGCTATGCCCCACCTCAGTCTCGAAGAGCCCATCTGTAAAGGAGGAGAGGGTGCCAAGTGCCCAGAAAGGGGAATACACTGCCTAAGGAAGCCGGCCTTTCCAAGGATTACTTGGGCCATTCGTCATGTAGCAAAGACGTGGTTGTTGTGTCAGGAATTCGCGTCCGAGGTTTCTTAAACAACAATATCTGTAAGGATCAGCTGGATGAAGAGTCTTCATGTGCAGTTTTTATAGATAGGGTTTGGTATTCTTCTGCTCTGGTCTGTGAATTCAGATATGGCTTTCATTCATGATGTGTTACAAATCCCACTGCCTTGCAATCTCAGCCCAAAGATTTGTATTCAGGATGTTGCCTTTTATTTTTAAATTAAAGACCAAATCATTAGTTTGGCAATCGTAATTGACACTGGCCTTACCTTGGAGCCTTGCCTAATTTTATTAATAATACTTTTTTTCATTTAAGATGGTTACATGTGATTAGCCCCTGTTCTCATCTGAAAAGCTTTACTTCTGTTATACAAAATTATTCAGAGTAGTTAAATCACAAGCGGATTGTGATACATTACAGGAGGACCTTGCAAGACTTGAAGATTGGGCATCCAAATGGCAGATGAAATTTAAGGTGGACAAGTGCAAGGTGATGCATATAGGGAAAAATAACTTGCTGTAGTTACACAATGTTAGGTTCTATATTAGGAGCTACCACCCAGGAAAAAGATCTAGGCATCATAGTGGATAATACTTTAAAATAGTCAGCTCAGTGTGCTGCAGCAGTCAAAAAAGCAAATAGAATGTTAGGAATTATTAGGAAGGGAATGGTTAATAGAACGGAAAATGTCATAATGCCTCTATATCGCTCCATGGTGAGACCACACCTTGAATACTGTGTACTATTCTGGTCGCCGCATCTCAAAAAAGATATAGTTGCGATGGATAAGGTACAGAGAAGGGCAACCAAAATGAAAGGGATGGAACAGCTCCCCTATGAGGAAAGGCTGAAGAGGTTAGGGCTGTTCAGCTTGGAAAAGAGACGGCTGAGGGGGGGATATGATAGAGGTCTTTAAGATCATGAGAGGTCTTGAATGAGTAGATGTGAATCTGTTATTTACAATTTCAGATAATAGAAGGACTAGGGGGCATTCCATGAAGTTAGCAAGTAGCACATTTAAGACTAATCAGAGAAAATTATTTTTCACTCAATGCACAGTTAAGCTCTGGAATTTGTTGCCAGAGGATGTGGTTAGTACAGTTAGTGTAGCTGGGTTAAAAAAAGGTTTGGATAATTTCTTGGAGGAGAAGTCCATTAATGGCTATTAATCAGGTTGACTTAGGGAATAGCCACTGCTATTAATTGCATCAGTAGCACGGGATCTTCTTAGTGTTGGGTTACTTGCCAGGTTCTTGTGGCCTGGTTTTGGCCTCTGTTGGAAACAGGATGCTGGGCTTGATGGACCCTTGGTCTGACCCAGCATGGCAATTTCTTATGTTCTTATTTCATTACTTTGACTCTTTTCCTTGACTGAGGAAAACTTAATATGGACAAAGCTGCAATGTTTTTTCCATCTTTTTTCCTCCCGTGCATCTCCTGCTACCACGAACTTTCCTATCCTTTTTTGCATGCTAATCCTCACTTTCTTTGCATATAACCTCCATGTCCTCTGACTCCTTTCGTATCTCTTGCAAAGGGAATCTGGATACTGCAGTTTCATCTTCCATTGCATCTTAGTGCTGCCAGTAACCTCCAGTCGTAAACATACTCATTGTTCCCTTTAGATGCATAATAAAACTGCTGTTTGACTACCCCTTTTTTTTTGTCATTTTTCTTTGGGTTGGGGATTGGATCTCTCTCAAATCGAGGACTTGAATTGAGGATACGAGTATGTTAATAAAGCATCACAAAACTAGGAAAATTATTTGTTTTTTCTTACTCAGTCCCATATTTCTGTTCAAGATTAATGTCTTTTATAACTTGAAAAAACAAATAAAAAAATAATAAAGATTCCACAATTATTTATGCCACACACCAAGCTGCTCTATCACACTCTAAAGCAGCAATGTTTGGACAAGTGCCACACGTTACGCCACGCCACTGGATCCAGTGGGTCCCTATTGCCTTTGGTGTCAAACAACATTACACCCACGGCACGAACCAATAAAATCCCAAAGGAACGGAGATAATTAGAGTCTCTGTGTGCGTGTGTTTATACACCTTATCTACTTGGAACGCTCTTCCAAAACATTACTGCTCATGGATGCTATTTTTTTTTTGTTTTTTTTAAAAGCAGCCAAGTTACATTATGCCTTATGCAAACAGTTATTGATGAAGGCGGCTTTCTTCCAGGCACAGTAATGAAGCAGCTTCTACAAGGATGACTGCGTGCAAGGAAGAGGCAATGAAGGGTCGACACTGCGTCTGTTTTATCATTTTTAATCTATGGTAATGAAGATGTCAATCCATTACGGCTCCTTAAACAGAGAGAGGAGCAGGGAGAATCAATTCCCCTCCTTATGTCAACTAGTGACTATCCAAACAGCTCAGGCATCATCTCAAAGCACTGTTATGGAGAATTTAAAACCTAATAGTACCAGAGGCCTTGTCCTTGGTAAGATTACTCCATTTCTGGTAAGACAACATTTTTTTTCTTTGTAGCTTAAGCCTTGTCTATAGACAGCATACGCCTGGGATGAACTTCCACAGAAGCCATAAGATGAGTATCCAAACTTTTGGATGGGTTTCTCTCTGTATGTTTTCAGTAAAACTAAACTGGCTGTTCAGCTGGCTGAATGAGATGCATCTTTCTATTTGATGTAACCATGCCATCTCCTTTCTGTGAAATTCTACATGCTTTCTGTAACCCCTATATTTACCTTGCATAGCGTCATTATTATTTATTTAGTGCATGCTTTTCCAACAAAGGTTCAGTGTGTACAGCAGTGGGAACAAGTAATGGGTGTGAACTCCCACCGGGTCAACACATATGTGGGAGAATGTAAGGGGTGCAGGGATCTGTCTGCTATAAGACACTCAGCATATACATGTAGGGGCAACATTAATTTAATACATTGTATATTCAATATATCCTATCTTCCAACAGCCATACATACAAAAAAAGTTTACAATTTTTTTTATTTCCTTATCATATCAGCACAAATATATGACAAATACACAAATTACACTATTTGTACAATATTCACAAATTATATATATATATATATATCTATCATATTGCACATATGGAGATATCAAAAAGTCTAGAAAAAACATTTTTATCTTATTTTAAAATACTTATAATCACCTCACTCATACACCATATCATTCATCCATCATACACATTTAAAACCATCTAAAATACCACTAAACATTCATACCATAAGAGTAACCTGCATATCAAGAAGGAGGGGGCCCCCATTAGTAACGCACTGGAACATGGCTAACCATCGGGTAGATGAACTTAAAGTTTTTGTCATTTTACAGATGAGTAGTAATTATCGGGGTGATGTGACTAGTATACTATGGCAGACAGAACAAAGATTCATCTATTGATGGAAAACATCACATCCCTGTGGTTTAAATAGTGATGTTGAGTGGGAAGTGTTTTATTAATGTGGGGGTGGTTTATTTATTTATTTAGATTTATATTCCACTTTTCGCACTTTTTCAGCGCTTCAAAGGGGATTACATTCAGGTACTGTAGGTATTTCCCTATCCCCAGAGGGATTATGACAGAATCAAGATCTGTTTATTGTTGGAAAATATCGCATCTTTGCAGTTGTAACAGCATTGGTAAGTGGGAAGTGTCTTGACAGTGTAGGTGTATGTTATAAAGAGGGATTGAAGGGTTATGTTGGGATTGGTTGGTTTGAGAGGGTGGATATATTGTGATTGGTTTAGGCACGTTTTTAAAGGCATTGGTTTGAACATCAACTTACATGGACGGCAGGATCCATGAGAATTAAGTGCCATTCGCGACTGAAGAGCGTCTCCGGGAGAATGAAGGAGTGTTGATAGGTTTCTTATTCCATGGGTGGAGTATATATAATAGTGTATGGTAAGGGGATTTATTGTGTTTATTTTGTGTTTTTGGATCTAGAATATGAGGGCCGACGCCTTTAAAAGATGTTAGAGAGATATGTGTGTGAACGGTGGTGTCCATGATTGAGCGCTGTGCTACCTGTAGGATCGTATTGGCAGAATAAGGGTATGTATATGGTATGTTATATTGGTAGGGAGATGTAATATGGTTGGGGAGGGGGTTAAACAGGCGATATGTATAATTAGGAGTGATTTTTTATGTTTACAGTTATCTCATGCTGGTAAAAGTGGGACTATCAGAACAGAAGAATGATATGGACATGAGGAGGTTGTGAGGATCATAGCCAGTAAGTGGCAAATATATTTTGGTAAGTGAAGTATTTAATAGGGATATTTGGAGAGGTTTTTTTTTAATGATTCTTGTATGTTTTAGTTTTGTAGATCGCACGGGACAGTGGTTGAATTATATGTGGGGAGTACAGATTGGACTGGGGTGATCTGGTTCTATGGAAGATACTGTTTCAGCGATCTTGTGGGAACGATGCAATAACATATCCCCTGAAGAAGCCTGGGTGGGGCAAAAAAGGGTCTTTGTTGGGATTGGGATTTTTTTCTGTTCTGGGATATGGTATGAATTTGTTTAGTGGTATTTTAGATGGTTTTAAATGTGTATGATGGATGAATGATATGGTGTATTGGTGATTATGAGGTTACTACAAACTTCATGTTTTAAAAAACAACTTAAACCCCTACTTCACTTTAATGATTTTCGCACCGTACTCCAAGCTCTAATATTCTCCAAATTAGACTATTGCAACTCCCTCCTCCTAGGCCTCCCTGCATCAACTATCAAACCCCTACAATAGCTACAAAATGCCGCAGCCAGAATACTCACCAACACACGCAGAACGGACCATATTACCCCCATCCTCAAAGACCTTCACTGGCTCCCAATCCCATTCAGAATCTGCTACAAGAGCCTCACCATCTTACACAAGACTCTACATAACCGAGATGTACACTGGCTCAATGACTCTATACATTTCCGCACCCCCATAAGACCCAACAGATCTGCCTTCAATGGAGGATTACACACACCCTACTCTAAACCTACCCGCCTCACTGCCACTAAAGAGCGAGCCCTATCTATAGCAAAACCCGCTAACTGGAATATCACGCCTCCTGACCTGCGGCTGGAGCCCTGCCCCCATAAATTAAAAAAAAAACAAACCCAAAAACCCCCCCCAAAAACTTAACATGGCTCTTTAAACAGGCCTTTGCATAAACCACAAATCCCCACTTCCAAGCCCCCCTCCTCACCCCCAGTACCAATTAGTTTTATCAATAAGAGCACTCTTCTATTACACCCCCCCCCCCATTCCCGCATAACCCTTACACGTCCCCTCTCCCTTCTACTTTCAGGTCATTCTACCTCATGTACCCCCAAGTTAATTTGCCTCTTGTACTTCCAAATTAATTGCCCTAACATTTCGCACTTATGTTCATTATCTAGATTTTATACTGTTTCTCCTTTCATTTATTATGTACTGTAAAGTTACTGAGTTCTTTGTAACGTTTCCCCAAATGTTACATGTAAACCTTCAAATGTCAGTAAAGCAGTTTTAAATAAATTATAAGTATTTTGAAATAAGATTAAAATGTGTTTTTCTAGACTTTTTGATATGTCCATATGTGCAATATTTATTTAATGCTTTTCTATACCGACATTCATGACACTTCATATCATATCGGTTTACATCGAACAAGGTAAATACACATTAACTTAAACGTAGCTAGGGGGCTACTGATAGGGAAAAGTGGAGGTAAGTTAAATGAACAAGGGTTACCGGAACCTTGGAGGGTGGAAAGAGAGTGAGGAGCTAAGGAACAGAGAGTAGAGGTATAATCTAACTCGATTAACAACGATGCGAGGGGACATGTGACTGAAATTAGATAATACTACAAAATGCAAGTGAAGTATACAGCATAAAAGCTGAGTTTGACATTACAGATAAGAGAGAGGATGGTGAGAAGGGAACAAAGGGTAGACGTATGCATATGAAATATATACAATATAAATACTGAGTGTTGTATTGAGTATTGTACAAATAGTGTAATTTGTGTATTTGTCATATTTAAGTGCTGGTATGTATAAGGAAATAATAAAAAATTGTAAACGTTTTTTGTATGTATGGCTGTTGGAAGACAGGATATATTGAATATACAATGTATTAGATTAACGTTTGCCCCTACACGTATATGCTGTGTGTTATCGTTGGTGGGGGGGGGGCATAATATACTCTGTGTTGGTGCTACAAGACACTGCCAGCTGCCCTTCCACCTTATTTGCAATCCTAAGTCAGGAAAAGACAACGTATATTGTCCTCAGAAATAGACTTGTCGGTCAGACTTGGCAGGATATAGCATTTAGAAAATAAGAATTCCTGTCTCTAACATCCTGGTCACTAAGCATCAGTTTTCCCTAGAGAAAGTTCTGTACCATGGGTGGTTTCACACACGCCATAAACCTTAGCCTGCTTAATATATCATCACTTATGGCTAACTCACTTATTCCTGATTCCAATTTCAGGCAAATCCTCTGTTCACCTCTGACACTGGAGAGCTAGAGAATATGGGCAGGGGAGAGGCTTGCTTCTTGGGCTTGGTACTGGCAGGGCAGGCTGTCCAGAAAGGAGACTTGCTTCTGGTTTGGGTGCTGGCCAGCTGTCTGGATTTGCTCTCGCCCCTCACGGTTTTAGAATCTGTGTCACTCTCAGCACCTGAGCAGGCTCCGCCTCTCTCCGGACTCTGGGCCATACCTAGTCTTCTCCCTTCTTGACAGCAGGGAGTGCTGGTCTGCTTCTGACCCCCCCCCCCTTTCGCTTTCAGGAATGCTTCGGCACAGGGTCTCGCTTTCTCAGGATTCGCTCTCCAGGTTTGTGCTCCTTCGCTTCAGCCTCTCTCCTCTCGTTTGTTTCAGGATCACGCTCCCTTTTCCCGTCTTTGTGCACCTGTCTTATACTTCCCAGCTGATGAATATGCATAATTTTATGCATGACCTCGTGGTGGGTGGAGGGTCTCTTGCCACATTGCAGGTCTTCTTCCCCCTCCCCATTTCTTCGGGGGGGGGGTGGGGACTGCCATGTCTGTATGCCAAGCTGTCTGCCAGTATATCAGCATTTTTCGCCATCTCAGACTGCCCCCCCAGGGGTCTTCTGACCTATGGACTCACCTTGGCTCACCCTTGACACTTGCTTAGGAGCTTAAGTCGATGTCTCTGTCTGCTTTGCACCTCTTGACACAGGAATATGCAAACAGGCAGATCTGATAAGCTATCCTTTAGTGTAACTGAACAAAAGTTCTTCATTTTCCACTGAGACGGTACATTTTTAAAGTTCACCTGGGTAAAAGTCTTTTTCTTGCTGAGACAGTGCTTGGGGCCTGTCAGTTTCTTGGCTATTGTGATTCATATTTGATGACTCAGTGGTAAACATGAGTTATCTCCCTACAAGAGGAGTTCATTTTCCCAGTAATTGTACAGCCATCATACAAAGTTCCTCTTCCGGGTACCATGGGTAATTCAAACGGCCATATTCAGCACCATTTAATTGGATAAAAGTTTTGACTCATCCGGCTAAGTAGTAGTGGCTGAATATCTGCAAGATAGCTGAATAACTACTTACCCAACTAAATACTTAGCTGGCTAAGTGGTGGGGGGTGTAACTGACGGGAGCTGAATTAGCTGAAGACCTATCCTAGCCGGATAAACATATCCCACTAACTTTTAAATAGCCAGGTACATTTACCAACGAGCTAAGTTAGCCAGATAAAGCACGCTAATCCCTCCCAAAAGGCCCTGATCCAAAAACATGGAGGCTCAGGAACAAGGAATGCCTTGCCATCAAAAGATGAAACTTAGCACATTCCCACTGCAATATGTTAACTGCTGAAACAAGATCAGGCAGACAAGACGAATGGGTGCACACGATCTATCCATCAGGCATTCGCTCTTTCTTTGTAAACGAATGCCTACAAAAACGAAAGACCAGTTCTACTGAAGTAACTGCCTAAGGTGAACTCAGCAGCTGTTCAAGCCATACTATGTTTAATACACAAGGCCAGATGGTAAAAATGTTTGGTGTATCTGGCCTTTATAGCAGAGCAGTGAAAATAAATGACTGCTTTGTAATACAACCACCCAAACAGCAAGGCGACTGTAAAAACTTTGCACTCTGTGCAGTCCTCCTGCTGCCTTTTATCCCCAGATGAACCACATTGGATTGAGTGAAGTAAACTAACCTTGGGTGGACATGATACTCTGTTTTTACTCATAGAACATACAAATCTAAGAGTTTTGAAACATGCATTAAACAAGAGGTCAGCAACAACAAAAGTGGCACAAAATGAAATGGAGGCAGGAATATCTCAAAAGACAAAATTGCCGAACAGCGCAAAGTCAAAACACAGCAGTAACATTAGCAGTGAAACCCGTTCCTATCGATCGATGCAGAAGTTTTATGCTTGCTTGTTAAACGCACATATATCCTTGCCTTCTCCATTCGTATGCATAAACTCTTTCCTTTGAGATACGCTGCTAGTTTGGCCATTACCAGAGTAAGGCCACATGACAGAAGCACCTCTGTTTCATTTAATACAGAGCTCCTTTGTATGCTGTTCAGATTTCAGATTTCTTCTCAGATGCACAGTGGGAGAAAACCTTAGCATATCTGGTCCCAAAATAGACAAGAAAAAAAATGGTATTTTTAAAAACCTTTACTGAATTCCAGCTTACTCTTGACTGGTTATGAATGAAATGCTATGTGTACTGCTAGTGAGGAGCAATACCAGGGATTCCCATAAGCATGGAGACTCCAATTTTTTTTTATTTTTTTTTAAACAAGTCTCACTAGCTTTGCTGATCTAGGGATTATTACAAAACTCGGTAATAAACACAGAAGAGAAGCTGGATGTTTGGCTCAAATATTGGTTTTATAAGAAGCAAAGCGGAAGACGGCAAGGCCTATAATGGCCTTTTGGCAGAGGTGGTAGAGACCATCATTCTAACAATTTTGGTCATATTTGGGACAGATATGGAGGGCAGTGGTAGAAAGAGGAGAGAGGGGTCAGGTAAAAAGATATGGAGGAGAGGGGAGTTGGGGTTTGGACTGCATACGGTAACATATAGGTACATCTAACCAAAGTGGATAAATCTCAACCGGGCAGACTGGATGTCTGTGATGTAATGCTAGAGGAAGACTCCCTTGCAGATTCGCATGGGAGCTTCTTTGTAGAAAAGGATTAGCAGAAGTCACTACATCAACAGGGAGAGGGCGAGTTAGCCTTTGTTTTTTGTCCCACTGAATCTATGGACCTGAAAGCAGAGTTGTTTCACCTGTAACAGTAGGATGCAAGTCTTCATACATGAGTGACATCAGATACAGCCCAGTGTGGACGCTTTCTAGAAGCTCTGAGCGTGCCCATTTGTGCACCTTGAATCGCATCACAGCATTCGCACAGGGCCCCTTCAGTCCATACAATAGCTAAGGAACTGGGAGACCCAACTCAAAGGGAAGGCAGGTGGGTTCTGAGAGGACCTGCATCCTGCTGTCCTCTGAGAACATCTGTTACAGGTAAGCAACTTTGCTTTCTCGGAGGATGAGTAGGAGGGACGTCCTCACATGTGACTCCTCAGCTACTGACCACCCCAAACACAAAAAGAGGAGAATAAAGTATCAGTGCCAACAGGGAAAAACTATTTTGGGTGACGACAGGCCTTTTTTATTTTTTATTTTTTTTTAAAGGTGTCAGCCTGGAACCAAAGTAAGAGCCCTAGGGGGGATGGAGTTGGACTTCTACACCTCAAAGAAACTCCCCAGGACAGATTAGCCAAACCTACTGTTGCGTTGGAGTCCCTGCCCAGACGATAATGCGATGTGAACGGGTGGAGAGAATGCCACCTCACAGATCTCCTCGAGGGAGGCTTTCAATGCCACGGACACTGGGAACCTTGACATAACCCCTCCAGATTCAGGTCTGCCTGAGCATAAAAGAGGAGCAGGTGCAATTTACTAGCCAATCTGAAAGAGTGCGCTTGGCAATGACAGTTCCAGGATGGCGGAGATCAAAAGAAAAACCAAAAAAAAAAACTGAGTGGACTTTCTAAGGGCTTCAATCCCCTGCAGGTAGGCCAGGGTTCTCTTGCAATCTAAACACACACACACACATTTCTCTAATACTTTACACCTAAAGGCTAGAGATTTGGCTGATAATTAATGACCAAATCTACAGGTAGTACAGAATTCTTCCGCATTGCTCTAATCCTTGCCCTTTTTAATACTTTTGCCACCACTCCTTTATTTAATGATTTATTAACTCTCTGGACTATATACCCACAACTAACATCCTTCAAACTCTTCAGGATATCAAGCAAGGATCTAACTGAAAATGCGTGGATTTCAGCTGGGCTGTAACTGACAATGTAACTGTTCTGAACTGAGTGTAATCCTCTTTGTAGTGCCAAAAAGTAAAATATAGATTAAATTAACTGACCAAATCACAGCCACAGCACCACTTGTTGGAATAACAGCTTTCTAAATACAAACACTGTTCAAAACTTGTTTAAAGTTTTGCAACTTTTTCCTCAAAATAATTAGCAATCTTCCCCACACTCTACGGAGGCAATGTCTTCTATTTCTGGTTCAGCAACAAGATTTCTTACAGTAGAAAACAGCTCCTGCAGCTGATTAATAGATTTAACAATGCGTAACCTGAAATAATCTTGTTTTACTTGTTAAAAGACTTTGATCTATACATCAACGTATTCTCATATAAATAAGACAGTTTATCACAGCTCCTCTTGCCAGCATCTCCCCAATCTTCTAAGGGGGTTGTCTTTCTTTCTGCAACTCCTCATTAAAGCAAGGAGCTCACTTCTGATCATGCCTACAGGTAACACTGGGGCAGTCCTGTTATAAGTACGTGTTAAGAGATGCATTCCACAAAGATTCCACTTCCTCTGCAGTCACATTTTCCACATCATTAGCAATACAAAAACTATTGCTATCTACCCAAGGTCCCACTTCATTTCCTACCCAAAACACATTCTGTCCCGAACAAGATCGTGTCCTCCTTAAGTCCAGGGAATCACCAGATCTTTCAATTCTGCATATTCTAGAGAAATAACTAACCGGACAAAAAAAAGACCTTTATCGTGCATAGGTATCTGAATCAGGTACTTAAAATCTGTAGCTATCATAACAGCTGAGAGTTCCTTTGGCAATAATGATTCCTCACTATTTGCATGCACATTAAAAGCCACAATAATTAGCAAATCATTATAAGATTACCTCTAGGTGCATTAGAAGTTCTGCTACACGTATACCTTGATCCCTTGTCCCTCCAGAAGAGCGATTTAACAAACAAGTGGTCTGCTCCCTTGTTTTCACCATAGCAGCCTCCGGAAGCAGCTCAACCTCAAAATAAATTTTGTCTTACATGAATTGATTTGATAAATTACCACCGCTCCTCCTCACCTGCTTCACAGGAGACAGCTCTTTGCACAAATGCACATCCAACAGGACATAAATGGTAGAATTTGTTAAAACCATGAGTGGGGTGGAATGGGTAACTTATTTAAAAAAGTGGTCTGCAGGTTTTCCATCAAGTGCAGCCCTCAGATTTTTCACGCTACCTTGCCAATGTGCTTCTCGAGGGACAGACCAACCCCCGGGCCCTCTCCACTGAAACTGCTAGCAGGCAGAACCATTTAGTGCAAAATAGAATGGCGAATAGTCAAAGGATTCTCAAGACACATTGGTGACATCTGATAGAAATGAATCAACCAAAAAAATATATTTTTTTTTTTTTTTTACTATATTTAAGCATTTTTACATATGTTCTTTTAAAAATCTTTATAAAGAAGTTTTTAACCTATCATATATCCCAAGCATCCATTTACTTCCCTTGATATATTTTCTCAATTTATCTTGAAGAATTTATAAAAGGTTTTTGAAAGAATATATTAAAAATAATTTTAAAATGCTTAAAAATATAGTAGATTAATCGACCAAATGTTATTTATTTATATCTGATACCACCAGTGTGACTTGAGCATTCTTGGAAGTTTAACAAATACACTGGACAGTCTTTTTGGATGGCGATTTATCAAAATGGTGAATATTCCATCGCGTCAATTGTCCATAGGCTTCAAAGGTCCCTGGCTTATTTTGCACAGGCCAGCAAATGACTTTTAGTCATCACAAACAGAACTGGATTTTAACTACAGTCAAACTAGATAGAGGTTGTGATTATCACTGTGGATCATACAGTCAACTCCACAATGCTAGGCCTGTATTTAATCATCATTTAAATGATATCTTCTTAAGAGGCACTCTTCTGTTGTGGCATACCTACAAAATTACATGCTGTGCTCTGAATGTAATTGGTCTTGTCATATTGGGTGTCCTCGTCATTGCTTTAGATGTGCTGTAACCCATTAACAGTGAGATTCCTATTTTTATTTATTTATAGACCTGGAAACCCAATTTGGATGACATTTTCATGTACTGAGACTTGACATCAGTTCAGTCACACAAATTCTTTTGGCGCCAAAATGCCAGAGAGCTGTAAAGGGCTGAACAGTCACAAAATAAAAAAAAAAAAGCAGTAGCACTTAAGGCTCGTAAAAAGAAAAAAAAAATCACCACCACTGTCTTGGGTTTTTATGATATCATTTCAAATACGCTGAGCAACATGTTCCAAGAAGCTGCTTGGTAGAAGTTCTGAAACCAGCAGAAAGGATGGTGACCTACTAACCAGAAAAGAAGCGCCAAAGACTAGAGCAACCATCATTTCACATTAAAAAAAGGAAGCAGCCTGGCTGAAGCTTCAACAACCTTTTCAGCCAAAGAGAAGGCTAGCCTTCCTAGCCAAACCTCACACCCGGCCAAACAGCGACGAGCCCTCTCTGCATCCCTCCATTACAAACAAGAATGAGCCCCATCCGTTATCTATCTAGGGAATTTCCCCCGAGTTCCTAAGGGTCTTATCAGAGCCAAGGATCATAACAAACACCGCCCACAGAAAAGCCCCTAGATAAAGGCGCTCTACCACCAACCACACTAATGCATGAGTCACAGTTTGCAGTCACTTCATGCATGCACATATTTGTAGAGGATGGTTCTCTCAATGTATATGCATAAATGTGTGTGTGAATTAATTTCGATGTGCTTTTCCAGGATATTTTGTCATAAAATTAATACACTACAGGCAACTTTTTTAGCAGGCAACTGCAGCCATTTGAATCCAGATTTTGGATCTAACAGAGCTATCTTTAAATACACTTTGCTGGGAAGATTTCTTCAAACTGGGAACTAGCACAAGGGCCTGGAAAAGAACGAGGGAACTGATTCACGGCTGGCAAATTTTCAAGCCTCCGTGTGAAATATTATTTGGTGTTGGTCACTAAAATCTTGAACTTGTGGCTGAATTCAGATGTCAAGGAGCAATGTAGAGCTGCACATGGGAACAAGGGGGTAGAGAAAAGAGCGGTCTTAACAGCTCTGACTCAAAGAAGCGCGTACCAGGAGATATGC
This sequence comes from Rhinatrema bivittatum, assembly GCF_901001135.1. Classification (NCBI taxonomy): domain Eukaryota; kingdom Metazoa; phylum Chordata; class Amphibia; order Gymnophiona; family Rhinatrematidae; genus Rhinatrema; species Rhinatrema bivittatum. The sequence continues at coordinate 39,892,262 of NC_042615.1, forward strand.
GCGTGGCCACGGGCCTTTTCAAATCTGCGCAGGGCGCGCGGGTCCGCATCATGCCTGCATCTCCTGGTTTTGGGCACGCGGAAGCCTTTCAAAATCGACCAGTACATGAACAGAAATACAGAACTACAAGCACAACAACGAAACTTCAGAAATGGTTTTATGTAAAATAATCTTTCTACAGAAGTACCCTGACTTGACCTTCCAACCACCCGGTTTTTATAAGAAAAGAAAAAGGATTTCAAATTCCTGGGTACAGAGTTGACCAAATTGGAGGATTTCAGAAAGTCGTGAGAAATGTGGGGCAATGTACAATTTTTCGCCTCTACTACCTGGAGGTTGATTTGTTAGCCCAGCAGTTTCCTCCTCTGCCTTTCGGCTCCCAGCTCCATCAGAACCGGCCTCTGTTGGGCTGCACGCCGTTCGTTTGCAACTACCCGGGGTTTACTGCTAGGTCTGAAGCAGCACAAGATGTGTATCTTTGCTGATTAGACGGCCTAAGCAGGTTCAAGCTAAAGACCTGGCCAACCGGTGAACCAACGGGCCCGGCCACCCCAAAACCTGTACGTCAGGGGGGGCCAAGGATGGGAGCACTATGAAGGCACTGCTTTCTCGTTTTTCACCCCATCTGCTGCAGGGCATCACCGCTTTGTGGAGGTCACTGGTCAGATTAAGGGCTCTTCTAAAGATTCCCTGTACCCGTTCGTGCTTGCCATCATCAGCTCTGGGCTGTCAGCCGCAAAGACCCACCAGTAGGAGGTGGACGGAGGAGTCACAAAAGGACAAAAGAGAAAAGGGCAACAGTAGGGCTAAGACAGAGCCAACTAGAGACCAACATTAAAACAGACGACAGAGCAACAGTAAATAAAGAGCTCAAGAAAAAGCCAATTATTAAGGGGATGCTTAATTAGCAGAGACCGCCAAAGCAGATCCCACAAACTATCAACCTGCCTGTTTCTTATTCCTAGGCATCATCCCATCCGCCCCCAATACATTTCTTATGCTTCCATTCTACCTTGAAATTCTGCTCACTCGCCTTTTTATTTGAAACCAATCTGAGCTGCTGCCTTAGCACGCTCCTCAGCTGCTTGGACTCCATTTATCATCTGCCACGGGACTGCTGCGATGTCCTCCCTGGGGTCCCCGAGTTACACAAATTTACCATCGTGGGCATGGCTAAGTAAGAGGGACTTTTAGACATTTTAAGCACACCACGGTCTCTTTAGTAATTAAAAGCTAAAAATAAAGAGGGGGATCTTGGTTTTAACGCCCAGTGAAGTTTCCAAAAATAAGGTATGTAATTTAGCTCTATCGCCATTCTGCACAGAACAAACAACTGCGTACCTAGAGCTATGATATTTAGGCTTTCTGTATTTGTTTTCATGAAGAGAAAGAATCGTATCAGTTGTATCACAGAGGGTTTACCTCAGTTTTGGAGGAAGGAGGTTTGGGGTGAAATTTAATTAAATAACTTTGAACTCTTAACATTAAGAAATGGGCGAACAGGACCCTCGGTGAGGGTTACTCCCAGGTCTGGGATCCAAGACATCCACCATGAATATTCATTAGATATATCTGCATACATATAGCCCCAAAGCAAGACTACATTTACCTAGCTTGGACTGCCTGAACGCAGATCTGTCTGCAGCCCTCGAGGATTGACACCAAGAATCTGTGAGAGAGCAGGAGAACACAGAGGCAGCCAGAAATGTAGGATCCCACCCATCGGAAGACCAACTCCAAGGACATTTGCAAAGCAGTAATGTAAAATTACAGATACACCCTTCAAGGCAAGTATTTAACTACCTCAACTATATAAAATAATACACAAGAGACAAATATTTTTTTTTTGGTAGAAAGTTCTAGAACAAGGGCGTCATGTCATGTTGGAGATCATCAAGAGCAATGAAAAAGGAAACACTTCTTCAAAGAAATGGGGATGGAGGCATGGGAACAGCCTCGAGCAGAGCAAAAAAAAAAAAAAAAAATAGTATCAGAATTCAAGGAAGCATGGGATGCACACAGAGGATCCATAGGAGCAGGGCAACGAGGGTCCAACTGGAGATCAAGTAAGGCACATAACTACTGCAAGAGGTAAAAAAAACTGGCAGATCCATCCAGCCTGCCAACTCTAGGCTTCACTGTTTCCATAAAGGGCCTTAGAGTTATAATCTGGAGCTTGTAGGGGAATGCGGGTATCCCTGTTCGCGGATGTGGGGTGCGGTGATCAGGAATTGGGTCTCTGATCTGGGCACCCTTCCCGTCTGAAACAGGGATCACTTTTTCGGGGGGGTTTTTTGGTATGCAAAAATCTTTGAATGGGAAGTTTTAAAAACCTGCCATTTCTTTTTAAGCAGTCAGATTACGTGGTGACCTGCCACACACCTTTTAAAGGAATGGGAGTCCTTCAATTAGTGTGAAGGACTCCCAACCCTGGCGCCCTGCCTCGCTGCTCTCTAAACGAGGGCAATTTTCAAAGTCTTTTACCCGGGATAAGTTGACCTGGCTGAGACCTGCATTCTTCTGCCAGCTAAAAGCATGCGCCAGCTGTGAGCCAGACAGAGGGAGGGGTTCCCAGCGGGAGGGAGAGGGATTTTCAAACCCTGGTACCCAGAGTCCACAGGTACATATATAGAAGGGATGTAAGTGCTAATATCAGCCAGTGCAAGCAGGGGAGAGACCCGCTCCAAAGTAGGTCCCTGGATAATTTCCGGGTGCCCTTTGTCCGGCGCAGCTCCCCACTTTGGGGGCAAGTGCATGGGCGCCCTAGTTTACATTTGCCTCCATCTGTATCTATATACTGACAGAAACCTGTACACACGCACACTCCCAGGCAGGAGTCTCAGCCAAACTACATGGGAATCTTTTGCTACAGCAGGATGCTCTATGGTTTTTATTGCATTGTACTATAACTTGTCTCAACTGCATCCTTGCGGGAAGGCAAGAAATGTACGCATGCCATAAAATAAAACTGAAACATATACGGCAGGTATCTCACTAACCCATTAATGCAGGTTTCATTAAAGAGACAAAACCAACACTTCAGTCTTGTCTTTAGGCAGGCAATGTACAAACTGCCGTCCAAAAAGAAAGCTATATTTGTGACTTATTTATTGAAATAAAGGCATACAAACATGAGAGGAGGGGACTGTAAAAAGTAGCGCCACAAACGCCAAGTCTGAGCAAGGATTACTGTGATCTGTTTCTATACACCTGGTTAACAAATCAGGTTATAGCTGAGGAAGGCTCAGTCACCTCAATGACTTTCTGAAATCATGCAAAGGCGTTCTGAAATCGCCTGTAGACCGCCGTTAGGCCCGCAGTTGAGCCTTTCCTTCTGCATTAAGGAATAGGGGGCGCCAGCTTGCTGAACGAGGAGGAGGAGGAGGAAATAGCACTAGACATGTGACAGAAGCACGGGTGCCAAAAAGCTCTACGGCCCCAAGTTTTAACAAACCAACAAATTTCAGAGGAAGCACTGTCCTGACTTGACGGCACTATTGCTTTAAGGATTTTTTTTTTCTCCTGTTCCATGGGCTTTCGGCATGATTAGAACTGGCCTTCACTGGGTTATGGAGCCATGAACAACTACACCGAGGGGGTCCCACCGCTCTGCTTTATAGCCCCCTCCCAATTTACTTGGCCCAGCCATCACAGTGTCTGCATTGGGAGCCATGCTCCAGGGCTCCTTCTGGAAAAGCTGCCACGGTGAGCCCTACGTCCAAGCCACTTGATATCGCTACTGTGCGTATGAGTGGGACGCCCGTCCCCAGGGCTGTGAACACCGCCTCCCCCCACCCCCCAAACCACTATCACCCCGTGGAGCAGAAGCCTTGACCTGTAAATCAAAACCAGGGGCCTGCATGCGGCAGCGAGCAGCAACGCCACCGAGCCGTCAGGCGAGCTGCAAACGTTTTACTTATCGCTGTGACATGCTGCTTTAGATTCACTCAGCACAAGGTGAAACGAACACAGAAAAGCACAAAAAACTAGGCTGGTCGAATCAACATCATTTGCAGGGACCATATTAGACAAGCCAAAAAAACCCGGGCAGGATGAGGTGAGGGAATAGCTCCCTAAGGCATTCTGCAGATACAGCCAGCAGGTCTGAGCGGATGGATCATGGCAATGGCTTATGCAGCTACTGGCAAGGGATCAGCCCTATTTCAACCTTTTAAAAGTGGCACACGATACCCTTGGCATCGGAGCAAGGCTCCACTAAGGATCTCTCTACTAATGGGGGGGGGGTTTATGGTAAATCGTTCACCACACAGCAAAGCAGTTAGGGGGAAAAAAAAAAAACAAGCAGCGGAAAGTGGATGCAGACTTTGCTCCCAGGGTCAGTCAGGGATATGTGTTCACAGCCCCAGGGGCAGAGGGAGTCCCAAAACAGAAAACAAAAGTGGCCGGTGTAAAAATAGGACAATATACCCCCCAAAAAGAGGGTGGAGGAGTAGGCGGAAGGGGGTGAAATGCCCAAGCATTCAATCTAACAAAAAGGATGGGAATGGGCTCGCTTAACAGACTCGATTAGCAAAGTAACCCACGGCCCAAAGAACGGGAAAGAAAAAAAAAGAATAAATGGAGGGAGAAAATCCTTTACTGCAAAAAGTAACACTAGAAACCTTTCAAACCTGGAGCTCCCCCTCATTTCTTCGGGCCTATGATTAGACAGCTAGTTGGCTTTGAATAACCCTGGCCGTTCTTTTTATGGGCTTGCTTTGTCACGTCACACATTTATTGCGTTTTACAGTGTATTCACTTTACACACTCCAGCTTTCTGCTGTCCCCGAGGCTACGTGCACCTCTCTCCTTTTTTTATCCCTTTGGGGAAAGAGTCTCAGTCATCACGGAACAGCTGCTGCCATCCAGGCCCCGACTGGGGCTCAAAGACACCTCCTCCTCCTCCTCTCGGAGACCGGAACCGGTGGCCGAAGGTGGCACCTCCTGCTCCCCAAGGCCACGAAAACCCACCGCGCCCCAATGGCAGCTCATTTTGAAAACCCTGCCCAAGAGCGTACTTGGAAGGAGGAGGTCTCTTAGTCCAAATAGTCTGTCTGCAATACCTTCCGCTCTTCACCCCAAAAATGAAAGGAGCACAAACAAGGCAACGAGCTTCCACTGGATTGGAATATTTGAAGTTATTCGCAACCAAAGGACTGAGGGGGGAATTGCATGGAGCCATCTTGTAAAGACCTGACTGGGGAAAAGCGAGGAACTCTGTTTCATGAACGTCTGGCATCTGCCAGATTTTCGTGAAAGCCAAAATAAATGTGTGTGTGAGTGTGCGTGTAACCTGCCTCTGGCACTCAAGGACTGGCACTGCCTAGCCTTATGAAATTAAGTTGCGCCTGGGAAAAATAAATTTGACATTAATAGCTCAGTATATGATCATATGCATATCACGCTAACTAATCAAAATAAGTGTCCATTATGTACTTTTCAGCCTGTGAATTGTACAAGTATGCATAAAGCATAACATTCTCCTACCCTACAGGACCCCGAGCCGATTTAAGCTTGCATACTGTCCCTGAACGTAAGGACATAGGAATTACCAAACTTGGTAAGACTTAAGGTCAACGCAACCCCAGCATCCTGTCTCCAATAGTGAAGAAGAGCAGGCTCTTAGGGGACGTGTATGACGGAAAAGGACACGTGTAGAACTGTCCTTCCTTCACACCTTCCCGGATCCTACTGTCACAACTTAAGGATGCACTGAACCCAGGGCAACATCCCCTGACTTATGTTAAATAGCCTGTGATTAAACTATCTATCTTCCTTAAGTTATCTAATCCCTATCTGAGCCCCATTTAATTCCACAAGGCCCCGCGGCAATGATCCACTGCTTAACTAACCATGTTACTACTACAACCTACTTTTGTAGTGCTACCTGACGTACACAGAGCTGTACCTAATACAGGTAAGAGACAGCTCTTACTCAATGTAGTTTACACTCTAATCAAAACAAACGAGTTTTTCTCTATACCTTCACAACTGTCTCTCCCCCCCCCTCCAATCTCTTTTCATAATTGACAAGCCCTACACAGGGTTTAAACAGTCACAGAGCCTGACCACTTGCAAGATCTCTCTCCTTATCCAGGGCAGTCATTTTCTGCTTCATCTGGATGGCCAATGGCACACGGTAGGGGCAAAGGGCCACCGGTGCCATTTTGATTACTGGCAGCCAATGGCCTGGGAGCAGGAGATCACTCCCAGGCCCTTCACTGGACCACCAGGCACTTTGGGTGAGTCTTGGGGGGGGGGAATCAGGAGGGGGAGCTTTATATTTAATGAAATCTGAAGGGTTGGGGTGGGTTTTAGGGTGTTTTGTTAACAAAATTTTGATTTAAAAAAATTCTGATCATTCCTGGGCCCCGCCTCCCGCTGAACCACTAGGAATAGGAGGGGCAGCCATGGGGGGGAGGTTTTACCCTCTACTTATCCATGGGTGACAGATAAATCTTGATTTTTGGGGCCCAAAGATACCCTCGACTTGTACATGGAATCGATTTATACAGGTATATATAGTAATTTAGTGTCCTCATCAAATTTGGCCACTTCACTAGTTATTCCCATCTCTAGGTCATTTACAAATATAATAAACAGCAGCAGTCCCAGCACAGATCCCTGGGGCACTCCACTAGTCACCTTTCTCCAATAAGAAAATTGACCATTTAGCCCTACTCTGTTTTTATTAAACAGTTCGAAGTCCACAATAGAACACTGCCTGAAATCCCATGATTTTTTCATGTCCTCACGAGTCTCTCATGAGGTACTTTTGTCAAATGCTTTCTGAAAGTCCAGATGCACTATATCAACTGGCTCACTTATCCACATCTTCAAAAAAAAGTAGCAGAATAGTGAGATAAGACTTCCCTCGGCTAAACCAGTGTTGGGCTTGCCCCATTAAACTTTGACTACCTGTATGTTCATCAACTTTGTTCTTTATAATAGTTTCAATCATATTTCCTGGCATGGCCATCGAACTTCCTGGTCTGTAGTTTCTGCGGCCCTTTTTAAAAAGTGGAATTATATTGGCCACCCTCCAATATTCATGTATCGTAGCTGATTTTAATGATAGATTAAAAATTAATAGGATCTGCAATTTCATTTTTCAGTACTCTGAGATGTATTCCATTTGGTCCAAGTGATTTACTATTCTTTTTCAATTTACCCTATTGCATCTTCCAGGTTTACTAAGATTTGTTTAATTTCCTCTGCATCACGACCTTGAAATATCACATCCTCCTCAGTAAAAACGGAAGCAAAGAATCGTTTCATCTCTCTGCTATGTCCTTGTCCTCTGTTAGTGCACCTTTTACCCCTAGTAGTCCAACTGACTCCCTCACAAGCTTTTTTCTTCAAATGTACCTGAAAAAGTTTTTATGATGAGTTTTTACTTCTTCAGCAAGCTTCTTTTCCAATTCTGTCTTCGCCTTATCAATGCTTTGCAACTAACTTGCATATAACTTCATTTGAATCCCTTTTTTATTGTTTGAAAGATGTTCTTTTTACTATAATAGCCTCTCACATTACCTTTAAAGCATACTGGCAGTTGTTTGGCCTTCCTTTAATGCATGGCATACATCTGGTCTGGGCCTCCAAGATGGAATTCTTGAACAGCATTCATCCCTGATGTAAAGTCTTAACCAATGCAGTTGCTCCATTCAGTTTTTTCCTAGACATTTTTCTCTTATTTTCCCTTTTGAAAAGTAAATGCTATCTCAGTAGACTGCCTTAATGTCTTCCCCTCCAGTTATCAAGTCAAATTTATCATGTTATAATCACTAGTGCCAAGTGGCCCCCAACATTATTACATCTCGTATCAAATCATGTGTTCTAAGAATTAGATCTAAAATAACCCCCCTCTCTGTTCTTGTACCAACTGCCCCATAAAGCAGTCATTTATGTCCTTGGCATGTCCTGATGTGCCAATTACCCAGTCAATGCCAAGATAATTGAAATCACCCATTTTTACTGTGTTGCTCATTTTGTTATAGCTTCCCTAACTTCTGTTAGCATTTTTTCATCTCCCACTGCCTCCATCTCCAAGTCCTCTTTCCCTCTCACAAGCCTCTCTTCATTCTCAATCCTCACATTCTCCTTACCGCATTCCTGGGCCTTCTCCCTCTCTCCCCAACCCTGGTCCTCCCATCCCCGAGATCTCCTCCTATACTAAATAATTCAGATCCCTTTTTCTCACCCAATAAAAAAACATTTATAGATAAAGTAATCAATATACTAGTAAAATTCAAAAAGTCTATCTGGCATTCATTAGAAAATCTCCCTTTCAGTTTTGCCATAAAAGAGCGGCATACTGTAGTTCTATCCTGGTGCCCACAGCAGTACCCCCAATTTGTAGAGAGATGCTATTATTGAAGCTGAAGTAGTTATTTATCAGGATAAAAATGTTATAAATCTTGCAACGGTTTCTGGTGCTCCAGGTTGGCTTTTAGAAATCTGTAACATGCAGTTATGCCTCCAGCATGGGAACTCTTAATTGATAGCGATTCTACGTGCACTGTGATCAGGAGAGCATCAGGCCCATAGCCACTCTTATTCAACCAGTTCAGGAAGTCTGGGGTGTCTTATGAAACTGTGCATTCATTATTAAGGGTTTATCTGTTAGACATTTCCTCCAAGTACACCAATACTGAATATGACTGGATATGACTGGTCTGCTAGGGTTTCCAGGTGTCAGATTCTGAGCCGATGCAAAATTGCAGGGTTCAAGTTTGGCTTTATTCAGAATGGCAATGTAATAAGGTCCTGGCTCACACAACAGGTTTCAACATAAATACAAATCCAATTTTGTAAAAGGACTTTTATAAAAACAGGGGTTTCCGTTTTAGATAGATAGATATAAAGTCCAGTTACAAATTACTCACACTGGGTCAAAACCTCCAGGGAATCAGTTCCTTTGCTTCAACTAAGGAGATGTCCTAGATCTTCTGCCACAAAGTTCACTGCACTGCTCAGAACAAAATGTTGATCCCAGAGATTCCT